>NW_024070202.1:6062861-6073828 GCF_014754425.2 Oryx dammah | reverse complement strand
ACAGAGGATGAGATAGCTTCACTGACTCAATGGACATGAGTCTGAGTGAACTCCGGGAGTTGGTGATGGACAGGGAGGCCTGGCGTGCTGCGATTCATGGGGTCACAAAGAGTTGGACACCACTGAGCAACTGAACTGAACTGAACTGAGTGTATATATTTTAATCCCAAACTCCCAGTTTATCCCTCTCCCTTCCTTTCCCATTTGTTAACCATAAGTCTGTTTTCTGTGTCTGAAGCTGTTTCTGTTTTGTATAAGTTCGCCTGTATCATCTTTTTGAAGTCCACATGGAAATGATGTCATATGACACTTGCCTTTCTCTTTCTGACTTACTTCACTTAGTGTGATCACTTTTAGGTCCATTTATATTGTTGCAGATGTCATTATGTCATTCTTTTATAGAGCTGAGTAATATTCTTGCTTCTTTTTAAAAAAAATCTTGGCTTTTCTACAAATTCCTCCGGTGTCAGGCATGGAGTCAGCAGGAATGAGATTCTCTGTTGTCAGGAAATTTGGCTGCTTTCTGCATTTTAGGAAGGAGGTATATGATTCCAGAAGGTATCTTGGGTCTGATATAATAAGAGTTATATATTAGGTCTATGTCCCTGGCTCCTGACACAGAGCTCCTAAATCCTCTGGATTCTGTGGGTAACAGGAATCTCTTTTGTTCTAGGGAGGCTACTCTTGGCAGGTCCATAGACAGGGTAAAGACAGAGATGGTCACCATAGTGAGAAGGTGGGAACATTCAGCACCATCCCATCCCCACCTCCAGTGGGGGAGGGGGACCAGAGACTTGGGTTAATCACAGTGGCCAGTGATTTAATCAACCAGTGGTGTACTGGAATCTCCATGAAAACTCCTAATCAATAGGGTTTGGAGCACTTTCACACTGGTGATGGCATCACTGACTCCATGGACATGAGTTTCAGCAAGCGCTGGGAGTTGGAGATGGACAGGGAAGCCTGGCATGCTGCAGTTCATGGGGTCGCAAGGAGTCGGACATGACTGAGCAGCTGAACTGACTGACTGAGCACATCAGGCTACTTGGAGAGCCATGCCCTCGAGGGAGTGGGGGTGGGGGATGGAAGCCCCCAACTCCCTCCCGCTGCCCCATCCTACGTCTCTCTTCTATCTGGTTGTTCCTGAGTTGTATCCTTCATGTTAAACTTCAGGATGCAAATAAAGTAACTTCCTGAGTTCTGTAAACTGTTCTGGCCAAGAGTGGATCTTGACATGGGAGCGATGGGGACCCCTAATACAGCAGGTCAGGCAGGAGGCCAGGAGGCCCGCGCTGGTAGTGAGGTGAGGGTATTTGAGGGACTGAGCCCTTAACAGGTGGGGTTGGATGCTGACTCCAGGCAGTGCTGTCAGACGGGTGGGAAACTGCTGTTGGAAACCAGTCCATGTTTTTGGTGCCAGGAGGGAAAACCCTTTCATTTGTGGTCAGAAGTGCCATAAGAAAAAATGGGTTTCTTGGCATCAAGATGTTAGGTGTGTCCAGATGGATCTGGGATTTTCCCTGTGCTCATTGGAGCTGCCTGTTATCGGGAGATGCTAGCTGGTTCCAGGGCCAGTGGTGGTCTGTGCACTGCATCCAGACGCTGGATTGGTTATGAAGATGCTGCACAGATGGGTTAGGCTGCACAGTGCAGACCTTCAGAAACTTCCCCACATTGGGCTGTTTGGGGATTGTCTGGTTATGGTCAGGGTCCAAGACTGTACCTTGGGAGGCGAAGATGGGCTTTTCCCAGAAGGGAGTGAAAGCTCCTCACTGCCAGTTATCCTGAGAAATGGCTTTTCTGGGCAAGAGACAGCATACTTGGAATTGAATGGCTAAGAAAGTGTGAATTCCAGACTGCCGTGTTCCAGACCTCATGCAGAAAAGTCACTAGACCTCTTTCTCATCTGGAAAATGGGAATAATAGTTGATAACTTTAAAATAAGTATTAAATAAATTAATATTAAAATATTTACAACATAGAGAACATGCCATGAGGATGTGTGTTAAATAAACTGGGAGGAAGTATGCCCTTCTGTTCCGAGGCTGGGTAATTTGGGGTTTGATCACGGTGCTATGGATATGCCTAGAGAGGTCCAGGGTGGGGGGAACTGCCATGAGTTAGCTAGAAATGAGCCAGAAGTGGGCAAGCTGCAGTCTCTCCTGGGTCTACATTCCAGCTGAGGTGTGAGATTCCCCGACACAAAGATCCAGCCCAGTCAGTGGGGAGCTCTTCATTCATCCACCAGCTTCCTGCTCCCTGTCTGCCCATGTCGCCCGGCAGCATCTCTGCGGTCACCTGCTGCCCTGTCTCCTGCCTCAAACACAAATCTGGGTCGTCTTTCCAAAGCGCATTTGTGGATCAGCTGGGTGAAGCTGCTCCCAAGGCTGCAGGCTGCGGCTGCGTTGGTGACTCAGGCCCCACGTAGGGGGCCCTGCAACAATCTTAACTCTAGAGCGCACTCGGGGCAGACAGCCTCACTGTACGAGGCAGGCACCTCGGCCTCCACACTGTGATCTGAGCTCAGATCACCACCCTCTGCGGCTCCTGACGTGGCGGCACCAGTGAGTCCCCTTGGCCCATCCCACGTCCCCACGCTGTGCGGGAGGCCAGGTCTGTCCACTGATGGGCAGAGAACAAATGAGCTGACCAAATGAGAGGGGGGCCACATGGCATCTGATGTGGTAACAGATTTCAAAAACACAGGTAATTCAGCTACATGCACGTAGATCACAGGGGTCTTTAAAATTCAAATAGCCCTGATAATAATTCAAGGTCCCATTCTGAGAGTGTTTTTGACAATTCTATAGACTCCAAAGAATAAAAACTTGTCTTGGGATTAAAATATACGTGTTTCGAAGAATAAGGATAGTTTCAAAGAAAGATCAGTGATTTGGACAAAACCTGCATCTTCCTGATATTTCTGTGTAAAGAGAATCTTCAGGTGTTTATTAGTCGTGATGCCCCAGGGCAGGAGGCCTAACCAGATGAGGAGAGCAAGGCCCCGGAGGCCTTTCTCACCATGCCCGCAGAACATGGTCTCTGGCTGCGCCTTGATTCTAAATTGACTGACGTTTCTTTAGAAGCTGAAGTCATTTCCAAATAAAACGCATATGTTGCTATTACATCTAGGACAGCGGCTGACATATACTGCATGCACACACGCTAAGTCGCTTTAGTCGTGTCTGACTCTTTCAGACCCTATGGGCCATAGCCCGCCAGGCTCCTCTGTCCAGGGGATTCTCCAGGTGAGAATGCTGGAGTGGGTTGCCATGCCCTCCTCCGGGGGATCTTTCTGACCCAGGGACTGAACCTGCGTCTCTTGCATCTCCCGCATTGGCGGGCAGGCTCTTTCTTTACCACCAGCACCGCCAGGGAAGCCCACCAGACATGTACCAGGCACTCCCTAAATGCTTGCTGACTAAACAAATGTCATCTAAAAACATCCAGGAACATCATATCTTTAGCTGTTTTGAAAGGATAAGTCCACGATATAACAATCGATTTTCTACGGTATAGAATAAGATGCTCATCAGACTCAATACGCATAACACTTCACATTGTTTATTAAGCATTAAGCCACGTGACAGAACAATTTAAATACCACAGGTATAAATCCCATAATCATAGATCATCCTGGACAATATTTCAATAAGGCTTTACCTCACTGACAACTTCAAAGGCATAGAAACATATGATTTTTTAATCAACAGAAGTCAGAGCCAAATAATGAATAAAAGCTATATTCACTGAGATTAACTTGTAGCACATAATATTTCTTCATTGATGAGTGGCTGAAAAGGTGCAATCATGGGATTCTTTCTGGATAACTCTGGGAAAAGATTGAAGGCAGGAGGAAAAGGGGATGACAGAGGATGAGATGGTTGGATGGCATCACTGGCTTGAAGGACATGCGTTTGAATAAACTCTGGGAGTTGGTGATGGATGATAAAGCCTTGCGTGCTGCAGTCCATGGGGTCACAAAGAGTCAGATACAACGGAGCCACTGAACTGAACTGGAGAAGAAGCATGTGCCATATACAGGCTGGGTTCCAAGGAGCTGGGCTGATATAGTTTCCTCTCATCCCAGTCTTCAGATAATTTCAATTTTTGATCTCTACAGGGGAAAAAAAGAACAGGAACATATGGCTATGTTTTTAAAATGTGAAAGAATTTTGTATACTCCTCCCTGGAACACAGAGAAGGAATATACTTTCTCCATCTGTGAAACAGAAAAGAGTTTGAACTGGAAGAAATTAGCTTTTATTGCCAATCTGGCTTCTCTATGATTGTTGTTGTTTTGTTGCAAAGTTATGTCTGACTCTTTTGCAACCCCGTGGACCGTAGCCCATTGGATTCTCCGTCCATTGGATTTCCTGGGCAAGAATACTGGAGTGGGTTGCCATTTCCTTCTCCAAGGGATCTTCCTGACCCAGGGATCGAACCCGTGTCTCCTGCACTGACAAGCGGATTTTTACCACTGAGTCACCTGGGAAGCCCCTTCTCTATGATCCATTTTATTAATGTCAACTAGAGTCTTGGCCCCATTTCCTACCTTATGTAAAATAGGGTAGTTCCTTCTTTCCTTCAGAACTGTGACCATTACATTTGATATAAACCTACATAAGCACAAGGGGCTTCAGCCTTGACTCAGTGGTAAAGAATCTGCCTGCCAACGCAGGAGATGGGGGATTGATCCTTGGGTTGGGAAGCTCCCCTGGAGGAGGGCATGGCAACCGACTCCAGTATTCTTGCCTGGAGAATCCCATGGAAGGAGGAGCCTGGTGCACTGAAGTCCATGGGGATCACAAAAAGTCAGACACGACTGAGCACGTTAACATAAGCACAGTAAAACCAAGGTATAAGATTTTCATCACTCTAATTAATCTGACTAAAACATATATGCATTGTGATCTACTATTGTATCCTCCATTTAAAAAATTTTTCCTTTCTGTTACCTTTGGAATTGATGGCAAGTATAGCGAAGGACAGGGAAGCTGCAGTCCAGGGGGTCACAGAGCCGGACGTGATTTAGCAACTAAACAACAAATAACAACTCCACGTGGGCTTCCCAGGTGGCGCTAGTGGTAAAGATTCCGCCTGCCTATGCAAGAGACAGGAGACCTGGGTTCGATCCCCGGAGGGAAGATCCCCTGGAGGAGGGCGTGGCAACCCACTCCAGTATTCTTGCCTGGAGAATCCCCGTGGACAGAGGAGCCTGGCGGGCTACAGTCCATGGGGTCGCAAAGAGTTGGACATGACTGAAGCACACATGCATATTAACTCCAGAGTAACTGTTACTTCTATCAGAGACCTGCCTCCGTTTCAGATGAGTTTTCCGAGCTACAGTCTCCTGTGTTGTTCCAGGCATAGGGGAATAAGATACACAAAACATAGAATCGCAGAAATGTTCCTCTAGAGTGTTTGCCTGTGTGGTTTTGTTTTGAATTTATCTTATTCCCCCCACATACACACACCCCGCCCCACCACACACAGAGATGCTTATTGTGGAGCAGTGGAATAATCTGGAGCTATAGGCCTCTTCCCAACACCTTCCTGAGATGCTCAAGCTCTAACTGGGGTGTTGCTCCCTGAAGGGTGATCCCTCAGCTTATGAGCAGCAGCACTTTAGGAAAGGGGTTTGCCAAGCCAGGAAAAGGACCTGATATTTCAGGACACACCCTGACAGAGGGGTCTCTGACCTCTTGGGCCAGAAGCCTGGGATGGAGCTCTCACATAAATTAAATGCAATATTTAACTTCTGATTTTTTGAGCACTGCACAGTAGTCCCCAACCTTTTCAGCACTGGGGACTGGTTTTGTCGAGGACAATTTTTCCACCAACCATTTGTCATGGGATGGTTTCAGGATGATTCAAATGTGTTTCATTTATTGTGCACCTTATTTGTATAATCATTATATTAGCTCCACCTCAGATTATCAGGCATTAGATCCTAGAGGTTGAGGACCACCTCACTATAGTATTAATATCTCAGGTACTCATAGTTAAAATTAAGAGCCCAGAAGATCAAGTTGTATGCGCTTAGCAAACTAATTCCATCACACATTTGGGTTTTCCATCCCCCATGGAGGATGACAGATGGGGATAAAGCAGAAAAAGAAAGAAAAAAAAAGTTGGAATGAGGATGCAATGGCTGGAGCATGAACAACCATTTTGGACCATAAGACATGTTCTATGTTGATGCTAAAAATAGCAGGGAAGCAAGAAGGAAGAATCCTGGGATCCTGATGATTCTTGAAACCCCACTCTTGCCCCTTGATTGCCTTTCTTTAAACTCTTTTTCAGTTCAGTTCAGTTGCTCAGTTGTGTATGACTGTTTGCAACCCCATGAATTGCTCTTTGCAGAGAGATATAAATCTCTTACTTGTTTAATATAAAAAAAGAAAGAAAAGCAGAAGCTCCTACCACTTACCTCTCCCAAGTGGGGCAAAAGGAAAAAGAAAGAAATCAAGGTGGTGGAAAAACTCCAATGGAATGACATTCAGAAAATAACCTAATGCCAAGGCTCTAAAGATTCCTGCAGTTCAACAGACATCATTCCAACTTGTTGTCAATGCTGTGTTTGTACAGATGCTTTTCTTACAAGTCACCTGCCCACTGTCTTCAGGGTTTCTATAACTGATACACAATAGTTTAACATTTTCTTTCTCTAAATCAACGTGAACTTGGTCCTTCCTGACAGCACACCAGCAGTCATGTCAAACTCCTTTTTGAGTGTTTTCACCCATTTTCATTTATCTACCATTTGCCAGTTTATAAGTTGCTATGATTGTAAGTTGGGGGGAACACTAAAGAAAGCTGAGGGGATATTACAGAGATGTATGACTGATAGTCTCAAATAAAAGAGTACAAAGTAGAAATCTATCGAAGTTTCTAAGACTCCCAATGTGGTATGTTCCCTCCACTTCTCCAGACCAGACAGGGCTGGTTCTCTCTCCCTCTCTTTAGGGTGGAGGGAATTCGGCCCCACAGGGTGGCTTACCTGCCTTTTCCTCCCCCTGTGCTCTTAACACCGTGGCTGCCATCTCCTGGATGTGCTCCCAGGCCAGCTGCACGTGGGCCAGCTCCACTGTGCGTGAGCAGATGGCGAAGCGCAGCACAAACTGGTCTCTCAGGGAACAAGGGACCAAGTGGATTTTTTTGGCACCGTTTATGCTTTCCAGAAGAGCTTCATTCAGTTTGTTGGAACCCTGTAGATTGAGAAAGGCAGTACTCGAATCTTTGGAGGCTCAAACATGCAACACGAAGCCAGGTAGGTATTGGGTGATACAGTCCCAGATCAGTGGGAGAACCACCTCACCACAGGCCTTTCATTTGCAGTCATAAAAAATTCAACTAAGTAACCGTGACGTGGGCCCAAGAGAGGGCTGCCTCCCCTGCACAATTCCTCCTGTTCCAGCGCTGCCAAAAGGCAAGCCTTCTGTGACCCAGGTTTACAGAGAAAAAATGAAGCTTCCTAGACATGTCACCTGTAAGTTGATAAGCTTATCAATAACCTCAGATATGCAGATGGCACCACCCTTATGGCAGAAAGTTGATGAAAGTGAAAGAGGAGACTGAAAAAGTTGGCTTAAAGCTCAACATTCAGAAAACTAAGATCATGGCATCTGGTCCCATCACTTCATGGGAAATAGATGGGGAAACAGTGGAAACAGTGTCAGACTTTATTTTTTTGGGCTCCAAAATCACTGCAGATGGTGACTGCAGCCATGAAATTAAAAGACGCTTACACCTTGGAAGAAAAGTTATGACCAACCTAGATAGCATATTCAAAAGCAGAGACATTACTTTGTCAACAAAGGTCCGTCTAGTCAAGGCTATGGTTTTTCCAGTGGTCATGTATGGATGTGAGAGTTGGACTGTGAAGAAGGCTGAGCACCGAAGAATTGATGCTTTTGAAGTGTGGTGTTGGAGAAGACTCTTGAGAGTCCCTTGGACTGCAAGGAGATCCAACCAGTCCATTCTGAAGGAGATCAGCCCTGGGTGCTCATTGGAAGGACTGATGTTGAAGCTGAAACTCCAATACTTTGGCCACCTGATGTGAAGAGCTGACTCATTTGAAAAGACCCTGATGCTGGGAAAGATTGAGGGCAGGAGGAGAAGGGGACGACAGAGGATGAGATGGTTGGATGGCATCACCGACTCAATGGACATGGGTTTGGGTGGACTCTGGGAGTTGGTGATGGACAGGAAGACCTGGCGTGCTGCGGTTCATGGGGTCGCAAGGAGTCGGACACGACTGAGCGCAGTCGCTGAACTGAACTGATGAGCTTAAACAGCAGAATTGTATAATGGCACCAGGGGATGGAAACATACAGAATAAATCTCACAATACAATAAGTCTCCTGCACATGAACCTTGAAGTTGTGAAATTTCCAAGATGAGAGTGTGCGTTCTCATGTCCACTCACATTAGCGTCTCTGGTGCACCGTGTCACATGCCTGCAGGCTCTGCAGGCTGTGCTCTTGGGTCCTTTGCTGCACAGTCGTGGGTACAGTGCAGTAGGTGAGTGAAGTGAAGGTTGCTCACTCGTGTCCGATTCTTTGCGACCCCATGGACTATACAGCCCATGGAACTCTCCAGGCCAGAATACTGGAGTGGGTAGCCTTTCCCTTCTCCAGGGGATCAGAGTGCAGTAGGGAGGTATCTTTGTTTCATGCCCAGGAAGTCTGGAAGCAAGCATAAAAGCAGTGGTGCTATACCTGGTCCTACTGTGCTATTCAAGGTACTGTACTATGAGATTAAAAATATTTCCTCTATTTTTTGTTTATTTTTTAATGTAATATTTGTGTGAAAAGTTACAAACCTATTACAGTACAGTACTCTATAGCCGATTGTGTTAGTTGGGTGCCTAGGCTAATTTCACTAAACCTATATACAGACTAAACTCAGTGAATGCATCCTCAGAATAGAACTCCTTCCTATGTAGGCAATTGCTGTGTAGAAAATGAAGCGTGATAGTCAGCTTCTGGCTAGAGTCTTGGAAAACTGTCCTCGAACTATGGACCGAAGGACCATCAGTGGCCCCCCTCTGGAGGGGAGCAGCCCACCAGCCTTGGACAGGGGGCTGGGGGCCCACACCCCACACCAAGAGGGCCACATGGGGGAAATGTGTTACAGACTAGGGGCCGTGCCCCTCCCGTCTGGTCGGTCCGGTTCCCCCTCTCATCCCCACCCACCTCTCAGCCTTCCTTCTGTCCCCAGGCAGTGACTCCAGCCCCACACACCTCATGGTTGATGTAGAGGGCCTGCATGTGGGGCCAGCGTCCTGGGTCACATGACCCGTGGTAGACTGTACTGTTCTTGCTCCGTCTTGAAAGCAGGGAGGACAGTGGGAAGAGAAAAGTCCTGGTCGGCCAGAGGGGGGACCCAGGCCTCATGTCTCTGCAGAGTCTGCAGGTTGCCAACTGGCGTGAGGCTATGCACAGTGGCCCGTGGACAGCGTGTGGGCCCGAGGCCACCTAGGAACTGCTGCTGCGCACCAGATCCAGTCAGGGCCGGTTCTGCTCCAGGATGAGGGTGAGAAGGTAGAAATGATGGTTTGAAAGGATGGAACTTGACCAGGAAGACGTAATGGAAGAGCAAATGCCTGAAAGTGCCAAATGCAGGAAATAAAAGCAAGCAACTCAGGAAAACTTTGCTCACCATTTTCAAATGGATCGGAAAATATTTGTTTTCTACTAAACAGAGGCAAAGACAGAGCCGATTATACAGAGTGAAGTAAGCCAGAAAGAAAAACACCAATACAGTATACTAACACATATATATATGGAATTTAGAAAGATGGTAATGATAACCCTGTATGCGAGACAGCAAAAGAGACACAGATGTAAAGAACAGACTTTTGCACTCTGTGGGAGAGGGTGGGATGATTTGGGAGAATGGCACTGAAACATGTATACTATCATGTAAGAAACAAATCGCTAGTCTAGGTTCGATACAGGATACAGGATGCTTGGGGCTGGTGCACTGGGATGACCCAGAGAGATGATATGGGGAGGGTGGTGGGAGGGGGGTTCAGGATTGGGAACTCATGTACACCCGTGGTGGATTCATGTCAATGTATGGCAAAACCAATACAGTATTGTAAAGTAAAAAAATAAAATTTAAATTAAAAAAATAAAACAGTCTGAGGTGTAAGAACAGTAGCAGCAGCAGAGACTTGACATCCAGAGCCGACAGCAACACGGCAAAGAAAAGCAGCAAGATAGCAGATGCAGAGGCAGAAAATGAGTGACAATGCCTGCACAGCACGCTTCCTCAAGGAGAAACCGGATTCACGCAATAGAAGTAACAAGTTTCACAGAAGAAACGTTTTGCTTTCTGAGAAGCCCCTAGGCTTCCAGGAAGGGAAGGGACATGCAGATAGGTTTGCCCAAGTAAATGGGGAGGAGAAAATAAAAGTCTTGACTTTGACAACACAATGCTCGTTGAAAGAAGCCAGTCACAGAAGCCAGCACAGTGATGATCCCGTTAACACGAATGTCTGGAGCAGACAGATCCACAGAAAGAGAAAGTAGATCTGTGGACGTACGATGGGGTTGGGGCTTCTCTGGGGGAGAATGAAGATGTTCTCAAGCTAGATTGTAGGGATGGCTGTGCAACCCTGGGGACAGGCTAGGCATCACTGAAATGTATACTTTATATGGACAGAGAGTATGGTATGGGAATGATATCTCAACAAAACTGCTAAAAACGAAAAAAAATTAAAATCCTTCAAGAACACTGGCGGTAAACACAAAAACAACTGCATGATGGCCAATATATCACAGCATAATTGCTGCCAACACCAGTGCAGACTGAATTGCCCTTCTGGTCACCCTCTGGGGCCCTGCTCCTGGACCCCAGACCTGACCTCTGCCGTCTTGATCTCTGGTGTCTGTGTGATGCTCTGCCTCCTGTGCTCAGGTGTGTGTGTGATGCTCCGCCCTCCTGTGCTCAGGTGT
>NW_024070202.1:5941641-6057861 GCF_014754425.2 Oryx dammah | reverse complement strand
CGTCCTGTGCTCAGGTGTCTGTGAGATGCTCCGCCCTCCTGTGCTCATGTGTTACTGTGTGAGGCTCACATCTCCCTGCCAGCTCTAGCGTCAGGATTCTACTCTCTTGCCTCGTGGTTTTTCCATGAGTCGTTCTCACCAGTCCTCAAATCCTGAAAAATCGGTGTGGGGAGGGCAAGGGGAAGGCCAGGGCCACGCCTGGACGGGCAGCACGCTGACAACGCGACTGAGCCCGTGGTGCCTCCTCCTGTCTCCCCTTGTGGACTTGGACATGGAGACCTGAGACAGAGTTGACTCTGCAAATGGAAAGCTCGCCAGAGAGTGGTCAGGGCGTTACAGCTAAGCTAATGGCTTCTTCCACATGAGGCTGGTTGAAAAGGGTCTGTGTGAGCAGTGACCCTTGGGGCCTGTGGAAAACGTGGTTGTGATTGTCACCAAAGGTGGCTGATTCCCTCAGACAGCAGAATAACATAACCCCAGGGAACAGCGTCTCTCGAATCCCTGTTGCACCAGCAGCTGGGGGCATACAGGGTCAAGTCAGCAGGTCCCAAGTGAGCCAAGACTGGCTCCTCACAGGCTCCCAGGTGCTGGTCCAGGGACCATGCTTGGGCCGGTGAGCCCACGCATGGGTCAGCCCTTCAACGATCCCCGTGGCACAGCTGTATTGATGGGGAAATGGCCAGCATCCTCACACCAGGCACACACGGGCAGGGAGTCTGAGTGCCCGGGAGAAGGGCGGGGGTTGCGGGAAGTCAGGCTCAGGAGCTGGGACCAGCAACCTGGAGAACTGGTGGGGAGCAACGCAAGGTCTCTGGGGAGCTCAGTCGATGTATGGATGGATGGAATGAATGACCGCTTCCTCTCTTTCCAGTCAAGAAAACGCAGACAATGAAGTCGACTTAGACATACCTTTAGCCGGAAACAGACCAGTCCCAGAGTGACTTCCGCACAGATTTCAAAGCGGGCGTCCTGGCGCACCAATGCCTCAAACGCATGGGCCAGCTGGACGTGCTGGAAAGGGAAGGGACATCTGTCTGAGTCTCTGGTCAGACTTGATTCAGAACTTCACCACTAGAGAACAGCATCAGACCATGCGTCTGGAACTGAATACTATGCTTTAGCCATTTTCTTCCAGCCTTGATGTCACCCATGTCCCAGCTGTCCCCACAGAGGGTGAGAAACTTGCTACCAGGAGAAAGGGGCCACCATCTTCAGAAAAACACCTCTTGTCATCTTCTGTTCAGAGGACCGTGTTCATCACATCTTTTAGAATTTTAGGCTAAATGTTGTCAGGAGGGATTTAAACTTTTCAGAAGAGAGGTGGCGCTAGTGGTAAAGAACACGCCTGCCAATGCGGGAGACAGAAGAGGCCTGGGTTCAGTCCCTGGGATGGGAAGATCCCCAGAGGAGGGCGTGGCAACCCACCCCAGTATCGTGCCTGGAGAATCCCACGGACAGAGGAGCCTGGCAGGCTGCAGTTTATGGGGCTGCAAAGAGTCGGTCACAGCTGAGCACGAGCACACACACACTTTTGAAGAGACAGCGGACAACATCAGCTGGGGAGCCGGGCACCTCCCCATCCTGTCCTGGTGCTGGCCCATGGTGCAGGGGCGTGCTCAGTCGCTTCAGTCGAGTCCAGCTCTTTGTGACCCCATGGACCGTAGCCTGCCAGGCTCCTGTGTCCATAGGATTCTCCAGGCAAGGATACTGGAGTACTGGAGTGGGTTGCCATTTCTTCCTCCAAGGGATCTTCCTGACTCATAGATCTAGCCGGCATCTCTTGCATCTCCTGCCTTGACAGGTGGATTCTTTATCATTAGCATCACCTGGGAAGCCCAATACCACCACAGTCATGCCCATTCTACAGACTAGGAGATTGAGGCTGGTTCTAACGCAGTTGCCCAGCACCAGAGCTCCCGTTCTGCAGCTGTTATTCCACAGCATCCGCTGCCACAGTGAGACCCTCGTCAGCCCCAGGCTGCCGCCTCTCCCCGAACCAGCCTGTGCTAAACATGGAGGTGTTTACAGAGACCAAGAGCTGATTCACACAGTATGTGATCTGAGAACCAGCTCACCCAGGTCCCAGCGCCCATGGAGCTCATCCTGAACCCCGGCATCCAGTGTGGGGCTCACTGACAAGTGACCAGGGAGCATCTGAGCAGAGATTGCATTGCTCAAAGTGTTGGGACAGAAACGTCATTTTTTTTTTTTTTGGATATAGTTGCTTCACAATGTTGTGTTAGTGAATCAGCCATATGTGTACATATGTCCTCTCCCTCCGGAGCCCCCCTCCCTTGCAGCCCACCCCTCCAGGTCATCGCAGAGCACTGAGCTGGGCTCCCTGCTCTGTGCAGCAGCTTCCCACTGGCTGTCTATTCCACACGTGGTAGTGTGTGTCTGTCAGTCCTAATCTCCCAATTCGTCCCCCCTCCCGTCTCCCCACTGTGTCCTCTGTCTGTATCTCTAGTCCTGCCCTGCAAATAGGTTCCTCTGTACCATTTTTCTAGATTCCATATGTATGAGAAACACCACCGTTTCCATGAGGGGTCCCCAGGCGGTGATGAATCTGGCGCCACTAGAGGGCTCCAGAGACTGCTGGCAGGGGATCCCCTCAAGCTGGGTCCTGGGGAGCTGGACACCTGCCGGGGTGTATCTGGCTCCTAGGAGGGCAAGGTCGGTCCCCCTCAGGGACTCACAAAGCGCTTGCTTCCCGGAGCTTCCAGCAGGAATCACCCTCGTGATATGAACTATTTGTGCTTCGCCTTCTTTCCCCAGAGCAGCTGAATCCTCATTCAGCTTCTGCGCACAGGCTCCCCACGGGGGAACTCATGGGCCCGCTTCCATGTCCTTTCCCCATTCTCTTCCCACAGAGACGCCCCAGACCCTTTACAGCCCCCCAGCAGCCTCGTGAGCCGGATGGGTGCCGGTGTGCGTGGCGCCGTGGGGCCCCAGCCGCCGCCCGCTCCGCGCGCTCTGCCACAGGGAGGGGCCTGGAGCCATTCGCCCTGCCTGCAGCTGCCCTGCACCGCCACCAAAGCGAGCCTCTGCAGGGCTGCCCCGCTCCCGCTCGTGTGCCGCCTGAGGGCCCACGTCAGTCAGGGTGGGGCCGCAGGTGAGGACGCCAGCACGGGAGGACCGGCTGGAAACTGGCAGGCCGTCCACAGCCAGCTAAGTGAGCGGGTCTCCGCTGGCCTGCTTCCTCAGTTGCTTGAAAAAGGAAAAAAGCAGGGTATACATACTGCTATTGCAGAGGGAATGGCAACCCCAGCACTCTTGCCTGGAGAATCCCGTGGATGGAGGAGCCTGGCGGGCTGCGGTCCGTGGGGTCGCACAGAGTCGGACACGACCAAGCCACGTTCACTTACGCACACTGCGCGGTGCTGTGCTGAGTCGCTCAGTTTCCCGTGCCCTGCTTGACAACGTCTTACTTCATTTCTCAGGTCTAAGACCTCCCTAACGTCAGCTGGATAATGACAGCAGACTCACCTTGCGGATATAGGCCTGCAGTCCCTTGACTCCATACATCCTAAAAACAAACCACATCTTCAAAGAGCGGAACCTCCGGCCCAGCGGCAGCTGCCAGTGCTGAAATCAGACACAAGACGGCAGCTCGGTGAGGACTGTGCCAAGGGCTGGCTTCCTTTTCGACTCATGGCCTGGCTTGTTTCTCCTGAAGGCAGTTAGTTCCCTGGAGACCAACCCTCTGGCTGCCACAAGGGCAAAGCTGACGGCAGGGGAGTGAGTGGTGCGGCCAGAAGCTCTCTTTACAAAGCTCCGGAGATGCCCGCGGAGTGCGCGCAGGGACCAGACCAATGGCGGATGGGGGGGTGTGGCCCTGCCCCTCGGACCTACAACCCAGGAGAGGTGGGAAGGGAAAGTTCACTGATTTCTCTGCCTACAGGAAACAAGAAGGGCGCTGCAGAGCCCCACGCCCTCTGCTGTGCATGCCCCGTGACGCCCATTCTCTAGAGCAACGTGCATCTTCTTCCTGCCCCGCAGGCCGCCATGGAACACGCCGGACGTCGTGCGAACCTTCCTGAGTTTTCCTGCATTAGTCAGCTGCCCGGGTGTGACACTCTCCAATGGTTGTCAAGGTACCAAAGCGAGCAGGAGTGGACACAGAGGGAACAGGGTGCAGGGACATTTGGGAAGATAAAGATAAAACGATTCTGATTTTACATGGCCACTTCCTATTGGCGCTTCTAAAGGAGATGGGGGGCAGTGGGGGTTTCTCTCCATCTTCGTTCTCTGCTGGCTGCCCACAGAGCCCAGAGACGGACTTCCTGCTGGGCATGGGGCAATGCCACTCAGGGGGTTGGGGTGCAGCGTGGCTGCACGAGGGGCACAGCAGGCTTGGGGGGCACTGCTGCTCTAGGGAATGCAACCCTGGCCATGCACCCCACTTCTGAACTGCAGTGAAAGCACCAGGGGTTCTGCAGAAGCTTCTCGAGTTGCAAAGAGAAACACGGGTCCAAGATTGAGGTTCAGAAGCATCCAGCACAGTGTCACTGCTGTTTACAGCGGGCACTGTGTGGATGCACAGGCCATCTCATTCTATCTTCCTAACCGCCCTGGGAACAGGGCTTAGGAGCTCTGCTTTATCCGTGAGAAAGCAGGCATCTAGGGGCTAATGATGTGCCAGGCCAGAGAGCCCCAGTCGTGCCCACTGACGCCCGCTGTCCTCTATGGAGCTGTGCATTTGCAAGCTGTTGGGGAGTCTTAGTAAAAATTAACCTCACGTGCCTTTTTAGAAAACCCACTGTCACCCCACTAAGTAACTAACTAACTAGACACTAACTAACTAGAGACCAGTGGTCCCTTGCTTACAGGTTGCTGCACTCCCCAGCAGCCTCCGAGAAATTAAAATGTGAATGAAATCAAACACTGGAAAGGATAGCAAGGGGAAATTACTTTCTATGGTACAAGAGTACACATGCACACAGTTTAACTGTGTTCATTCCAGCGTCACCCTAAAATGCTGTCACTGCCTCTCTGGGGCCTGAGGCAGGACTGGGCCAGCTTCCCCAGGAGCAGGGCCTGTGCACCCAGTCTTTCCCCCCAGCCCTGACCAGACGTAAGTCTGGGGAGGAGAGGGCTGGTCTTGTTAGCCACTTTACTCCCAGTTTCGCTCCCAGCTCAGAGCAGCGCCACAGCAGCACAGTGGTCCTGCCTGGGGAAGGAGGCTCGACACGAGGGCTGCCATCTGTGGACTTCTGATGTCCCCTGACCCTTGTTCTCCCACTGCCCTGGGGACGGTGGCTCAGGCACACAGCCTGAGCGTGGGACCAAGGGCCCACATGATCTGAGGATACTCCTCTGCCTCACAGAGGAATATGGGCACGGGCAGCATCATTCCATCCAAACCTCAGACCTGCTGTCACTGGGCTCAGTGCAGCTGCCCCCTGCCTGGCCAGACTGCTAGTTAGGACCCAGTTGGAAGGTGTCTTCTTGCGGGACCGTAGTTCCAAGAGGACCAGGAGGCAGCAGGAGTGACAGCCCGGGACGGCCCCCACACGGCACTCACAGTTTAGATGACCTCGGACCTGGACTTGGGAAGATAATCTCCTACTTACCCTGTAGTCAGTGATAAGCCCTGCAAAGGAGGAAGAGAAAAGGAACCATTAGACACATTGGTCGATTACCTGCCTCATTCCTTTCCATCATCTCTTGAACCAGACCAAAGACCACTGAGGGCAGGGGCTGGGTGTTCTTTGAGGTGATTCCCCAAGGTATCAGATTCAAGGAGGGGGGGTTTCCAGAGAGCACAGCACAAGAGGAAATGCTGAATTAGCAGTGGCTTCCCACTCATTTCACTTTCTGCAGTTACATAACCAGGGAAATCTGAGATTTCTTCTGTGCCCTGGAGTAAATTGGCATTCAGATTCTGTGAAGTATTCATCATCCATTCATTCATGTGTGGGAGGTGAATTTGTGATATAGAAGTGATTTGAATGTAAAAAAATCAAACTTCTGATGGGAGTTTATCTCCATGTTCTCCTTTCTTAGTCCGGATTCTGGAGCTGAGTAAATACCCAGTGAGTATCTTCCGAGTCGGCTTCATTATCTGGGATTCAAATGGCTTCACAGGGGTTATGAACAAGGCCTCGTTTGCATTGAGGTCTCCTCTTGTGCCAAAAGCAGTAGAGTCAAAGCTGGTGTATAGGGGAGAACACTGGATGAGAAATCTCGCAGTCGGGAGTCTCCACGTGGGAATCTTGGGCACGGCATCAGGTGGGAATTAGAAAGCTGTGTATTGGAATCTGATTCTCCAGTGTCGTCCTGGCTGTCCACCTGCCACAATCCTCCACCCACCCTGGTAAAATCGTCCACTGGGCGCATGGGTCTGCCTTACATTTACAGGAAAATCTAAAATCGCAGCTTGTTAGGACTCTCCAACTGACAGCTGGAGAGACCAGATGGATTAGGAGCATACCAGTTAGGATCATAGTACGGTTATAGTAATGGGGGAATATGCAGGGCCATTTTGCAGGGCTCACCATCCTCATTTCATCTGCTACCCCGAGCGGAAGCCACAAGTCATGCAGCCTAAGTCAACTCCCAAATGATGCTTTTCTTCTCTTCATGCCCCTTGGAACAGACTCATTAACAAACACCAACAGCAGTCATTAGAGGTAACAGCACCCAAGAGTGTACTTGGCAGGTAATAAACACCCAGTAAGAAGGTGATGTTGTAAAGGAGGATGAATGAAACACCTCCTAGTTCAGGTCCCTGCCCCATCCTGATAGTCACTAGTCAGTTTACACTGAATTACAACTCAGAAAACTAAAACGACTGTTCAGTCACACCAGCCACATTGCCAGTGCTCGAAAGCCACCTGTGGCTAGTGTCTGCCACACGGGACAACACAGAATTACAGGACAACACAGAATTACAGGACACATCTGTCATTTCAGAAAATTCTGTTGGACTGTGTGATAGAAGCTTTAAAGAAGAGTCAGATCAGAAGCTTCTATAGCTGAATGACATGGTTAGAGATGGAGTCTGTGTCTCAAAGAACCTGCTTCCCCAAGAACTGGCTGAGGACCTGGTCCAGTTAGGTGCTGCCCGGTACAAGTGGCTCCTGTGAACATAAAGAATGCTAAAGCCCTCTCCAGCAGCAAGTCCCAGTGATGGTGTTACTTACACTGTGGACTACTTACGACATCTCACGTGCCTCAGTTCAGTTCAGTGGCTTAGTCATGTCAGACTCTGATACCCCATGGACTGCAGCACGCCAGGCTTCCCTGTTCATCACTAACTCCTGGAGTTTACTCAAACTCATGTCCATCTAGTTGGTGATGCCATCCAACCATCTCATCCTGTCTTCCCCTTCTCCTCCTGCCTTCAATCTTTCCCAGCATCAGGGTCTTTTCTAATGAGTCAGTTCTTCACACCAGGTGGCCAAAGTATTGGAGTTTCAGCTTCAGCATCAGTCCTTCCAATGAATATCCAGGACTGATTTCCTTTAGGATGGACTGGTTGGATCTCCTTGCAGTCCAAGGGACTCTCAAGAGTCTTTTCCAACACCACAGTTCAAAAGCATCAATTCATCAGCACTTAGCTTTCTTCAGTCCAACTCTCACATCCATACATGACCACTGGAAAAACCATAGCCTTGACTAGATGGATCTTTGTTAGCAAAGTAATGTCTCTGTTGTTTTTTTTTTTTTTTCTCTTTTTTTTTCTCTCTCTCTTTTTTTTTTTTTTTCCTCTGTTTTTTAATATGCTTTCTAGGTTGGTCATAACTTTTCTTCCAAGGAGCAAGTGTCTTTTCATTTCATGGCCACAGTCATCATCTGCAGTGATTTTGGAGCCCCAAAAAATACAGTCTGCCACTGTTTCCCCATCTATTTGCCATGAAGTGATGAGACTAGATGCCATGATCTTAATTTTCTGAATGTTGAGCTTTAAGCCAACTTTTTCACTCTCCTCTTTCACTTTCATCAAGAGGCTCTTTAGTTCCTCTTCACTTTCTGCCATAAGGGTGGTGTCATCTGCATATCTGAGGTTATTGATATTTCTCCCAGCAATCTTGATTCCAGCTTGTGCTTCATCCAGCCCAGCATTTCTCATGATGTACTCTGCATAGAAGTTAAATAAGCACGATGACAATATACAGCCTTGACGTACTCCTTTCCCGATCAGGAACCAGTCTGTTCCATGTCCAGTTCTGATTGTTGCTTCTTGATCTGCTTAAAGATTTCTCAAGAGGCAGGTCAGGTGGTCTGGTATTCCCATCTCTTTCAGAATTTTCCACAGTTTATTGTGATCCACACAGTCAAAGGCTTTGGTGTAGTCAATAAAGCAGAAGTAGATGTTTTTCTGTAACTCCCTTGCTTTTTGGAAGATCCGATGGATGTTGGCAATTTGATCTCTGGTTCCTCTGCCTTTTCTAAATCTAGCTTGAACATCTAGAAGTTCACAGTTCACGTACTGTTGAAGCCTGGCTTGGAGAATTGGGGGCATTACTTTGCTAGTGTGTGATGAGTGCAATTGTGCGCTAGTTTGAATGTTCTTTGGCGTTGCCTTTTCTAGTATGTCTGTAAACTACATAAGATGTAAGTGGGGTGAGCAGCTTCTAAATCTGCATATAGTAAAAACAATAAAATCAAACAATGCATATAAGATGACTGGTGAGAAACACAGCCCCATATTAACAGGATCAACATCTGGGTGGAGGGTTAAGTTCAGGGTTATGTTTCCGGCCCACCTCTTTTCTATTGTCCAGATGTACAGTTTTTATAATGAAAGAATTCATTTGAAAAGTCTATATACCAGGTATGACTACTATTTCCCTATTATCTGTT
Source organism: Oryx dammah (assembly GCF_014754425.2). Taxonomy (NCBI): domain Eukaryota; kingdom Metazoa; phylum Chordata; class Mammalia; order Artiodactyla; family Bovidae; genus Oryx; species Oryx dammah. The sequence goes on along the minus strand of NW_024070202.1, from coordinate 6,049,053 downwards.
TTGGGACAGAAATTTCTGTCCTCAAAATAAAAAATCCCACGTTTTTTGGTCGCTCTCTGGCACAAGTCCAATGAAATAACGTCTATAAAAGTGAAAAGCAAACGTGGGAACACGTGGGAGCCCCAGTCACTCCTAGCGCTGTTGCCAGGGCACTGACTGGTCGAGGAGCAGCAGGGCAAGTCCCTCCACTCCAGGGATCGTCGTTCCTAGTGGCAGACAAGTGGCCAGTGAGGGAGGTGTGGGGAGATGTGAGGGGGAGATGGCTGAGCGGAGGGGCCTGGCTCACAGGGAGAGGTCTGGGAGGACCCTCTGCCCAGCGAGACATTTGCCCCAGACCCAAGTGGTGAGGGGAGGAGTCCCCCAAACCCACAGGAGGGACGTGGCCACAGTCTCGGGGGGGGCTGCAGTGTGAGGGGTGAAGAGCAGGGCCACGTGCGCAGACCTGAGCGGTCTTGTTTTTGACAGTTAAGCAATGAAGAGATTTCTTGTTTGAGTAGAAAGGCTCTTAAAGAAACACTCTAAACATATTTCACTTAAAATTACAAGATTGGCAGGAGAGTGATATACTATATCAGATAAAATACACCATTATATCCACTAGACAGAAGTTTAAAGCTGGTTTTGGGTGGTTTACCTGCTAAACACAAAATAGGTCATTGCTTTCGTTGATTCATAGTTTTTTAGGGGAAAAAACACAAATAACTAAGACTGTTCATCTCTAACAGCCATGGCTGTTTTGTCAGTCAGAAACTGCCTTTCCTTAAACATGGAATGAAATTACTTTAAAGAGATTCCTGGAGTAATAAACTTTGCTCAGTTGCCTTTGGCTTAAACTCTTTCCACGGCTTGCAGGATTTTAGTTTCCTGACCAGGGATGGAACCCAGGGCTCTGGCAGTGAAAGCACTGGGTCCTAACCACTGGACCCCCAGGGGATTCCTGAGAATTCCTTCATTGTTGAAGAACAACATTTTGCAAGGTGTCATGATTACTGAGGTTTTCATTATTCAAACATGAAATGCACTTTTAAATAGAAGAGCTTTGACCATTGGTTCATAATTCCTCATGGCTTCATGCCAATGCCATTACAAAAAACTAGAGTTTATTTTTTAGAGCAGAACTTAAAGTTCTGAGCAAACCTGATCAGAGGGTGAGTATTTGCATCTGGTGTGCTCCATGAAATGGTGGGGAATGTTAGGAAGGTGAACGCAGGTCTGATCTCCCTGTGGAGACAGCACAGGTTGGGGTCTGAACAGGAGGGAACGGGCTGTGCCAACTTCCATCCCTACTGCTCAGTGCTCCTGCCACCATCACCGAAACTGCCTCAGTTTCCAACCCGTCCATTCCTCCTCTCTAGGAGGAGGGTGGGGTCGAGCAATCCCTGATGTCCCTCCCATCACCCACGTCCTCTGTCATCCGAGGAAACTTGAGGAGAAGCTGGCATGAGTTCCCAGACTCGGCCTATCCTTCCTTCCCTGGGGCTCACAGCTGGGGATTCTGTGGGTTTGGGGAATGAGAGAGCCCCCTCCCACCTGGAGGCTGAGTCTTGTGGGGACAGACAGGCAAGTATTAATAAATAAGCTCCCCAGAATGTGTATTGCCCTGAACGGGCGCAGCGGACAGGGAGTCTGTGCAGGTTGCCTCATGCATTTTATCTTGTCTGGATCTCAAGTAATCATGATTTTGTTTAACTGAGAGACTTAATTTTTAGAGATCACATTCATGTGTCGATCCCGTCCCAACCTTGCCCGCACCCTCTTTCCTGGCCCTTGGCCTGCCGTCTTCCTTTCCTTTTCTGCCCTGGTGCTATCAGCTGGTGTTGCTCAGTCATTACGTTGTTCCTGACTCTTTGCACCTTCATAGACTGCAGCACACCAGGCTTCCCAGTCCTTCACCGTCTCCCAGAGTTTGCTCAAACCCGTGTCCAGTCTTCCTGGCTCTGCCCCGGCCCCCCAAGACTGTGGCTGTGATGCTTGACCTTGGTTTCCGGACACTGCGGACACGGCCGTGATGGGAACAGACTGGAGGAAGCTGGGCCCAGCTCACCTGAGTCCTGGTGGCTGTGCCTCAGGTAGACCGGGTCCAGCCTGAAGGCTCCGGTCAGGTCTGTCCTCTTTTTCACCCTGGTTCAAGACAATAAACAAGAGGACTTAATGAGGGGGCATCTCAGGGTCCTCTCCTCCTGCGCCTTCTCCTGCCCAGCTCAGCTGGGGCCTACTGCTCCCTGACACCCTTCCTAACAGCCCCATCCAGCATGTGCATGCCCCTTCCCTGGCCTGCAACACAACATGAACCTCCAGAGCCCTGGGCCTCTGCAGCGGGGGAGGCCTTTGTCCCTGGTTCCAGCACCCAGCTCCTGAAACCCTCGGGACAACAGCTGGATGGGATGAAGCCTGGGCAATTGCGTGGCTTCAGGGTCCAGGCTGGCTGCCAGGAAACTAAGTCTTGATTGGAGGGGCAGAAGTTTGAATCCTACCCCCTGATCTCCGAGAAAGGACTTGAGATAGATCATCACCAATGGCCAACGATATATCAGTCATACCTGTATGGGGAAGCCTCCTTAAACCCCTACACAATGGGGTGCAAAGAGCTTTGGGGCAGCTGAAACACATGGGCAGGCTGGGAGGGACCCACGCAGGCAGGTACAGGGGCTCTGTGCCCCCCAGTCCCACCCTTCCCTTATCGTAGGCATAGCTTTCACGAGCCGTTCATTTGGGTCCTTATAATACCCCATTAAATATAAATGAGTTGTTCCAGCCAACTGTCAAACCTGAAGGAGCAGGGAAGGGGTTGTAGGAACCCCCAACTTTACAGCCAAGGTGGCTGCAAGCGTGGGTCGTTGGGACCTGGGACGTGACTATTTTGCCAGGTCTGTGCTTACTCCAGGGTCAGGGCTGCACCAGGTTCAGGGACATCCCTCTGGTGTCTGGAGAGCAGGGGAACCGGGGTCTGGAAGAGGAACCCAACAGGTTGGAGACCGTCCCTCTCTGTCCTTCCAGGCCTGGCACAGCCCCGGCCCTTGATGGGCATCACAGGCAAGTGTGGGATGAACAGGGACTGTCAGGCAGGAGGTGCTGCCCGAGCCATCCCAGACCTGCCCTTCATGCCTCTGGGCACCTCAAAGCAATTGTGTGCAAATACAACCCTGGAGGCAAACTAGAGAAACAGCCAAGTCTGACGGCACTGAGGCTGGAAGCAAATGAGAGTCCCTGGAAGGTGAAACCCACGGGCATGAACTAGGAAGCCAAGACGCAGCTCACAGAGGAGGATCAGGGAGCAAGGGGCTGAGCTTATTTGAAGTGACTGCTTCAAAGGCTTAGAAGACAGTGAATTCCAATAGTGTGAGCTTGTGCGCTATGTTGCATCCTGTAACGTCCTGAGACCAAACACTGTCCCCTTCCCAGAAGCCGCAGGGGAGGTTGGGAAGGGCAAGAAAGGAAACTGGAGACATGAAATTGACAGCCAGGGTATGGGATCTGAGATTATGGAGATGAGAATTTCTTCCACCCAGATGGAATCATGTTTATTTTTTCAGCTGTACCTTTTATCATCATCCCTATCATCACTATCCTCCTCCCTCAATTTTCATGAAGTTGAAAATGGTTGCAATTTATTTTTTTCCGAGAGACCGTGTTTTTAAAAAGTGTCTTTTACAGAATGAAAAAAAAGAAACCCAAAACAAAAAACTGCAGTGAGCAGTCACAAGCTGTTTGGGGCTGACCTGGGGGAGAACCTGAAGCAGGAGCTACGTGTAAGTAGTGTGTACACGGGCCAGGCTGCCTCCCTGGCCTTGGGAGACCATTTCTTCTGGCCTCTCTATGCTGGGGAAGGTCATGCCAAGCCATAGAGAGACAGGAGAGAAAGGGGTAGAAACAGTATCGCTCTCAGCAGACCTCTGCCCTTTGCACGTAAAGTCACACTGCCCTCTCAGCTGAAACTGGCAATGATTTCGTAGCTACTTTTTTAAAATTAAAAATACTATATGCCATGTTAAAGTGATGCAGAAAGGTATAAATAATATATCCACCTCATCACGTGTGAAACAAAAGTTGCCCACAAGTTAGATCTCCCCTATATGTCCCTCCCCTCACTGCCCGCCCCTCAGGAGACCATGAAGCAGCATGGGCGTTTATCACGCCATTGGGCTCTACAGAATTTTCTGTGCAAATCACTAAGTAATCTAAGGTATTGTTTCACACATTTCTAAGTAAAACACAATGCAAACATAAGTTGTTTAAAGATAAATGGCACCTTTCTCTGTGTAATTTTTAGAATTTGCTTTTTTCTCTTAAAACTACACCTGTGAGCTTCTGACCTGGTCATCCACAAGGTCCTTGCTCGGTTATCCACTTTTGCCAGCTCCCCGCAGGGCACTGTAGCAGTAGATCCCAATCTGCCCCTTCTCTTACTGTGCTCCACGTGTCCTTGGACGGATGGCACTGTGTGGATGCTCCTGGCGTGTCAGGGACAAGCTGGGGACACTGGCCTAGTCGTGGGCCAGCAGGAAAAGTGCGGTCCTGCAGCCTCGTGGAGCAATGACAAGGGCTGCTAAAGGCCCGCCGCCCGTGAGCCCCTGATGATCCGCATCCCGGCTGACCTCTGGCCAGGAGACTATTTTCCACCATTGGCAGTGCTTCCTATGCCTGAACGTGCATTTCTAATCACTAACAGAGTTGAATAACTTTGCCTCTATGAAGAGGCCATTCCCATTTCCTGTTTGGTGAGGACACGTTTGTTCATTTACTTATTAGGCTGTGTGCCTCTGTGTGGTAGACAGGATCGTAAAAATGCGGTAAATATTAGGAATGCTGATCCAGAGGCTTGTTTGTGGACCCCCTCTGGCCTCTGCCTGGCTGTGTCCCTCCAGCGAGCGTGGCTCGGTCATTGTGGGGTGGGGAGTGGTCCTCACCGGTCCTGTCTTCACGCTTCTCTTGGTCTCCCGGGCCACTGCAAATATTAGGCTCTACTTTCTCGAACCCCACAGAAACAGCCAGCCACCAGAATATTTACTAGAATCGCACTGAGACCTGACATTGAGTCCACATCTCCATTTAGTTAGGTCTCCTGGAATGACTTCCAAAAAACTGTGTCCTTTTCTTCATAAAAATCTACACAGATTGCAACCTATTTATTCACAGTAATTTTTCTTGCTATTATAAAAATATTTTCTAAAAATTTTGACAGCAAACAGTAAAATTCTGTAAAGCAATTATCCTTCAATAAAAAATAATTTAAAAAAAGACATAGAAAAAAATTCACACATGCTGTTTATCATACATGTAAATAAATGCAACCTTAAAAGTGTTGTGTATCTAGAAACCTTGCTGTGTTCTCTCATTAATACCTTCTTAGAAGATTCTGTTTTCACTGGCAGACACTCACCCCATCCGGGAACCGCGAGTTCTGTGGCTTGCACTCTGTTCCTTACACTGTTGCTTCTCCGTTGGGTCCAACTGTGCAGGTTGGGAAAGCACAGTGCAGCCAAGGGTGGGCATTATGGCAACTGTGTTTTCTTTCTTTAAAGGCACTTCTAATATTTTACCACCAAGAATATGTTGGCTGTAAATTTTTTTTTTTTTTTGGTAGATTTTCTTTATCAGATTAAGAAAGTTCTCTTCAGTTCCTCTTTTACTAAGAGCTTTTGTTCTGTGTATTTTAGAATTTTTGTCTATTGCTTTTTCCATATTTAAGGTGACAATAACGTTTTTTCTCATTTAGTTAAACATGATCAATGACATTTTAAAATCTGATTTTTTTAAACCACCCTGGGGTATCTGGAATGAATACATTTTGGTCCTAATATACCAGCTTTTGTTTTCCTTTAAACATCATTGAACTTTGTTTGCTAAAATTTGACTTAGAATTTCCACATGTAATTTTATGAGCTTGTCCTACAGCTTTTCTTTCCCAGCTTCTCATGTTTTTTTCAGAGATTTTTTTGATGTGGACCATTTTAAAGTCTTTATTGAATTTGTTACAATACTGCCTCTGTTTTATATTTTGGTTTTTTGGTATGCAGATCCTAGCTCCTCAACCAGGAATCAAATCTGCACCCCCCACACTGGAAGGTGAAGTCTTCCAGTATGATTGATAAAGGCTTGAGAAAGAGCATCAAGAAAAGAAGAGATGGAGAAATTGGAAAACATGAACTAAATAGGATCACTGAAAGTGAAACAGAAAAAGTGAAACAAACTAGATAAAAGATCATCAAATAGTCCAGTTGTTTTAAAACATGGCTGCTCATTAGAAACATATCTGGAGTTTTGGAGAAAATTTTAAAATCCAGATGCATAGCAGAATTATCTTGGAATTTTTTGAAAAATACAAATGCCCAGGTATTGCTTTTTTTTCTTCGAAGGCTGTCTTAGCCACTGAACCACCAGGGAAATCCTTTTATCTGGTTTTGGAATCAAAGTGACGCTAACTTCATGATAAGTCTATGAATTACATTTGTAATTAGACCTGTGGATGCCTTGACGGTTTGGTAGGACTTGCTGTTAGAAGAATCTGAATGCTTCTGTTGTGTAAACTGTCCCTATTGACACATTTTCCTTAGGGCTATGAGGTGTTCTGGATTTCCTATGATTCTGATAACATGTTCTGTAGTTATTGCATGTGCACATTGTAGGCAGTTCTGGCGTGCTGTTGCTCACGTGCTCCCTGTTGTCTAAGACCCTGCTGTGTCTGTGGTGTGTCCTTCTGTGTTTCCAGCGCAGCTGACTGCGCCCTCTCCTCTATCCTGGCCCCTCTTTCTGGAGATCATCTGTTTTATGAGGCAGGGCGAGGGCCAGCACGTGGCTCTGTTGACCTCAGCTCTTGTTGCCTCACTTCCTGTTTCATGGACGTCTCTTCGTCTTCAGTACTTCCTCCTTCCAGTCTGGGAGTGTTTATTCTGCTGCTGTTTTCTGCTTCCTTTGGGCTCTCAGTTCAATACTTCTTGGCTCTGGTCTTTTCTGTTTAAGTCTGTTCTCCAGGCCCTGTTTTACTGTGGGACCACGACTTCCGTCACATCTTCATATTCATTCCGGTCTTGGGATTTCCAACGACCTGTTTCCCTTTGTCCACTGGCCCATGGCTCCAATGGTCTGTGGTCATCTGCTCTTCAAAATGTAGGTACCAGCCTTGCTTTTCCTTGTGAAGTTTCATGATACTACAATGAGGAAGATTTTATTTAAACCAACAAATGGGTATGTGCATGCATGTGTGCAGACACGCACACTCACACACACACATGAACAGAAACACCCTTTGTAGGTACGAAAGTCGCCCACCTCGGATGGGCCTGATGGTGAGGAAAACCTGTCCCTGTCACCAGACACATTCCTGAGGGAGGATCCTGAGGAGGAGGGGCAGGGGCTCCTGTTTTGTGCAGAAAGTATGGCTTCTTAGTTTTTTTTTTTTTTTTTTTAATCTACACCAACTTATGTGTGGGGCTCCCTGAATGAGGGCTCATGTTAGCTCTTCATGCCAATAATGCCATCAAGGATCCAAGATGCCAAAAGCACCAAGGCCACAATGCAAAGACACCAAGGAGATTCATAGAAAACTGTGCGGCCCTGCACAGCATCTAGAATCACATCTTACCATAACCAGAATGATTAAAAATCTTCCCAAGTAACTGAACTTTTAAAAAGTCCACTGTGACAGGAGTATACAAAAGCTATAAAACTAAAAAAATTGCTTTTCTTTGGGGAAAAAAAAAGCTTATTTTTAAAGGCAGAGTAAAACATGCCGTTGGTCAAATTTGAGACTTTCTTTGGAGAAAATCTGCTTTTAGGAGACAGTAAGGTCAGAGCACACTGGTTCATATTTACATACAAAATATTCAAAATACCCAAATGAACAATAAAAAGCTTATGAACAGAATAATGAAATCGTTATAAAACGTATTTCCTATGCTTGTAATGAGGGCAAGTTTAGAAACTTCAATTATCTTGTCCATTTCAATATTTAGAGATTATAGCCAACAAGTTTGTTTTAAATTACAGATTAACCATTGGTAAAATTTCACTAAACCAGAAAGAGATGCTTCTGATTTTGAGGAATACAAAAAAGCCAGAGCAAAAAATATATATATATATATCCATTTTTATCTGATGTGTTGTGTTAGCAAAATCTTTAAACATATCTATAAAAGAAAAATCCAAGGGCTTCCCTGGTGGCTCATCAGTGAAGAATCCTTCTGCCAATGCAGGAGACTTGGGTTTGATTCTTGGGTCAGGAAGATCCCCTGGAGGAGGATATGGCAACCTACTCCAGTATTCTTGCCTGGAGAATCCCATGGACAGAGGAAGCTGTCGGGCTACAGTCCATGGGGTCACAAAGATTCAGACATGACTCAGCAGCTAAACACCAACATAAAAAAATGTACAACATAAGGCTGTGTGTTTGCTTGTTTTCATCTCTGAGGTGTTGAAGGATATCTGGCCTTCCCCGAAATCCAATTCTCACAAGCATCCTTATTGTCTGTGTCCTATTGTGTTAGGATAGCTCATTTTTACTGCAATACCTCTTAAAATAGCAAAATAGCTTAACGTGATTCCCTGGATATACAGCACAGGGCAAAAAAGCCTCTGAATAGACTCTTAGCCCCACTCCCTGTCACCAGGCTGCAAGATGCGCTCACATCCTCTGAAAACATTCAGGGGTCCCCAATTTGGGACCTGCTCAGTGGATTTTCCGCTCAGATGGGTGAAGGGGCTGAAGAAGGCAATGGCACCCCACTCCAGTACTCTTGCCTGGGAAATCCCATGGACGGAGGAGCCTGGTAGGCTGCAGTCCATGGGGTCACGAAGAGTTGGACATGACTGAGCAACTTCACTTTCACTTTTCACTTTCATGCACTGGAGAAGGAAATGGCAACCCACTCTAGTGTTCTTGCCTGGAGAATCCCAGGGACGGGGGAGCCTGGTGGGCTGCCATCTATGGGATTGCACAGAATCAGACAAGACTGAAGCGACTTAGCAGCAGTAGGGTGAAGGGGCAGCTGCCTTGAAACAGGAGCGAGATGCTGTGGTCCATCCACTCTCCTTTATCTCTAGGCTGTACATGCCAGGGCTAAAGTCCAGGACTGTTTTCAGTATACAGAGAGAAAGTGGAATCAGAGTCAGCTTGAACAAAAGTGGGCATAGAATCTAGGCTCTATTTTGCCTCATTGACCCCCAAAAAGCTCTTTTCTATACACAATTGGAACAATTCCAACGTATTCTCTATATATCCTTTTGTGTGTGTTTGTGAAATGTGTATTGTTTTGCGTGCCTGTAATCAGTTGCATCCTGGGAGATACATAATTCTGTCTCTGACTCTTCTTACTCAGTTATAGTTTTAGAAACTTTACCCCTATTGTATCAAACCTGTGGCTCTAGCATGGATGGTTGTCTGCTGTTAGTGATCCCATGCATGTCTCAGAACCCCAGCACCCTCAACTAAGAAACCAGGATAATTCCTGTACCAATAAGGCTGCAGTAGGATTAGATGAGGTGACATATGAAGAAGAAAAGGGCACCTACTAGCAGATAATATCTTGAATGTAAAATTTGTACTCAAGCATCTTTATTGCCATAAAGATACTTTATGGGAACCCCTGGATGAGGGTTTAGGTATGCCCCCCTCTGCTGCCAGTGAGAGCAGGGGAATTCTCTCCAGACAGCCCAAGAACTTAGGTTTATATGTCACTTCTTGATAGAATCCAGTGCTGTAATTTAAGTGGGCACATCATTTCTTCAAGTTGGAAGTTTCTGGAAAGCATCACTCATGTATGCATGCTCCGGAAGCCTGGTGCCCAGAGGAGCACAGGGCTAGGCTGTGTGTGGGGCCACTGGATTGTGCCAGGTGGGAAGGACACCCTAGCAACCAAGACCCACGGAAATGACTCTTTAAAGGCGCTCAGTAATTGATGAAACTTTGAAAAGTTGCAAGCATATGGAAAAACACCAACTTTAAAACGTAAACAGCTTATTTTAAACAAATTCAAAATCCATGTGGTCCACAGAAAACCATCTGCAGTACCTGTGACCTATTCTGAGTTCTCTGCTGTGCACATATGTGTCTCAGGGCCTTTGCACTGGCTACTTCTTGCCCTGGCCCTCAGGATCCTCATTGCCTGGACCCTCCTCATGAGCCCTCTTTCAGATACCACATCATCACAAATAGACAGGCACGGAAAACAGCCCATATGAAAACCCAGGGAGAAGACAGCTATCTATACACCAAGAAGAGAGGGGGAACCAGCCCTTCTCACACCTTGACCTTGGACTTCCAGCCTCCAAAATTAGGTTTCTATTGTTTAAACTGCCCAATATATGGTTCTTTGTTATGGCAGCCCTAGAAAGGTAATGTAAGCACAGGGCCAAAAATAGTAGATGTAATTACTATGTTAAAACAAAAATCCTTCCAAATCAAATTCCATCAATAAATGTTCATATTATCATTGTGATATCATGGGATGATCCTGGGTTTAGGAGAGACCCAATTTTCCTGGATGGATGAAATCACCTCAAAACCCTTGACAATCATTCTGTTCAGGACCACACTGACTCAGGAGAGAGGAGGCTTATCCTCTACTATAATTTAAATCTTTACTCATTTGTTTATTTAGCCTTTCAAACTAGCTGGTAGGAAGCTCCTGCAACTTCACCCAGCATCCATGGCAGCCTCAACAATCACACCAGGCTCTGAGAAAAGCCCCTGATGAAGCATATCTTCTCTTATCCTTTACTCGCTCCCTGGCTTTCTGGACACAGGGGTGCAATGCTGCTTTCATCATATTCATCCTTATCACATCTCAACATCTGGGTCATACATGAGTGGTCCCTGACAGCTGCAGTCTCTACATCTAGAAGATGGGGCAGCGAAGTCAGTGTCCCCCTTGCAGGGCCACTGGCAGGGCCACTGACTTTGGCTAATTAGTGTGTTGATGGAGCTGCATCTACCGGGACTCATTGAACATCCATTTCTGACATTATTTTACCCAGGAAATGAGTAAAATACCATGGCTTACCAGGAGACTATCTGGAGTCATCTCATTCCTTCCCCCACCCACCATCAGCTGGTCTGTCCAGGCTGATTTTGTGGCTTTTCTCAGTGAAATGTCTCACTGGCCACTGAGGACCCCTTAGCTGCTAGTTAATCTACTCTGAGGCCAGCTCTTCTCCCAGAACAGAGGCCTCTGGGATACACATGGGGACTCACATTGACTCCATGCCAGCTGGGTACTCTGGAGCCACATTCCATCCACCAACTCCTTCAGATAGCATCTGTGTCTGTGTGTTAGTCGCTCAATAGCATCTGACCCCATGGACTGTAACCCACCAGGCTCCTCTGTCCATGGAATTCTCCAGGCAAGACTACTGGAGTCAGCCATTTTTACTTTGGGGTGTTATTACTGGTTTGATTGTTCTCTCCCCTTTTGACACTCCCTTTTCTCCCCCAGGTCACCTCTATCTCCTCCCTCCCTCTTCTCTTCTCTGCTTAACTCTGTGAAACTCTCTGGGTATTCCAGGCTGTGGAGAACACTTAGGGAATTGATTACTGGCTAGATTGCTCTCTACCCCTTTGATATCCCCTCTTCTCCTCCCGATCACCTCTATCTCCCTCCTCCCGCTTCTCTTCTCCATGTAACTCTGTGAACCTCTCTCGGTGTCCCTCACTGTGGAGAATCTTTTCACCATTAACCTAGAAGTTTTATCATCAGTGCTGTATGGATGGAGAAGTCGAGAGGCTATTGTAAGAGTAAGACTGAGAGCCAGAGGCAGGAGGCTTAAATCCAAAACTTGAGAACACCAGAAAACTCCTGACTCCAGGGAACATTAATTGACAAGAGCTCATCAAAAGCCTCCATACCTACACTGAAACCAAGCTCCACCCAAGAGCCAGCAAGTTCCAGAGCAAGACATACCAAGCTAATTCTCCAACAACGCAGGAACATAATGCTGAGCATTAAAATACAGGCAGCCAAAAATCACACCAAAGCCACAGACACCTCAGAACTCACTACTGGACACTTCATTGCACTCCAGAGAGAAGAGATCCAGCTCCACCCACCAGAACACAGACACAAGCTTCCCTAACAGGAAACCTTGACAAGCCACTAGTCCAACCTCACCCACAGGGAGGAACCTCCACAATAAAGAGGAACCACAAACTTCCAGCATACAGAAAGGCCACCCCAAACACAGCAATCTAAACAAATGAAAAGGAAGAGAAATTTTCAGCAGGTAAAGGAACATGATAAACACCCACCAAATAAAACAAAAGAGGAGATAGGGAGTCAACCTGACAAAGAATTAAGAATAATGATAATAAAGATGATCCAAAATCTTGAAAACAAAATGGAATTACAGATAAACAGACTAGAGACAAGGATTGAGAAGATGCAAGAAATGTTTAACAAGGACTAGAAGAAATAAAAAAGAGTCAATCAATAATGAATAATGCAATAACTGAGATCAAAAGCATGCTGGAGGGAACCAAGAGTAGAATAACTGAGGCAGAAGATAGGATAAAGGAGGTGGAAGATAGAATGGTGGAAATGAATGAAGCAGAGAGGAAAAAAGAGTTAAAAGAAATGAGGACAGCGGTCCTAAGATGGCGGAGGAATAGGACGGGGAGACCACTTTCTCCCTCACAAATTCATCAAAAGAACATTTCAACACTGAGCAAACTCCACAAAACAACTTCTGATGCTGGCAGAGGACATCAGGCACCCAGAAAAGCAGATTATTGACTTCAAAAACAGGTAGGAAAAAATATAAAAGATGAAAAAAGAGACAAAGGAGGTGGGGAGGGAGCTCCGTCCCGGGAAGGGAATCCCGTCCCGGGAAGGCAAGCTTAAGAAGAGAGGTTTCCAAACACCAGGAAACACTCTCCCTGCCGAGTCTGTGGCGAGCCTTAGAAACACAGAGGGCAACATAACAGGAAGGAAAAATAAATAAATAATTAAAACCAACAGATTACAAGCCCAACAGTAACTCCCCCAGTGGAAAAGCAGCACAGACGCCTGCATCCACCACTATCAAGTGGGGGCAGGGCAGGGAGGCACGGGAGGCGCGGGCTGCAGTGCTCTTAAGAATCAGGCAGGAAAGCCCCACGTGTAACGAACTAACTTGGGCTCGCAAACCAGACAGTGGGATAGCTACCACGCAAAAAGCTCGAACATAAGACACCGCCAGGACTGCGCACAGAACAAAGGGTGGAAAAGAACTAGCTGGCTGCAGACCATCCCCCGCTGGTGACAGGCAGCCAGAGCCATAAGGGCTGGAAGGGGGAAATTGCAGCCCCGGAGAGACTTTACCTACCAAACTGCAAGCAGGCTTCTTTGCTAAGACTTCTGGGGGTTCTGGACAGTCACCATCCGCCTCACAAGGGGCACCAGTGGTACACCCAGAAAACTGAGCAGCAGAGACGGGAAAGACAACAAGTCGCAGCGACCGCGTTCACCAAACACCTGAGCTACTCGGACCTGGGAAGGGCACAAAACGCAGTCCCAACCGAATCTGCACCTCTGAAGGTACCTGAGCGCCAAACCTGAGTGGCTTAGACCGGGGAGGTGCATGCAGCCTAGGGCCGGCCTCAGACGGTTCCCGGCGGAGCAACGTAGAGCCTGAGCGGTTTGTGTGCCATGAGCAGGGGCAGGCCCAGCGGGGCTGAGACACTGCGTGCACACGACAGTGTTATTTGTTTGCAGCATCCCTCCCTCCCCACAGTGCGACTGAACAAGTGAGCCTAAAAAAAAAAAAAAAAAGTGTCCACCACCACCCTCCCTGTGTCAGGACGGAAATCAGAAACTGAAGAGACCAGCAAACAAAAGAAGTTAAACAAAGGGAACTGCCTTGGAACTGACCCCACACTGCCCACAACACCAGAGAAAGGGTCAGATATATCTTTACTATTTTTACAATCATTCTTTTTTTTTGTTTGTTTTTTGTTTTTTGTTTTTTTCTTTTTTTTTTCTTTTTGTTTTTTTGTTTTTTGTTGATGTTGTTGTGTGGTGGTTTTTTCTTTTCTTTTTCTTCTTTTTTTTCTAACTTTTTAAAATTAAGTCCTCTATTTCTCCTTTAATTTTTATTTCTATAACCTACTATTACTTTTCAAAAAAAAAACTATTTTTTAAGGCAAATGCCATATATAGTCTTTGTGTGGTTGTTGTTTTTTAATAATTCTTGTGGCTTTTTTTTCCCCTTTCTTCTTCTTCTTTTCTTTAATATTGTATTTTTGAAAATCCAGCCTCTACTCTAGATTTTTAATCTTTGCTTTTTGGTTATTGTTGTCAATATTGTACATTTAAAAACCCAAACTTCACTACTCAGTTTACCTGAAAGCGAGATTACTGGCTTGACCACTCTCTCCTCCTTTGGACTCTCCTTTTTCTCCACCAGGTGGCTTCTGTCTCTTCTCTCCCCCTTCTCTTCTCTACGCAACTCTGTGAATCTCTGTGTTCCAGATGGGAGAGAACACTTAAGGAACTGGTTACTGGCTGGATCTGTCTCTCTCCTTTTCATTTCCCTCTTTTATCCTCCTGGCCACCTCTGTCTACTTCCTCCCTCTCTTCTTCCCTGTACAACTCCGTGAATATCTCTGAGCAGTCCAGACTGTGGAGCACACATAAGGAAGTGATTACTGGTTAGCTTGCTCTCTTCTCTTTTGATCCCACCTCATCTCATTCCAGTCACCTCTAACTATCCCCTCCCTCTTCTCTTCTCCATGTAACTCAGTGAACCTCTCTGGGTGTCCCTCAATGTGGAGAAACTTTTCATCTTTAACCTAGATGTTTTATCATTGGTGCGGTATAGATGGAGAAGTCTTGAGGCTACTGTAAAAATAAAACTGGAAACCAGAAGCAGGAGGCTTAAGTCCAAATCCTGAGAACATCAGAGAACTCCTGAATCCAGGGAATATTAATAGGAGCTCATTAAACGCCTCCATACATACACTGAAACCAAGCACTACCCAAGGGCTAACAAGTTCCAGAGCAAGACATACCATGCAAATTCTCCAGCAACATAGGAACACACCCCTGAGCTTCAATATACAGGCAGCTCAAAGTTACTCCCAAACCATTGATGTCTCATAACCCATTACTGGTCACTCCATTGCACTCCAGAGAGAAGAAATCCAGCTCCACCCACCAGAACTCCAACACAAGCCTCCCTAACCAAGAAACCTTGACAAGCCACTGATACAACCCCACCCGCAGTGAGGAAACTCCATAATAAGGAAAACTCCACAAATTCCCAGCATATAGAAAGGCCACCCCAAACGCAGCAATATAACCAAGATGAAGAGACAGAGGAATACTCAGCAGGTAAAGGAACAGGAGAAATGCCCATCAAACCAAACAAAAGAGGAAGAGATAGGGAATCTACCTGAGAAAGAATTCCAAATATTGATAGTGAAAATGATCCAAAATCTTGAAATCAAAATGGAATCACAGATAAATAGCCTGGAGACAAGGATTGAGAAGATGCAAGAAAGGTTTAACAAGGACCTATAAGAAATAAAAAAGAGCCAATATATAATGAATAACGCAATAAATGAGATCAGAAACACTCTGGAGGCAACAAATAGTAGAATAACGGAGGCAGAAGATAGGATTAGTGAAATAGAAGATAGAATGGTAGAAATAAATGAATCAGAGAGGAAAAAAGAAAAATGAATTACAAGAAATGAGGACAATCTCAGAGACCTCCAGGACAATATGAAACACTCCAACATTCGAATTATAGGAGTCCCAGAAGAAGAAGACAAAAAGAAAGACCATGAGAAAATACTTGAGGAGATAATAGTTGAAAATTTCCCTAAAACGGGGAAAGATATAATCACCCAAGTCCAAGAAACCCAGAGAGTTCCAAATAGGATAAACCCAAGGTGAAACACCCCAAGACACATATTAATCAAATCAACAAAGATCAAACACAAAGAACAAATATTAAAAGCAGCAAGGGAAAAACAACAAATAACACACAAAGGGATACCCATAAGGATAACAGCTGATCTTTCAATAGAAACTCTTCAGGCCAGGAGGTAACGGCAAGACATACTTAAAGTGATGAAAGAAAATAACCTACAGCCCAGATTACTGTTCCCAGCAAGGATCTCATTCAAATACGAAGGAGAAATCAAAAGCTTTACAGACAAGCAAAAGCTGAGAGAATTCAGCACCACCAAACCAGCTCTCCAACAAATGCTAAAGGATATTCTCTAGATAGGAAACACAAAAAGGGCGTATAAACCTGAACCCAAAACAATAAAGTAAATGGCAATGGGATCATACTTATCAATAATTACCTTAAATGTAAATGGGTTGAATGCCCCAATAAAAAGGCAAAGACTGGCTGAATGGATATAAAAACAAGACCCCTATATATACTGCCTACAAGAAACCCACCTGAAAACAAGGGACACATACAGACTGAAAGTGAAGGGCTGGAAAAAGATATATCACACAAATAGAGACCAAAAGAAAGCAGAAGTGGCAATACTCATATCCGATAAAATAGACTTTAAAATTAAGGCTGTGGAAAGAGACAAAGAAGGCCACTACATAATGATCAAAGGATCAATCCAAGAAGAAGATATAACAATTATAAATATATATGCACCCAACATAGGAGCACCGCAATATGTAAGACAAATGCTAACAAGTATGAAAGGGGAAATTAACCATAACACAACAATAGTGGGAGACTTTAATACCCCACTCACACCTATGGACAGATCAGCTAAACAGAAAATTAACAAAGAAACGCAAACTTTAAATGATACAATAGACCAGTTAGACCTAATTGATATCTATAGGACATTTCACCCCAAAACAAAGAATTTCACCTTTTTCTCAAGTGCTCAAGGAAACTTCTTCAGGATAGATCACATCCTGGGCCATAAAACTAACCTTGATAAATTCAAAAAAATCAAAATCATCCCAAGCATCTTTTCTGACCATAGTGCATTAAGATTAGATCTCAATTACAGGAGAAAAATTATTAAAAATTCCAACATATGGAGGATGAACAACACGCTGCTGAATAACCAACAAATCACAGAAGAAATCAAAAAAGAAATCAAAATATGCATAGAAACAAATGAAAATGAAAACACAACAACCCAAAACCTGTGGGACACTATAAAAGCAGTGCTAAGAGGAAAGTTCATAGCAATACAGGCATACCTCAAGAAACAAGAAAAAAGTCAAATAAATAACCTAAGTCTACACCTAAAGCAAATAGAAAAGGAAGAAATGGAGAACCCCAGAGTTAGTAGAAGGAAAGAAATCTTAAAAATTAGAGCAGAAATAAATGCAAAAGAAACAAAAGAGACCATAGCAAAAATAAAGCCAAAAGCTGGTTCTTTGAAAGGATAAATAAAATTGACAAACCATTAGCCAGACTCATCAAAAAACAAAGGGAGAAAAATCAAATCAATAAAATTAGAAATGAAAATGGCGAGATCACAACAGACAACACAGAAATACAAAGGATCATAAGAGACTACTATCAGCAATTTTATGCCAATAAAATGGACAACGTGGAAGAAATGGACAAATTCTTAGAAAAGTACACTTTCCAAAACTGAGCCAGGAAGAAATAGAAAATCTTAACAGACCCATCACAAGCACGGAAATTGAAACTGTAATCAGAAATCTTCCAGCGAACAAAAGCCCAGGTCCAGATGGTTTCACAGCTGAAGTCTACCAAAAATTTCGAGAAGAGCTAACACCTATCCTACTCAAACTCTTCCAGAAAATTGCAGAGGAAGGTAAACTTCCAAACTCATTCTATGAGGCCACCATCACCCTAATACCAAAACCTGACAAAGATGCCACAAAAAAAGAAAACTACAGGCCAATATCACTGATGAACATAGATGCAAAAATCCTCAACAAAATTCTAGCACTCAGAATTCAACAACACATTAAAAAGATCATACACTATGACCAAGTGGGCTTTATCCCAGGGATGCAAGGATTCTTCAATATCTGCAAATCAATCAATGTAATTCACCACATTAACAAATTGAAAAATAAAAGCCATATGATTATCTCAATAGATGCAGAGAATGCCTTTGACAAAACTCAACATCCATTTATGATAAAAACTCTCCAGAAAACAGGAATAGAAGGAACATACCTCAACATAATAAAAGCTATATATGACAAACCCACAGCAAACATTATCCTCAATGGTGAAAAACTGAAAGCATTTCCCCTAAAGTCAGGAACAAGACAAGGGTGCCCACTTTCACCGCTACTATTCAACATAGTTCTGGAAGTTTTGGCCACAGCAATCAGAGCAGAAAAAGAAATAAAAGGAATCCAAATGGGAAAAGAAGAAGTAAAACTCTCACTGTTTGCAGATGACATGATCCTCTACATAGAAAATCCTAAAGACTCCACCAGAAAATTACTAGAGCTAATCAATGAATACAGTAAATTTGCAGGATATAAAATCAACACACAGAAATCCCTTGCATTCCTATACACTAATAATGAGAAAGTAGAAAAAGAACTTAAGGAAACAATTCCATTCACCATTGTAATGAAAAGAATAAAATACTTAGGAATATATCTACCTAAAGAAACTAAAGACCTCTATATAGAAAACTATAAAACACTGATGAAAGAAATCAAAGACGACACTAATAGATGGAGAAATATACCATGTTCATGGATTGGAAGAATCAATATAGTGAAAATGAGTATACTACCCAAAGCTATGTACAGATTCAATTCAAGCTACCAGCGGTATTTTTCACAGAACTAGAACAAATAATTTTAAGATTTGTATGGAAATACAAAAAACCTCAAATAGCCAAAGCAATCTTGAGAAAGAAGAATGGAACTGGAGGAATCAACCTGCCTGACTTCAGGCTCTACTACAAAGCCACAGTCATCAAGACAGTATGGTACTGGCACAAAGACAGAAATATAGATCAATGGAACAAAATAGAAAGCCCAGAGATAAATCCACACACATACGGATACCTTATCTTTGACAAAGGAGGCAAGAATATACAATGGAGTAAAGACAATCTCTTTAACAAGTGGTGCTGGGAAAACTGGTCAACCACTTGTAAAAGAATGAATCTAGATCACTTTCTAACACCACACACAAAAATAAACTCAAAATGAAATAAAGATCTAAATGTAAGACCAGAAACTATAAAACTCCTAGAGGAGAACATAGGCAAAACACTCTCCGACATAAATCACAGCAGGATCCTCTATGATCCACCTCCCAGAATACTGGAAATAAAAGCAAAAATAAACAAATGGTATCTAATTAAAATTAAAAGCTTCTGCACAACAAAGAAAAATATAAGCAAGGTGAAAAGACAGCCTTCTGAATGGGAGAAAATAATAGCAAATGAAGCAATTGACAAACAACTAATCTCCAAAATATACAAGCAACTTATGCAGCTCAATTCCAGAAAAATAAACGACCCAATCAAAAAATGGGCCAAAGAACTAAATAGCCATTTCTCCAAAGAAGACATACAGATGGCTAACAAACACATGAAAAGATGCTCAACATCACTCATTATTAGAGAAATGCAAATCAAGACCACAATGAGGTACCACTTCACACTAGTCAGAACGGCTGCGATCCAAAAGTCTGCAAGCAATAAATGCTGGAGAAGGTGTGGTGAAAAGGGAACCCTCTTACACTGTTGGTGGGAATGGAAACTAGTACAGCCACGATGGAAAACAGTGTGGAGATTCCTTTAAAAACTGCAAATAGAACTGCCTTATGACCCAACAATCCCACGCTGGGCATACACACCGAGGAAACCAGAATAGAAAGAGACACATGTACCCCAGTGTTCATCACAACACTGTTTATAATAGCCAGGGCATGGAAACAACCTAGATGTCCATCAGCAGATGAATGGATAAGAAAGCTGTGGTACATATACACAATGGAGTATTACTCAGCTATTAAAAAGAATGCATTTGAATCAGTTCTAATGAGATGGATGAAACTGGAGCCGATTATACAGAGTGAAGTAAGCCAGAAAGAAAAACACCAATACAATGTACTAACACATATATATATGGACTTTAGAAAGATGGTAATGATGACCCTGTATGCAAGACAGCAAAAGAGACACAGATGTGTAGAGCAGACTTTTGGACTCTGAGGGAGAGGGAGAGGGTGGAATGATTGGGGAGAATGGCATTGAAACATGTATACTATCATGTAAGAAACGAATCACCAGTCTGTGTTCGATGCAGGATGCAGGATGCTTGGGGCTGGTGCATGGGAATGATCCGGAGGGATGATGTGGGGTGGGAGGTGGACGGGGGGTTCATGTTTGGGAGCTCATGTATACCCGTGGTGGATTCATGTCAATGTATGCCAAAACCAATACAGTATTGTAAAGTAAAATAAAGTAAAAATTAAAATTAAAAAAAAAAAAAGAAATGAGGACAACCTCAGAGACTTCTGGAACAATGTTAAATGCCCAACATTCAAATGATGGGAGTCCCAGAAGAAGAAGGCAAAAAGAAAGGCCATGAGAAAATACTTGAGGAGATAATAGTTGAAGACTTCCCTAAAATGGAGAAGGAAATACACAGTCAAGTCCAAGAAACCCAGAGGGTCCCAAACAAGAATAACCCAAGGCAAAAAACCCCAAGACACATATTAATCAAATTAATGAAGATCAAACACAAAGATCAAATATTAAAAGCAGCAAGGGAAAAGCAACAAATAACACACAAGGGGATTTCCATAAGGATAACAGCTGATCTTTCAATAGAAACTCCACAGGCCAGAAGGGAATGGCAGGAGATACTTAAAGTGATGAATGAGAAAAACCTACAACCCAGGTTACTGTACCCAGCAAGGATCTCATTCAAACATGAAGGAGTAATCAAAAGCTTTCAGTTCAGTTCAGTTCAGTCACTAAGTCATGTCCAACTCTTTGCAGCCCCATGAATTGCAGCACGCCAGGTCTCCCTGTCCGTAACCAACTCCTGGAGTTCACTCAAACTCACATCCATCAAGTCAGTGATGCCATCCAGCCATCTCATCCTCTGTCGTCCCCTTCTCCTCCTGCCCCCAATCCCTCCCAGCATCAGAGTCTTTTCCAATGAGTCAACTCTTTGTATGAGGTGGCTAAAGTATTGGAGTTTCAGCTTCAACATCAGTCCTTCCAATGAACACCCAGGGCTGATCTCTTTTAGAATGGACTGGTTGGATCTCCTTGCAGTCCAAGGGACTCTCAAGAGTCTTCTCCAACACCACAGTTCAAAAGCATCAATTCTTCGGCGCTCAGCTTTCTTCACAGTCCAACTCTCACATCCATACATGACCACTGGAAAAACCATAGCCTTGACTAGACAGAACTTTGTTGGCCAAGTAATGTCTCTGCTTTTGAATATGCTATCTAGATTGGTCATAACTTTTCTTCCAAGGAGTAAGCATCTTTTAATTTCATGGCTGAAATCACCATCTGCGGTGATTTTGGAGCCCCCAAAAATAAAGTCAGCTACTGTTTCCACTGTTTCCCCATCTATTTCCCATGAAGTGATGGGACCAGATGCCATGATCTTAGTTTTCTGAATGTTGAGCTTTAAACCAACTTTTTCCCTCTCCTCTTTCACTTTCATCAAGAGGCTCTTTAGTTCCTCTTCACCTTCTGCCATAAGGGTGGTAAGATTTACAGACAAGCAAAAACTGAGAGAATTCAGCACCACCAAACCAGCTCCTAAAAAACACTAAATGTTCTTCTCTATACAGGAAACACAGAAAACGTTTATAAACTTGAACCCAAAACAACAAAGTAAATGGCAACAGGATCATACTTATCAATAATTACCTTACATGTAAATGGGTTGAATGCCCTAACCAAAAGACAAAAACTGGCTGAATGGATACAAAAACAAGACCACTATATATGCTGCTAACAAGAGATCCACCTCAAATCTAGGGACACATACAGATGGAAAGTGAAGGGCTGGAAAAAGATATTTCATGCAAATGGAGACCAAAATAAAGCAGGAGTAGCAATACTCATATCAGATAAAATAGACTTTGAAATAAAGGCCATGAAAAGAGACAAAGAAGGACACTACATAATGATCAAAGGATCAATCCAAGAAGAAGATATAACAATTATAAATATATACACACCCAACATATGAGCACTGCAGTATGTAAGGCAAATGCTAACAATTATGAAAGGGGAATTTAACAGTAACACAATAATAGTGGGAGACTTTAATACCCCACTCACACCTATGGGTAGATCAATTAAACAGAAAATTAGCAAGGAAACACAAACTTTAAATGATACAATGAGCTGCTGTTGCTGCTGCTAAGTCACTTCAGTCCTATCTGACTCTGTGTGACCCCATAGATGGCAGCCCACCAGGCTCCCCCATTCCTGGGATTCTCCAGGCAAGAACACTGGAGTGGGTTGCCATTTCCCTCTCCAATGCATGAAAGTGAAAAGTGAAAGTGAAGTCACTCAGTCGTGTCTGACTCTTAGCGACCTCATGGACTGCAGCCCACCAGGCTCCTCTGTTCATGGGATTTTCCAGGCAAGAGTACTGGAGTGGGGTGCCATTGCCTTCTCCTACAATGGGCTAGTTAGACCGAATTGATACCTATAGGACATTTCACCCCAAAACAATGAATTTCACCTTTTTATCAAGTGCACATGGAACCTTCTCCAGGATAGGTTACATCCTGGGCCATAAATCTCGCCTTGGTAAATTCAAAAACATTGAAATCATCTCAAGCATCTTCTCTGATAACAATGAAGTAAGATTAGATGTCAACTACAAGAAGAAAATATTAAAAATACAGACATATGGAGGCTAAATAACACACTTCTGAATAACCAACAAATCACAGAAGAAATTAATAAAAGAAATCAAAATATGCATAGAAATGAATGAAGATGAAAACACAGCAACCCAAAACCTATGGGATTCAGTAAAAGCAGTGCTAAGGGGAAGGTTCATAGCAATGCAAGCCTACCTCAAGAAACAGGAGAAAAATCAAATAAATAACCTAACTTTACACCTAAAGCAACTAGAAAAAGAAGAACCCCAGTGTTAGTAGAAGGAAAGAAATCATTAAAATTAGGGCAGAAATAAATGAAAAAGAAACAAAGGAGACTATAGCAAAAAAACAGCAAAACTAAAAGCTGGTTCTTTGAGAAGATGAATAAAATAGACAAACCATTAGTCAGACTCATCATGAAAAAAGGAGAAGAATCAAATCAACATAATTAGAAATGAAGATGGAGAAAACACAAGAGACAACACAGAAATACAAAGGATCTTAAAAGACTACTATCAGCAACTGTATGCCAATGAAATATACAACTTGGAAGAAATGGATGAATTCTTAGAAAAGTATAACCTTCCAAAACTGAACCCGGAATAAATAGAAAATGTTAACAGATCCATCACAAGCACAAAAATCAAAACTGTAGTAAAAAATCTCCCAACAAACAAATACCCAGGATCAGATGGCTTCACAGTTGAATTCTACCAAAAATTTAGAGAAGAGCTAACACCTATCCTACTCAAACTCTTCCAGAAAATTGCAGAGGAAAGTAAACTGTCAAACTCATTCTATGAAGCCATCATCACCCGAATAACCAAAACCAGACAAAGATGCCACAAATAAAGAAAACTATAGGCCAATATCACTGATGAACATAGATGCAAAAGTCCTCAACAAAATTCTAGCAAACAGAATCCAACAACACATTAAAAAGATCATACATCATGGCCAAGTGGGCTTTATCCCAGGGATGCAAGGATTCTTCAATATTTGTAAATCAATCAATGTGATACACTGCATTAACAACTTGAATGATAAAATATCACATGATTATCTCAATAGATGCAGAGAAATCCTTTGACAAAATTCAACATCCATTTATGATTAAATAAAAAAAACCTTCAGAAAGCAGGTATAAAAGGAACATACCTCAACACAATAAAAGCCATCTCTGATAAACCCACAGCAAACATTATCCTCAATTGTGAAAAATTGAAAGCATTTCCCCTAATGTTTGGAACAAGACAAGCGTGCCCACTCTCATGACTACTATTCAACATAGTTCTGGAAGTATTAGCCACAGCAATCAGAGAAGAAAAAGAAATAAAAGGAATCCAGATTGGAAAAGAGAAAGTAAAACTCTCACTGTTTGCAGATGACATGATCCTCTACACAGAAAACCCTAAAGACACCACCAGAAAATTACTAGAGCCAATCAATGAATATAATAAAGTTGTAGGATATAAAATTGCACAGAAATCCCTTGCATTCCTATACACTAACAATGAGAAAACAGAAAGAGAAATTAAGGAAACAATTCCATTCACCATTGCAACGAAAAGAATAAAATACTTAGGAATAAGTCTACCTAAAGAAACAAAAGACCTATATATAGAAAACTATAAAACACTGATGAACGAAATCAAAGATGACACAAATGGAGAAATACACCATGTTCATGGATCAGAAGAATCAGTATAGTGAAGATGAGTATACTACCCGAAGCAATCTATAGATTCAATGCAATCCCTATCAAACTACCAATGGTATTTTTCAGAGAATTAGAACAAATAATTTCACAATTTATATGAAAATACAAAAAAGCCTCAAATAGCCAAAGCAATCTTGACAAAGAAGAATGGAACTGGAGGAATCAACCTGCTGGACTTCAGACTATACTACAAAGCTATAGTCATCAAGACAGTATGGTACTGGCACAAAGACAGAAATATAGATCAATGGAACAAAATAGAAAGCCCAGAAATAAATCCACGCATCTATGGACACCTTATCTTCGACAAAGGAGACAAGAATATACAATGGAGAAAAGACAATCTCTTTAAGAAGTGGTGCTGGGAAAACTGGTCAACCACTTGTAAAAGAATGAAACTAGAACACTTTCCAACACCATACACAAAAATAAATGCAAAATGGATTAAACATCTAAACATAAGACCAGAAACTATAAAACTCCTAGAGGAAAACATAAGCAAAACACTCTCTGACATAAATCACAGCAGGATCCTCTATGACCCACCTCCCAGAATAATGGAAATAAAAGCAAAAATAAACAAATGGGACCTAATTAAAATTAAAAGCTTCTGCACAACAAGGAAACTATAATCAAGGTAAAAAGACAGCCTTCTGAATGGGAGAAAATAATAGCAAATGAAACAACTGACAAAAAATTAATCTCAAAAATATACAGGCAGCTCCTGTAGCTCAATTGCAGAAAAATAAACGACCCAATCAAAAAATGGGCCAAAGAACTAAATAGACATTTCTCCAAAGAAGACATACAGATGGCTAACAAACACGTGAATAGATGCTCAACATCACTCATTATCAGAGAAATGCAAATCAAAACCACAAATAGGTACCATCTCATGCCAGTCAGGATGGCTGCTATCCAAAAGTCTACAAGCAATAAATGCTGGAGAGGGTGTGGAGAAAAGGGAA
Organism: Oryx dammah; assembly: GCF_014754425.2. Taxonomy (NCBI): domain Eukaryota; kingdom Metazoa; phylum Chordata; class Mammalia; order Artiodactyla; family Bovidae; genus Oryx; species Oryx dammah. The sequence goes on along the minus strand of NW_024070202.1, from coordinate 6,023,580 downwards.
CCCTGTTACACTGTTAGTGGGAATGCAAACTAGTACAGCCACAATAGAGAACAGTGTGGCGATTCCTTAAAAAATCAGAAATAGAACTGCCTTATGACCCAGCAATCCCATTGCTGGGCATATATACTGACGAAATCAGAATTGAAAGAGACACGTGTACCCCAATATTCATTGCAGCACTGTTTACAATAGCTAGGACATGGAAGCCAACTAGATGCCTATCACCATATGAATGGATAAGAAAGTTGTGGTACATATACACATGGAATATTACTCAGCTATTAAAAAGAAAGCATTTGCATCAGTTCTAATGAAGTGGATGAAACTGGAGCCTATTATACAGAGTGAAGTAAGTCAGAAAGAAAAACACCAATACAGTATATTAATGCAAATATATGGAATTTAGAAAGATGATAACGACGACCCTATATGTGAGACAGCAAAAGAGACAGAGATGTGAAGAACAGACTTTTGGACTCTGTGAGAGAAGGCGAGGGTGGGATGATTTGAGATAATAGCATTGAAACATTTATATTACCAAATATGAAATAGATCACCAGTCCAGATTCGATGCATAAGACAGGGTGCTCAGGGCTGGTGCACTGGGATGACCTTGAGGGATGGGATGGGGAGGGAGGTGGTAGGGGGGTTCAGGATGGGGAACACATGTACACCCATGGCTGATTCATGTCAATGTATGGCAAAACACTATAATAGTGTAAAGTAATTAGCCTCTAATTAAAATAAATTAATTAATTAAAAAAATATTGGAGTTGGTAGCCGTTTTCTTCTCCAGGGGATCTTCCTGACCCAGGGATTGAACCCAGGTCTGCTGCATTGCAGGCAGATTCTTTACTGTCTGAGCCACCAGGGAAGCCCTCGGACAGTGTCTGCACCTGATCAAATACCCCAGCAGAAAAGAATTCCATCTCAACTCAATTTAAAGTTAGAGCAAAGGGAGTTTTGACACGCTATACAAACTATCCTCAAAGCGTTCTCCTTTAGGTAAAATAGGCAAACACAACCACAAGAATACTAACATTCATAAAAACTATAGCTTTTCTAAGTTCTTATTAGCATTTCTGACAAACTTTAACCCAAATACAAATGGGTTTTAAAATCATGTATCAGAGTTTGTGGCTAAGACTGACCAAAAAGAACCTAAAACGGTGGTAAAGAACTTGCCTGCCAATGCAGGAGAGGCAGATTCAATTCCCGGACTGGGAAGATCCTGCGGAGAAGGAAAAGGCAATGCACTCCAATATTCTTGCCTTAGAAATCCCATGAACAGAGGAGCCTGCCGGGCTACGTCCATGGGCTCACAGAGAGTTAGACATGATTCAGTGACTGAACAACAACAACAAAGCACTGAGTGCAGCTTATCTTTAGATAGATAAGTTAAGGTGAACTTGGAGAACTGACTTCAGTTGCTTTCCTCAGCTTCTTAAGGTGGAAATCCATTCCCTTAATTACACAATAAACAGTTTTGCACAAAATTCATGAGAAACTCCTAGATCTAAGGATTCATTAACCAACTTCTTACTCTAATAAACTAAGAAGCAACATCATTTTCTAGTGATCCCATTCCACTCTGGTCTTATTTCTTTAAACATCATCAGTGCAGTGAAATGTCATTCCCTTTAACTTCTGAATTCTTTTTTCTTGCTCTAAATATAACCAATGTGCTGACGGTATGGCTATTAAGAATTTCCAGGGAACTTCTTAGAAAATAGAATTACTTTTCTTTTTGTTTAGCAAATGCTTTTAAGCATTTAGACTTAGATTTATTAAACATTTAAGAATAAAAACATAGAAGCAAATGAATTACAAATAAGTACTAAGGTTAATTTGTATTATTTTGTTGTTGTTGTTAATACTAGGTAAATTAGATCAGATTTTTCTCTGTTAAACTTCTCTTGTGCCAATATGTTCTAGACAACAGCATACGACAGGGTAAGATTTAGTAAGAACTCTACCTATTGTGCAGACATGCAAGCAGGTAGTGTTTTGTGTGTTTCCTCAGCAATGTCACTTCACCTGCCAGGTTTCTTTCATATAAACTTGTCTAAGAAGCAGCATAATTGCAGGGTAATTGACATCTAGTGAACAGGGAAACTTACCACATGGCAGAGCAGTCAAAATTCACCAAGAGCCATTTGTGGGGATTAAAGTTAAATGAATCTGCAAACTGCCAAGGAATAACAACAAAAAGAAAACACTTCAATTATTAATGCTTAGCTAAAAATAAGACCTCATGCAGAGTAATTAACAGTTTGTATTCTCAAATAAAAATCAGTCAGACAGAGTGGGAATCAGGTGAAACTGTGGGGTCTGGGGCTCATGGGCACTTGGGCAGCTATCCCACCTACCTGAGCCTCATTTCATCCATTTCAAATCCTATCTCATGAAACATGAAACTAATATATCTGATTCTGGGCTAAGGCACAAAGGGAGGAAAAGAGCTTTGGACCCAGAGAATCTGGGTTGGCATCTGGGCACAACTGCTTCTCCGTGTGCCTGGATGGGAGTCCTGCTTTGTGGAAAAGTCATGAGATAACAGCCGTGAACGCCTCAGTGCAGGTCCTGAGGGTGATGCAGAAACTGTCTGGTGCAAACCCAGTAACTGTTCTGTGGTTGTAGGGCCATACAGGTGGGGGAGCCATGTGATGGAAAAGTGGCTGTGCTCTTGAGCAGCTCTGGTTATGTCCAGAGAACTGGTGAGAGCAGTCATTGGGTGGAGCTTATAAAATGATGTCACAGGCGGCCCTAAGCCAGCCTCTGCTCATAGAGGGCGAGGGTAGGGACTCACTGAGCTGGTAGGGCTGTGCCTTGGGAGCACCCTGCAGGGCACACCCACAGAACCAGAGCGAGACTATGGTCCAGTGGGTATAAAAGGTATCAGGTTGTTGGCTGGAAAAAAAGCACAAGCTAAAAGCTGAGAGTTATGCTTTATTTGATAGACTTTCCCAGGACTCCAAGCCCAGAAGACAGCAATCTCAGGTCACTCCGAGGGACAGCCCTGAAGAGGGAAAAAGGAGGCCAAACTATATAGGGGTTTTTGCAGCAGAGATCAGGTAGTTGGAACATCAAAACAGTACTGTCAATTAAAGGAAACCAAGGGCTTCCCTGGTGGTTCAGCAGTAAAGAATATGCCTGTAATGCAGGAGATGCAGGGGACAAGGGTTTGATCCCTGGGTCAGGAAGGTCCCCTGGAGGAGGGCATGGCAGCCCACTCTGGTATTCTTGCCTGGAGAACCCCATGGACAGAGGAGCCTGGCAGTGTACAGTCTATAGTGTCGCAAAGAGTTAGACACGACGAAAGTGACTTATCACGCAGGCCAAGGAAACCAAACATGTCAAATTAAGGAATTTAGAGCTTTTGTTTGTGTGGGAAGATGCATGAGTCTGGGCTCAATGAAATCATGGCATCTCAGCTACCTGGGGCCAGTGTGCTGGGCATTCCTATCCTAAGTCCCCACAAGGCTCACTTTCGGGGGCAGCTGTGAGGTGAAGTTTGGATGGCTACAACACCCTTTATTTACTGATGTGGCAGCAACATTTTTCTATGGAAATTTATGTAAGGGATTGGAATTAGATAATATCTAAGGCCTTCCTAAAAATATATGCAAAAATAAATGTGTTAATCCTAATTTGGTGTAGGGCTATCACATTTGGATCAAGGGATGCATTTCAAAGACCTTGGATAACATAAAACATACAGAATTTCAAAGCATATGAAAGGTCATGGGACATTTCTATCATCCATGAGGATGCCCACCCCCAAGAAGAAACACAAACACACTTTATCAGTCATAGTTCAGTGGGCTCTCCTGCTTTGACACTGGTGAATCCCAATTCATTTTTGAGGAAAGTCATAGTTCTACTTCTCCACATAAAATGAGATGTTATTCATATTTTGTGCTGTGTACTTTCAATTTTGCCTAGTCCGAAGGCACATAAAATTTATCCACATTTCAAACTACTAGGCTATTTGACAATTGGAATTTTAATTCACAGGTGCTATGGCAGAAAAGTGGACTGATTCAGCTTAGAAAATACTTTATGCATGTTTCCCAAACTTTATGAACTAGCAAAGTTCTCAGAGTATACGTACCATGATCAACAATGGGAAATGAAAATATCGTAACTAATATACAGCAATCAGGGTCAGCCCATTTTTCATTGAATTGGATGGTTCTTTTACCGATAAGGATGTAATAGAGCAACAACTGTTCTTGTTTCTTGAAATATTTTCTTCTTCATTCCAAAGACACCATCCACATTCATTATATTCAAAACAGTGAGAGGGTCTCTGGACACCAGTGGTAACAATTGCCAACAACTGGCTCTAGGGTCACTCGTCAAGTTCAAGTGTCAGCCTATTTTCAAGTAGGACAAATAAGAGATTTCAACCAGCAAGACTGACTAGAGCAGTCTGTGTTTTCACTGACTTGCCAGAGCACGTGCCCCTGGCTTGTCCTCTGGCTGAGTAACAGGACCTGAGTCCACCTGAGGCCATGTGCCTACATCTATAATTGAAGCGGAGGATGACAGTGGCCTTGCCGAGACCCTAGTTGGGAGGAATCTCCTGGGGGGAAGATTCAAAGTCTCCCCGAGGCTTTGGGACACCTCCCCTCCATCCCGATGAGGGAGGAGCAGGAGGAGGCAGGAGGACACAAAGGGCCAGGAGGGGCCGGAGAGCAGACACTAGATCTGCTGATGGCCACGTCACCCTTCCGCCCACTCTAGGGGTGCAGACTCATTTCCCTCCAAGTTCCAATAAAAAGCAAAGTTGAGAAAGAGGCAGGAAATGACAACGAGTTTCATTTGTTGATAATGAGAAACAAAAGGTGAAAGAAGGGCTTTGTTTGCTAGGAATTTCATTAGTTTCCTCCTGGGGGCTGATCTCTTTAAACCTCTCTGTCTTTCATTACCCACAGGGGTGTTTCTTCCTGCTGATGGAGAGGAAGGCGCTTATCAGCAGGGCTGGGCTGGGTAAACAGGATATTACAGTCCCTTATCTGCCAGCTGAGCAGCCGGCCCTCCCAGCCCAGGGACCATAGGAGGTTGGATGGCATTACTCATTGCTGGGTATGAAACCCTATCTGATACTGATAGGAACTCACTGCAGAGAGATGAGTGGAGTGCTGCCTCACCACTGCGGTGGTCTGACAATTAGACACCACCTCATGAAAGTGAAACTTTGAGTTGTTGGTTCATAGGGAAGAGAAGAGTGTAGTGGGAACAGATCATGAAATTCTACACTAGACACTCAGAAAAGACCAGGCCTTGGGAGGGGCACATACATCCTGATGGATGCTTTGCCCTTGGTCTCTTGAGGTCCCAGGGGAGGGAGACATTCCCAGTGATATGTATCATCACACATAGGACCACAACAAAAGGTATTTACATGGCGGAGAAATTTCTTCTTCATTTCCCAGCACCAAACACCCACCTAACTAATTATCAGCCATAAACTACAGGAGTCAGTGTGAGCACCCTGTTACCAGAACTTCTCATGTACTTTCATGCCTTCCCAAGATTTCCAGAGGCCTCCATGTACCCCCGAGGATTGATCTTAGCCCTTGCACACATTCAGAGATCAATAAGTAATTACTGAATGAATGAGTGAATGGATGGGTGGATGTGATAGAGGCATAAACCAGAATGCATCTTCATTCATTAGTGACAAAAGGATTACTCATTTCAAAGATGAGAATTTTGTATTATGTACCACTGATACCTACTTTTCTAGTATTATGGTGTTATGAGAATTCACATCAGTCATTAGAAAATTGATTGGCAGCAGACAACAGATCAGAGAGAGGCTTGGAGGGACAGTCTCTCCAGGTTGTAGTGGGAAATGAGAATAACATGTACTGTGTGCACAGCTTGCTGTGTGTGGGTGCTGTTTCTCAGCCCTTTAAATATGATCAATGCTTCTGATTTTTATAATAACCCCTCAAAGGAGGCTTGATTATGAAATCCATTTTGTGAGGTGTGGAGAGGTTACTAGCCTGCCCAAGGAAACAAGGTTGGTCTTGGTGCAAAGCCAGGATGCAAACCAGCTGTTCAATCCCAAGACAACACCCTTGATTCCTACACCACGTGAGGCCATGGTCTCAAGAAACCCCTGTCTCTGAGCATGACGTCATTACTGACAAAGCCTGCTGCTCTGGGCCCTTTGCTGCATGTACATCTGAGTCCCTGGCAAGAAGGAACCTCCTGCCCTGTGAGCTGCTGACAGTGAAAACCCACTTGGGTCTGGAATAATTTATTAGGATCTGTCCCTAAGATCATCTCTGTGTGTTAATTCTGCACCCTGGAGAAGCAGACCATCGGTCAACCATTTTGATTGCAGTTTCTCAAAAGAATCAGATTTTTAGGAGGCATTACAAGCCATATATTCCAAATTCTGAGCGTGCAAGGGACATTTAAATGCACCGACGGCTGCTTGTTCCATCTCTATGAATGTGAACATCATGCTCAGTCGCATGATCAGAACACGACTGTGACATTGACTTAGATTGAATAGAATGGTGGGCTGGTTTTTAAAAACTACCCATTGATCCGAAATGCATTAAGATTTTATTTTCTTCCTAAATATTTCCCCATCATCTTATGAACTAAAAATCTATCCTATCATGACAGCTCTACCCAGGATCTGCAGACTGAGAAATAGTATAAACATCAGGTGTGTCTTCTTTGAGAAGACAGTTTTTGGAACCAGGAAGGTTCTCACCCCCTGTCACAGGGAGGTGTAACTTCTAATTATCACAGAAATGGGTATGGAAATCACTTGCTGAAACGAACCACAGTAGCGAAAAATAAAAGTATCACATCCTTATAAAGACAAATCACTGATCACAGTATATATACCTTTTAAAAATGGTCTTGTTGATTTCCTGCCCATTGAGCTCGTCGCAGAGAACTGAGTATGTATAACCAATTCACTTTGCTATACAGCAGAAACTAACACATCAGTGTAAAGCAACTACCCTCCAATAAAAGCTTTAATAAGTAAATAAATAAAAGTGATCTTGTTGAAGAGCACACTCACCTCCACGCCATTCAGAAGATGCCGGAACTCAGGGCAGATGAAGGCACTGCCCGCGTAGGCGGCGTCCACGTGCAGCCACAAGCCCTCCTCGTGACCTGAAGCCCAGAAATGATCTGTGAGTTCTTGGAGGGATGTCCCCGTGCCGGAGTCAAGCGCCTGCCCCATCCCGGCACCTTTTAACATCGTCTGTCAATAGCGTTTGTTGGTGTGATGTCTGCATCCCTGACAGGCGGTGATGCTGAGGCAGCAGCCCTTCATTGTTGCTGGCCCAACAGTGCCAGGCACGGGGACCAGTACGCAGCATGTGCATGGAGGCGAGGGGAGCACCTGGACTTTCAGAGTTGACCCTCAGGCCCAGCAGAGCTCCACGAGACCAGCATACCCGACTCGCATCCAGCTGTCCACGTCCACTCCAGGTATGCACTCTGCTCCGCTCTCCCCGCCTCACTCACTGCCAACTTTCTTTCCAATTCTCTGGGCTCTGAAGCCCTTCCCACAAGCATCTCTTGAGGTTGGGACCACCCACAGTCCCCACTGGTCTCTCTGCCCCGCTCCATCTCCACAGGAAGTCCAGGCACCTATTTTATGCTTCCTGAATCTTCTCAGCTCCTTTCATGAATGTGAATTTTGTGTTCCAGCCACACTAGAAGGGCCTCACAGGACAGGAACCTTCTAGTGGTGAGCTGGGAGAGAGTCCTGTCTGAACGTGCTCCTCAATTCGGCTGCATCTGGGTTCAAATCCCTCCCCCAGGCGCCCACTGCTGTGTGGCCTTACTGCCATGCCACAAGCTCACTCTGCTCTCGGCAAATGGAGATCAAACAGCACTCAGACCCTGAGGGATAAACCAGATGACACTCATGCTGTATCCATCACGACACTAGGACAGACTCAGCGAGGAGCGACACGGTCACTGTGATTATTCCCAGCCTCAGTGCTGGGTGCTTCCCACGGCTGTGAAATACGCAAGCAGGAGAGGTGGTGGGTCTAGATCAAGGGGTGGGCTCCTTCCCTTATGGGGGCGGATGCTGCCCCAGGAGACCTGGATCAGGGCCCCCTTGCAGGGGCCGGTCGGGACCTGCCAATGCATCCACGCAGGTGAATAGATCCACAGTTCACTTTTGCCTGTGTGATGCTGGTTCATCACACACAATGCTATGAGGAGTGAGGACCAGTTCTGAATTCTGCTGATAAAAGATGGAAGATGCATTTCAAAGCAGAGATTCAGTTTGAACTGCAGGATGGAAGGAACGAAAGCCCTCGAAATCCAACGAAAGTTGGATTAAGATCAAATGTGTCTTGGGACAATGATAATTAACACAGAGGGTCACCCTGGGTGCGGCCTAAAGTGCCTGCCCCCGGGGTGCCCTCAGAGCCCCCCTCAGATGTGGCTGTGTGCCAGAAAGGGCACAAAGCTTTAGGAGAAATGGGATCAGGAAAGGACGCAGTGGCCAGCACCCCTGCTGCAATGTTGTCCTCTGTCGCTGCTATAGCTCAGCTCTGCTGAGGGAGGGAGAAGCTTCAGACACGCGTACAGGAGGGACACAAACTCTCAGGGCATGTTTGGGTTCTCCATGGGGCTGCGGAGGCCGCTGTCAGAGGACTGCATTTTCTGCTAGAGGCACTTGAGTAGAGTCTGACAGATGCCAGGGTCTGTGCCCAGCTCAGGCAGACAAGGCAGGAAGGAATACAGCCATGAGGGCAGGAGGAAGGGCATGGAGTTCTGGGGACCCCTCAGCCCTCACCCCGTAAGAAAGATGCTTGTCACACAGGAAAACCACAATCCCTTTCCTTAGCTGGGCCTCGCCTGGGAAGACAGAGGAGAGGAGATCTGACCTCAGACCCCAAGGAGGGGGCTGGAATGATGCCAGCCCCTAGGGCTGTGTCACTCCAGAGGGTACAGGAGCTCTCAGAGGGGACAGTAGGTGGGGAAAGACAGAGGGGCCTCGGGTCAGAGGGGGTCCCCAGAAAGACGGCTGCAGAGAGAACTAGCCTCACCCCAAGGAGATCTGGCCTTTGCCCTTGGCTCTGGGGAGGGGAAGGCCGTGTCTGCTAGGACTCATCCCCCAGACAGTGCAACAGCAGGGTTCACAGTGGGGTCTTTGGGTCATTTCATATCAGTTCTGAGTCCTGGAGGACTGGGAACTAGAAGCATTCACTGGATCTCTCGGAGGGGCCAGGAAATGTAGGCAGCCTCCCGGCCAGTGTGTGACAGCCCAGGGACACACCCAGACTGACACCACAGGCCGAGCGAGCATCCCTGGCAGGGAGGGTGACCCTGTGCCTACTGTCCTGCTGTGGGACTGGGGGACCTCACAGGCGAGGACGACCAGAAGCCCCCAGGCTGGCCACGCCCCACTCTGGCCCGGGCACCTCCTCTCTGCTCCCAGGTGTGGGGTGTCAAACCCGCAAACCCGAGGGAGGTTTTTGGAAGCCCTGACCTGGGAACTGGTGTCAGGACCAAGAGCAGCTCTGAGGGACTGGCTTCCCTCCAGCCACAAACTTGGCCGAAAACTCCTGTAGACAAATGAAAAATCATAAACTACAAGGGATTCTTGTGGCAAAGGAACCATTCAGTATCTTGACTGGGGTGACAGATACATAAACCTACACCAGTGATGATGAAATTGTCCCAGGCTTAATAAACACCCCCACACACAAATGAGGACAAATATAATTGGGGAAATCTGAATAAGATGACCTCCTAGATTGCACTATGTCAATTTTCTGGTTGTGACATGTATTGCAGTTTTGCAAAATGTTAGCATCAGAACAAACTGGGAAAAGTACACAGAGGCTGTCTATTATTTCTGATAACTACATGTGGCTTTGTTGTTCATTTGCTAAGTCATGTCTGATTCTTTGTGATCCCATGGACTGCAGCATGCCAGGCTTCCCTGTCCATCACCAACTCCTGGCATTTGCTCAAACTCATGTCTATCGAGTTGGTGATGCCATCCAACCATCTCATCCTCTGTCATCCCCTTCTCCTCCCACCTTCAATCTTTCCCAGCATCATGGTCTTTTCCAACAAGTTGACTCTTCGCATCAGGTGGCCGAAGTATTGGAGCTTCAACTTCAGCAACAGTCCTTCCAATGAATATTCATGATTGATTTCCTTTAGGATTGATTGGTTGGATCTCCTTGCAGTCTAAGGGACTCTCAAGAGTCTTCTCCAGCACGATTCAAAAGCATCAATTCTTCAGGACTCAGCCTTTTCTATGGTCCAACTCACATCTATACATGACTACTGGTAAAACCACAGCTTTGGCTAGATGGACCTTTGTTGGCAAAGTGATGTCTCTGCTTTTTAATATGTTTGTCTAAGTTTGTCATAGTTTTGCCTCCAAGGAGCAAGCATCTTTTAATTTTGTGGCTGCAGTCACCATCTACAGTGATTTTGGAGCCCGAGAAAATAAAATCTGTCACTGTTCCCACTTTATCCCTTTCTATATGTGATGAAGTGATTGGACCAGATGCATGTGGCTCTATCATTATCCCAATAAATATTTCAATTGAAAAAGGAAAAGACTAAACATAAACTCTCGCAGAAGGAACTTCCAGATACCCTTGCTGAATGGCTTCCCCATGGGGTTCTCCTCTCTCCATGAGGAAAGGGAGAGCCAAGGGCCACATCCTGAGTCTCGTATGTGATTATCTGATGGCACAACCTGCCTTTCAGCCTCTTCAAGTACTGAGGGTATCTGTAGGAGTCAGGGGTCCTGGAGACCCCATGGTTGGAACACAGGAGTTGCACACCCCAGGACCAGGCCCACCCAGCACCCAGTGAGGCTGCCTGGACAGGGCGCTGTCTGCTCCGCCCACAAGGGAGGAGGCAGCCTCTGTCCCTCTCGAGCCCCCGCTGCCTGCACATTCCCTTGCAAGGCCTCCACGGCCCCACGCACAGAAGCGGCAGACCTCTGGAACTTTCTGCTGCACCCTCACCAGCAGCCATTCCATCCTGCCTGCCCTGTATCCCCTTCCACACCCCCGGGGACCTCTGCCTCAGCTTCCCACCTTCATACCTTCTGCCCATCTGCCTTCAACTCTCTGCTTTCTGTTTCTTACCCTTTTCTCAATAAAATCTGTCAGGAATTTCCACTGATCACTCCAAGGTGACCAACTGAAACAGTCTCACAGGAAAATTGTTTCAAAAGAAACTAAACAGAAAGTGCCTTTCCTGAGACTTCCCTAGTGATCCAGTGCCTAAGACCCTATGCTCCCAATGCAGGGGACTATCCCTGGTCAGGGAACTAGATCCCACATGCTGTAAATAGAGAGTTCACACGGGACTTCTCTGACCATCCAGTGGTCAAGAATCCACCTCCCAGTGCAGAGAACATGGGTTCAACCCCTGGTCCAGGAAGACCCCACATGCTGTGGAACAAGTAAGCCCGTGGGCCACAGCTCCTGAGGCCGAAGGCCCCGAGAGCCTGTGCTCTGCAATAAGAGAAGCCCCCGCCAGGAGAAGCAGGTGCACAGCAGCTGAAGAGTAGGCCCTGCCAGCAGCAACTGGAGAAAGTCCGTGCACAGCACAAAGAACCAGTGCAGCCATAAAGAAATAATCAACTTTAAAAAAAAAAAAAAGAAATAATCAACTTTAAAAAAGAGTCTGTATGCTGAAACCAAAGATCCCACACGCCTCAACGAGGACTGAAGATCTCATGTGATATAACTAAGACTTGGAGCAGCCAAACACATACCTAAATAATAAACATTGCTTTTTAAAAAAGCATCTTTCCGAAAGCAGTAGTTGGGAGAAGACCAGGTTCTGATGAGCCTCTTGGTCAAATACTGGCCAAGACAACTAATCTGAATTATTTTAATGGTTTTCTCTGATCACACTATAGAACCAGGTTAACCTGGTCTTGTCCAAAGTTGAAGAATGCTAAATTATTTGGTAACAAGCAAGAAAATGACACTCAGAGGAGGGCAAGCAGGTAAAAGGTACTCATTCACTGTGAGGACACCACCCATGGTTCATAAGAGCCTTGCCAATAATAAGTAGAATTGTCCAAATTGCCCTCATGGATAAGCCTAGGCAGTAGATGGAGGGTAAGTGGTGCTCACTGTTCCCTCAGTCCCCCGGGAACAGCCTCTATGTTTGGCACCAAAAGCCCCTCAATGATCCAGCTCTTCCCACAGCCCCCAGCTCCGGGGGCCATGGGAGCCCCAGGATAGGAGAGCAGGCAGTGTTGGGGGGCAGGGTCCTGTGGGCTGTACCCCGTGGGGCTCTCAGCCCTCTAATCTAATAGCCATGGACTGCCATCCGCCGGCCGGGGCCCGGACATCCATTTCCCAGCCTGACATCTGAATCCAGTGGCCCAGCGCCTTGGCCCAGGATCAGGGTTTGCAGCTGGTGAAGCCAGGCCTATGGCCACAGCCAGCTTGTCCCTCCTCCCTGGCCTCCAACCCCGGCCTTGCACCTCTGACTCCAGCCAGCAGGTGGGACAGCCATCCGCCATGGTCACGGCTAGGGAGCTAGAGCCCATGGTCACAGGCCAGGAACGCCCGTGGCCACCTGGTGGGCCAGCCTCACAGCTCCTGAATCCCAAGGGCTCCCCCGACCCTCCTGCCTCACGCCCTCTCTGTGTTAACTCAGTCACTCAGAATCCCATCAGGTCACAATGACAGGTGCTTCTGACTGCACTTTGCAGGTAGGAACAGAGCTCAGAACTGAAGCCAAAAGGGCGGCTGGGCTGAAGCACAGCTGCTGTGACTGCGGCCGGCTCGACGCACGCCACCCAGCCATCACTCATGGTAGGGGGGGAGATGGTCCACTCCTGCATCCCCTGAGTATGGTCCACAGGTGGACTCAGGTGAGGAGAGCTGAGAAACCCCTGGAGTAAGCCAGGCCCAGCAGTCAGTTAGATGCCTGACACAAGCCACAGCATGGCCAAGAAACATCTAGGCCCTCCAGGGGTCTCCTGCTACCTGCCTCCCCCCGCCCTGGGCAGTGGCTCTTTAAAGCTGGTTCTCCTGCCCCAAGGACAGAGAGGATGCTCATAAGCCAGGCCCTTGCCTGAGGAGAGGCCTTCTAGCAACAGAAAGCCCTGCTGCATTCTGAGAGCAGGTCCAAGCCACTTATTCCTGGCTCACCTTTGAATTCTCTGAATTCTGTCTAAGAAAACCTCAATGTTTCACTGAGGAAGGAGGGAAGTTAAGTGAATTGTTAGCCACACAGTCGAGTCCGAGTCTTTGTGACCCCATGGACTGTAGCCTGCCAGGCTCCTCTGTCCACGGGATTCTCCGGGCAAGAATACTTGAGTAGGTTGCCATGCCCTCCTCCAGGGAGGCTCCCAGTAAACACACAAAGCTCACTTTCTTCTTGCGAGGAATCTAGTTTTGTTTTGTTTTGTTTTTAATTGATTTGCTTAATTGCTTTATTTGCTCACCTATATTCAGGAATTCCAAGAAGGCAAAAATAAAAAGATGCTGGAAGACTTACTTCAAGGACAAGAAATTCTCCTGCCATCCCACTCACAACCCTCTGAGAATTTGCAAAGTTGGTTCTCTTCAATGGGACAACACAGTCTTTGCAATCCGACATCACCGTGGTATTTTACTTACTAACAGTGTTGGTACAGCTAAGGTTAACTGTTGTCCAATTAGCCCAAATTCTGAGTGTTTGGAGTTCAAGCTTAGGGAGATTTGTGCTACTATAAACGTGAGAAGAGTTTGGCAGACTATCCCACAATAAGTTTCATGATGTTAATATTATCATATGGTGTATTACTATATATTACATTTATATAATATATTATTAGTCAGTCAGTTCAGTTGCTCACTCATGTCCAACTCTTTGCAACTCCATCACCAACTCCCGGAACTTGCTCAAACTCATGTCCATCAAGTCGGTGATGCCATCCAACCATCTCCTCCTCTGTCATCCCCTTCTCCTCCTGCCTTCAATCTTTCCCAGCATCAGGGTCTTTTCCAATGAGTCAGTTATATACTATTATAATATATTATTATATAATGGTATAATATAATATTAAGTTAATATTATATTATTAGGGGAGCCCAAAGAGGCAGCTCACTAAAGTCTTTGGATATCAGGAAAATTTTTTCCAAATAAAATTTAATCAGATACTTACAAATGGGCCCCACTTCTAAGAGGTTGTCAAAGGAGCAGCAGGACGTGGTCCCCAGGGTAGCCACCACCTGGAGGGTAAGAAGCAAATGTGCTGTGTTCATTTCTACATCATAGTCCCTGCTATAACTTCCACACACACAGCCACACCCCCAGGCCCAGCCCTGGCAACCCACGAAGCTCTTGAGACCAGGGTCTGCATCGTATTTGTTTGTGTTGCTAGGAACTCACACTTTGCTGGCATAGATTGGGTGCTGAAACATTCACTGCATGCAAACGCCCTCCAAACGATCAAAAAGCATCTGAAGTTTTCAAAACCAGAGAGCCTAATTGACCTATGGTGGCGGGTGCTATCTAAATAATGAAATTTCTCTTTCAATGTGACAAGACTGACATTTCATTCAATCTGTGTAGCCTTTATGGAGCCTCCAGCAATTATCTGTGCCCCAAGAATAGAGCTGGAAAGAGCAGAAAAACAAAGATAGTAAACTTGAGAACCGGGCTGGAGGCCTCCCTGGTTGCATTCCACCTATGACCACCTCTGTTTAATCTGAAAACTGAATGTGTCTCAGAGTCAAAGCGGCCTGAGCAGGGAGGTATGGGGCTCTGCCCTGGGACGGCTCAGCTGACATAGTCACCTGAGCTGGAGAAGAGTGATGCTCTGTTATTCAGGTCAGGGAAGGCCAACAGTGTGGGAGGCTGTGGCCACTGAAGAGATAGCTTGTGACACCCACAGGGTATCACATGGCCGTGCCGTGCAGGGCCACACAGGGAAGCAGCAGCGTTGATCAGGAGGTAGAGGAAGCGATAGAGAGAGGGGAAAGGGTGGGCACGAACTCCAGGTTCCAGCAGAAAGGAACAGGCGAGGCAGGCTTAACACTGACAAGCGTGAGTCATTTCAGATTACTGCAATGGGCTGTGGGCACAAGAGCTGCTCTGGTTGTCTGGTCCCTGGCTCGGGGGGATCAGGGCAGGAGAATAGCAGCCTGGAGTGTGAGAGCCCCGTAGGGGATGTGGCAAGGTGTGTGGGCTCTGAGAGTGCTGGTTTGCTTAGGAAAGGGTCACTTTCCTTTCCTAGGAGCTGGCTAGATCTCCAGGGTCAGCAAGCTTCCTGAGACATCCAGTTACCAGCAGCACAGAAAATAAAAAGGCAAGATGGATACACAGACGCTGAAGCCAAGCACGTGGGACAAAGAGGCCAGATTGGAGGCGCAGCTCTGCATCAGGTGGACGCCTGCTGGGCGCTTGTTTTCTCGTTTACTGCACAAATGCACTGGGCCAGGATATGCCCAGAGCCTAAGGTCTGTGGGTGGAGACCCTGCAGCTTTGACCTTTCCTGTGGCTTCTCAGTCCCTCCCCTCCCACCTCTGTGCCCACCCCACACCCCTCCCCACCCCAGTCCAAGCACCAGCCACTCTCCAAGCCTGCTCAATGCTGGCCAGATGAGTCACTGAGTGGGAATCTGAGTCAGTGAGCCATTTTCCTCTGGTGTTTGCAATTCCTTCCAAAAATGTAACTGAATATTAAAACGCTTTGTCTAAGGGTACTAGTTTGGTAGGTAGAACGAGACCCATAAAATGCTTTGTCTATGTCATAAAGCTTGCGTAGCTTAAAAAAAAAATACCCACAGGATGATTCAACTATTTTAATATCGATTGCAAATCATTTTCTTTAAGAACTTTAAGAGTCTCTTAGGAAAGACACTTCTGACATCCAGGAATTCCTTTCATTTCATCTCATTTTCCTCAGTTAAATCCTAATGGAAATAAATGCCATACCATCTGTTTTTAAAATGCAACCTGAATATCCTCTTGTTAAAATTATTTTCTATTAATGTGTATAGGGTAGTGAGTCTAGAATAATTTCACCAAATATTAGTACTGTTTGTCTCTTATGATGAGATTTGGTTAATATTACATCTTTTATTCTGAGATTTTTATGTTAGTATTGATATTTTCATTCTGCCGTGGTGCATTTTGTAAAATCAAGAAAACGCTGCCCAGTCCTGGGAGTGGCCTCAGCTGAGAACATGTCTCAGCTTTGCAGACATTATATTCACTCTTCAGGACCCTCCTGATTTGGATGTCTTTGGGACTCCCCACTTTACTGTTAGCTTAACTGAGACACTCAGCGTGGGGTCTGAGGACAAACAGGCAGGACCAGACCAAGAAGAGAGTCCAGGGATGCTTAACTCTGGTTCTGCCAGTTAAAGAACCCCACACACTGGCCATGCCTGAGGCCCTTCCAACCAAGCCCATCCCTGGGCAGCTCCCTGCACAGCATGTGGGCATCATGGGACCCAGGGTCCCAGGAGGATGTGCCAGGCTGGTGATGTCAGGGCCCAAGTGTTCCGTGGTTCTGTGTTTTGAGGGCTGTGAGTCAGCTTGTCCTCATTCTCAGAAGCCGCTTTAACCCCAGCACCTGCTCTGCTCCGGGCTCTGATTACTCGGCTCGGCTCAGAGATGCTAACCTGATTTCAGCTGCTCTGCAGAGACCTAATCACATTTGCAAAGGGGGAGGCAGGCTGGGCGCCTCACCTCTGAGAGCCTGGGGCTGTCCTGCTACCCCACGCTGCCCCCGCCCTCGTCTGCCAGTCTCACCACTGCCCGCTAGGCTCTGCCCTCTGCCTTGGGCCTGATCTTATCAGGTCAGGAAGCAAACCACCAAGAGAAGAAACCGGCGAGTTCCTGGAGGGCTCCCAGTTCAGATGTGCCCAATGTGCAGGTCACACTTTGAAGGGGCAGGAGGTGGGCAGGGCTCGTGGGCTCCAGGGGGGCTAGCTTGCTTAGGAAAGGCTCAGGTGCCCTTCAGATCTCCAGCACTGGCTAGACTTCCAGGGTCAGCAAGCCCCTGAGACACCCAGGCATCAGGGTCTGCATCTCACGATCGAACATAGCGTCACACATGTGAAGGATGATGACTGCCAGGCATTTGTTTCAATGGGAACCAGCAAACACGTCAAAGCTCAAGCAACACTCCTGCCTGGTCCAGGCAGCCTCTCCTTCCAGCTTCATGGGCCCTTGGCTGCCCCTTTAAGACAGCGGAGAAGGAAATGGCAACCCACTCCATGCCTGGAAAATTCCATGGACTGAGGAGCCTGGTAGGCTACAGTCCATGGGGTTGCAAAGAGTCGGACATGAGTGAGCGACTTCACTTTCACTTTAAGACAACGGCCAGCTGCACCTCCTCCTGCATCCAGTAATCTTCCCCATCTCTGTGCCGTTACAGTATTGTTTTCTTCCACAAGACAAGCTCGTGATGCGTGTCCTCCAGGACGGGGGGCTTATATGTTAACGCTCAGCAAAGACCTCACTGACACCCCCCTGCTGAGCTCATCATACCCCCTACCCCGTCCATGTGCCTGTGTGTGTGTTAGTCACTCAGTCGTGTCCAGCTCTTTGCGACCCCGTGGACTATAACCCTCCAGGCTCCTCTGTCCATGCAGTTCTCCAGGCAAGAATACTGGAGTGGGTCACCATTTCTTTCTCCATGGGATCTTTCTGAGCCAAGGATCAAACCAGGGGTCTCCTGCCTTGCAGTCAGATTCCTCACCGTCTGAGCCACCAGGGAAGCACTGTCCACATGTACAGTCCTCACCAGATGGCACAAAGATCTGTGGGCATGTCTATCTGCCACCAGTGGCATTGCAAGAGGAAAGCGACCACGCCTACCCATGGATCCCCGGGGCTGGCATAGGGAGGGCTCTAAGAAAGCAGGCGTTTCATACAGGTCGAACTAAGAGCTCTGATGAAACCCTCTGCTCCAAATCACTGGACCTCTAGTGCAGATTACACTGCACCCTGGTGCAGACTGTTACCTTCATATCTCCACTCCAGCCAGTAGGATGCTTGAGGGCCCTCCTTGATCTCAGTCCCACAGGCCCAGTATGTCATGGGCGTTCATTTGTCAAACAAGTGAGTGACTTAGTGAATTAGCATGGAATTGTTACTTATTTCATCATGATAGGCTTTGAAGTGCAATGAGTGTGAGTATCTGGCCCTTGCTCCGAAGACTGTGAACTTGTCACCTTTTACTTGAGAGCCCACCATGAGGATAGTGAAATGTAACTGATGGAGGTGTAGATGCCTCTTAAATGGTGCATATAAAATGCCCCAACAGAGGTCGTGGCCACCCTGAAGGGCACAGAGATGATGCTTATTTCAAAGTCTTCTTCAACACAAAGACATAGAGTAGCAGCCAAAATGGAACACCGTACTGCCTCTGAATTTCCACCACCAGATTGTGAGGGTATAAGCAAGAATGCCTGCCACATCAGTAAGCAAACAAGGTGGCGGCCACCAAGCCATCAGCCACTGCAGCTGTCCCAGACTGTGCACCCTGAGTGGATTCAGGATGGAGAAAAACCAGATGCTCACCCTGGATGGTTAAGGTGTGTATCAAAGGAGTGATTTCCATGAACCCAGACTCTTGCTTCTTCTCATGTATAGAACAGTGCTAAATTCAAAACGAGATGTTTAAAGTAGTAAAGTGAAGTTGCTCAGTTGTGTCTGACTCTTTGTGACCCCATGGACTGTGGCCTATCAGACTCCTCCGTCCATGGTATTTTCCAGGCAAGAGTGTTGGATTGGATTGCCATTTCCTTCTCCAGGGGATCTTCCCAACCCAGGAATCGAACCCGGGTCTCCCGCATTGCAAGCAGACACTTTACTGTCTGAGCCACCAGGGAAGTCCCTTTAAAGTAGAATTAGCATTAACTCTACACAATCTTTTCCAGAAAATAGAAGAGGAAGGAACTGCTTCTCAAGTCTTTTTATGAAGTCAATATTACCCTAACATCAAAATAAGACTATAAAAAGGGAAAACTACAAACTAATATTACTCTTGCATATAGAAGCAAAAGTCCTTAAATGTTAGTAATTAGAATCTAGCAATAGGAATTACATTATGAAAAAATGAGATTTACTCCAGGCATGCAAGGCTGGTTTAATATTTGAAATCCACTGTAATCCACATTGTTAATAGACTTAATAAAACCACTCAACCACATCGATCAGTATAGAAAAATAATTTGACAAAATTCAACACTAATTCATGATAAAAATTCTCAGAACTTCAGGAATGGAGAAAACTTTCTCAATTTGATAATGAACATCTACAAAGCCTAAAGATAACATCACACTTAATGGTGAAAAACTACACTCATTTCACTTTAACGTTGGAAACCAGACAAGAATACCTACCTTCGTCACTGCCAAACAAATACCTGAAATTCTATCCAGTGCAAAAATACATGAAAAATAAATAAAAGGCAAACAGGTCAGAAGGGAAGAAATACAGTAGTACCTGTTTGCATATGACATGGTTATCTAGACAGAAACATCCATAAAATTCATTTTTTAGAAACCCTCCTAGAACTAACAAGTGAGTTCAGCAGCATTACAGGATACAAGGTCAACATAAAGAATTAATCGTGTTTCTGTAAGCTACAATAAACACACGAACACCTAGATTAAACATACAAAGCCGTTTATAACTGTTCAAAAAAGAATTATGTAGGTATAAATCTAGCAAAGCAAGTATAGGCTTATATGATGAAAGAAATTAAAGAAGATTTAAATAAACAGAGAGACATATCATGTTGATGGCTTGACAACAGAGTAAAGATTTTAATTAACATATAGGGCAAAGGGAAAGTCTCAAGGGAAATTTTCAAAATATTTTTAACTCAATGAAAATGAAAATACAACTTACCAAAATGTGTGGAATGCAGTGAAAATAATGCTTAGGGGGAATTCTATAGCATTAAATGAATACATACACTAGAAAAGAAAGAAAATGTTCAATCCAGAATGTAAGCTTCCACCTTAGGAAACTAGAAAACAAAGAGCAAATTAAATCCAAAGGGCCTAAAAGAAAAGAAATAATAAAAATTAGAGTAGACATCAATGAAATTAGAAACAGGAAGTCAATAGTGAGAATCAACAAACCCAAATGCTGGTACTTTGAAAAGATCGATAAAATTGATAAACATCTAACTAGGTTAACTAAGAAAAAAGAGAGGACACAAATTTCTAGTATTAGAAATAAAAGGACCATCACTACTGATTCCCTGGGTGGTAAAAGGATAATATTTAAATAATATTATGAATAACTCTATGCCCACAAATTTGAAAACCTGAATGAAATGGATCAATTCTTTGAAAGACATAGTTTTACAAAAACTCACATAAAGAGAAATCGATGCTCTCAACAGGTCTGTGCAAAACCACTGAAATCCAAGTGGTTGGTATTAAGAGGCGGGGCCCTTGGGGGACCGTGAGGATGAGGCCCTTGAGAATAGGATTAGTGCTTCTATAAAAGGGCCCCCACAGACCTCCGGAGCCCCTTCCTCCGTACGAGGACACGCAAGAAGTCAGCTGTCTGCACCCGGGAGAGGACCCTGAGTAGCACCCACACTGGCACCCTGATCTCAGACTTCCCACCTCCAGGACTGGGGGAAATAAAGTTTTGTTGTTCATAAGGCACCTGGTCTGTGGTTGTTTATTGTAGCAACCTAAACAGACTAAGATGACCTGTATCTATCAAAAAATAAAATCAATAAATTAATAGCCCCCCAAAACAGGCAGCAACCAGCCCAGGTGGGTTCACTCGTAAAATCTACCCAGCGTTTAAGAAAGGAATTAAACTAGATATGGAAAACAAATTCGTGATTACCAGGGGGGGAGAGGGAAGTGGGGGGAGAAATGGTAAGGGCAGGGGGTTAAGAGGTACAAACTACTATGGATAAACCAGATAAGCAAGTATCGGGACGGGATAAGGATACACTGTACAGCACAAGGAAATATAGCATTATATGATAATAAATGTCAATGGTGCATAACCTGTAAAAATGCTGAACCGCATGCTGTATCCCTGAAACTAACAAAATATTGTAAACCAGCTATATTGCAGTTTAAAAAAGAGACAAATAAAACTAATTCTCTATAATCTCTTCCAGAAAACGGAGGAAAACGTTTCCTAACTCATTCTGTGAGGCCAGTCTCACCCAAGTTCCAAAATCAGACAAAGACATTAAAAGAAAGAACCACAGACAAATATCTCTTATGGATAGATGTGAAAATTCTCAACAAAACACAAGCAAATTGGATTCAGTAATATATACAAAATAACAACCAAGTGGGACTTACTATAGATATGCAAGAGTGATTCAGCACTGAAAATCAATTAATATAATCTATTATGTCAAAAGGCTAAAGAAGAAAAAAATCACATAATCATATCAATAGATAAAAAATATTTGACAAAATCCAGCAAAATTTTAAAAATTCTAGCCAATAGGATAGAGCAGATGTTTTAAGAGACGTTCTACCTCAACTTGATAAAGAACAACTATTAAAAACCTGACATCAGAGTTAACAGTGAGAAACTAGAGGTTTTCCTGATAAGAACAGAAACGAGGCAAGGATATTTGCTTTCACCATGCCTATTCAACATGATGTTGGAAA
The DNA here is from genome assembly GCF_014754425.2 of Oryx dammah. Classification (NCBI taxonomy): domain Eukaryota; kingdom Metazoa; phylum Chordata; class Mammalia; order Artiodactyla; family Bovidae; genus Oryx; species Oryx dammah. The sequence goes on along the minus strand of NW_024070202.1, from coordinate 6,001,963 downwards.
TTCTAGCTATTACAAAAAGCAAACAAGGGACAAAAGATACACAGATTGAGAGGGGAAAATGAAACTACCTTTGTATGAAGATGACACAATTATCTATATAGAAATCCACCTCCCAAATCAAAATCAAACCCAAAACCTCCTGAAACTAATAAGCAATTATAACAAGACAGAGAATAAAGGAAAATATACAAAAATCAGTTGCTTTCTCATACTCTAGCAATGAAAAATTTGAGTTTGAAATTAAGAACACAATACCATGTACACTAACACCAAACTAGAGAGGCAAAGCGAGAGAGGGAGGGAGAAATACTTAGATAAAAATCTAACAAAATATGTATAAGATCTAGACGGTGGTGGTTTACTTGCAAAGTCATGCCTAACTCTTGCAAACCCATGGACTGTAGGCTGCCAGGCTCCTCTGTCCGTGGGGTTCTCCAGGCAAGAATACTGAAGTGGGTTGCCACTTCCTTCTCCAGGAGATCTTCCTGATCCAGGAATTGAACCTGGGTCTCCTGCATTGATTCTTTACCAACTGAGCTACAAGGGAAGCCTCAAGATATATGTGAGGAAAACTATAAAACTCTGATGAAAGGATTTATCGAAATAAATGGAAAAATATTCTATGTACATGGGTAGGAAGACTCAACATTGTCAAGATGTCAGTACTTCCTAATTTGATCTATAAATTCAATGCAATCTCATTCAAATTCTAGCCAATTATGTTATGGCTATTGACAAACCACGTCCAGAGTTTATAGAGAGACGCAAAAGAAGGCAGAATACACAATACAATATTGAAGGAGAAAAAAAAGTCAGAGGACTGACACTACCCAACTTCAAGCTTTAGCAAAAGCTACAGTAATCAGGACAGTGTTGTACTGGGGAAGAATACACAGACAGATCAATGGCTCAAAACAGAGAACCCAAAAATAGACATACACAAATATGGGCACCTGATCTTTGACAAAGGAGCAAAGGTAATCTAATGGGAAAAGAAGAGTCTTTTCAACACACAGTGCTGGAACAGACACTCACATGCAAGAAATGGATTTGGATACAGACTCACACCATCTACAAAAACCAGTTCAAAATGAGCCATGGATAGAAATGTAAAATGCAAAACTATAAAACTCCTAGAAGCTAACACAGGAGACGATCTGGAACAATATTGGGTTTGCAGATGAGTTTTTAGGTGTTCCTGACATAGTCCATGAAAAAAATTGATAAGATGGACTTCATTAAAAATAAAAGCTTCTTTGTGGTAGATACTTTCTAAGAATGAAACAACATGTCCCCAACTTGGAGAAAACATTAGCAAAGCATACCTCTTGATAAAGGATTGGTTTCCAACAATAGTCCAAAATATAGAAAGAAATCTTCAAACTCAACAACCTGACACTTGTTGATATTTCTACAATTACTTATTTATGCTCCTTATTCCCTTGGAAAATCCTTGAATCAAGATCAAATTATGTATAAAATCATGCCTTCTGTCCCTCCCCCAGACTACATGTTAGTTATTCAACAAATGGTGGTAAATTTGAATTGATCAAAACAACTTTTGGATAAAAATACTCATCTCAAAGAGTAACTCTTACAAAGTAATGGAAATTATAAACATGTAACACCTAGATTCTGTTGAACCTATCTTGCTCCACAACTCGGTACCCAGATGTGCATGGGTGCCTAGGAGCATGGAATTCTGGGTGCACAGCAGAAGCTGGAAGCCACCGGGAAGCGACTCCAGTACCTGCTATTGTCCTCAGAGGGGCTGGAGCAGGGCCTGGGCATCGGCATTCTTCTTAGCTCCCCAGGTGACTCCAAAGTGTAGCCAGATGGCCCCACGGGGCCAATGCCACAGTCCCACCCAACATCCCAGTGCAGTCGTGAGACGACGCCATGGCACACCAGGCAGGACAGCTCCCAGGCTCCGGTTGTAACAGCGACTGCTTCTTCCCCACTGGAAAATGCCCAGCCATGTACAGCAAAACTAGCTGATGTTTGGTTAGCTAGATGTTTTAATGATATCCTATTTAATTGTATTTTAAATTAATCACTGCTGGCTTGCAACACCTCTCTCACAAGCGATGCATCGTAGTATCTCCTGAGGACACCCCTCTAGGTGGAAAGTGTACTTCATCTTTAACTCAGCTAACTCCGATGTCTATCACTCATCTGCCATGTCAAGGGTGCGCCCTATGGTGTCACTTTTAACAGGAAGCAGAAGCAAGACTTTTTGGTTTAGCAGTATCCCCCGGGGTTGGGTACTCTGTTTCTGAGATTCACGCAAGCAGAAGGGAAAATCACTGGAGTTTTGCTCCAGCTGCCCTGAAGGAGAGGTGCGTTGACCTGAGTATGCCTGGCCCGTGACCACCAAGGCAGCCAGGAAATGATCGTGTCACCACAGGCCCGACCCACTGCCCCAGCAGGGCCCAGCCACTCCTGTGGGGCTGGGGGAACTTACGAAGAAAGGAATCAGGCCAGCTGCCTTGTCTCTCTCCAGGGCCTCCTGCAGCGCAGAAGCTCGCATGGCAAACTTGCCATCGGAAGGGATGGCTTTTAATCTCACTCCACCAATTAAGCCGGCTTTTTCCACGGAGGAGTGTGCCTGCAAGAGAGCGCCAGGTTAGACACTGCAGCAGCCTCCAGAGCACCAGGAGGCAGAGCCTCGATCCCACCCCCAACTCCCTGCACCTCCAGGCCAGGAGCCGTTTCAGGTCCTGAGGACTCTACTTCCGAGTTTCATGATTCCGACTCAGACGGTGGAGTGCTGGGCTGTGCCTGCGGGCAAGTGTGGGGTCGTGCTCAGTCGTGTCCGACTCTGTGCGACCCCATGGACTGTAGCCCGCCAGGCTCCTCTGTCCACGGGATTTCCCGGGCAAGAGTCCTGGAGTGGGTTGCCATTTCCTCTTACAGGGGATCTTCCCAACCCAGGTAGTGAACCCCCATCTCCTGTGTCTCCTGCACTGCAGGCAGATTCTTTACCTGCTGAGCCATCAGGGCAGTCTTACACGGAGCTGTATTGAGGGCTTTTTCGTCCACTGGTTTGAATTTGACAGAAACAGGGGATGCTCATTTGGAAGCACAGCTGGGAAAATGACACCTAGTCATGTCACCTGATGATGCTATCACTTTATAAGTGTACTTAGTAAGCTCCTAGTCCCACTCTTATCATCTGAGGCCCTAAAATTGCATGCAAAATATATGACGATGCTCAAAAGTAGCTCTCCTTGTGGTTTGTGCGTCCTCTTTACCCTCAGATGAGGAGCAAGGTGATTTTATATTTACAACCAGCACCTTGAGCCCGTGCTCCTGGGGGCTAATGTTCACCTGAAATGTAGATTCCACTCGGAGGAGCTGATGGGAGGTGACTCTCGCAGAGGGCACATCCTTGCTCATTCCTGCCCTGAGTATGTGGCTTCCCTAACTCCTATAGGCTTCCCCAAAGAGCACCCCTAAAGCCCCACGTCAGACCTTGCTCCTTGGAAACGTGAACCCAAAGCCACAGAATTAAGCCTTAGAGCCCATGGCTGTCCACTTGATGTGACGAACCCACCTGACTCCTGTAGTAGTAGCCACACAGGATAGTAGTAGCCACACAGCATCCTTGCAAGAATCTAGAGAACCCCACGGATCACTTCTCTCGGGTGAAATTCCCTCATGAAAACCCTGCTGGGAAAGGCTACCACCTAACATTCATAGCAACTTATCTCAGCATAGATACATAGAGACCTACACGTGCATTTTTTAAAGTTTTCTCATGTCTGTCTGGGAAACAAGGGAGAAATAAATACAAGTGAATAGTTTTCTTCCTCTGTGGGCAGCTCTAGTGCCTGGAGTTAGAGTACACACAGAGACAATCCTCCCGACAAAGCATCAAAATATGCATATTATATTGATTTCGGGCTACATATGTTTATTCCCTAGAACAAAGCTGTCACAGTTGAAGTGCCTGGCTTAACAAATTCATTAAAAATATTATATCAGTGATACAGAGAACAAACTTTTGGACATCAAGGGGGAAAAGGGGCTAGGATAAAGTGGGAGATTGGGACTGAAATATACACACGACTACGTATGAAATAGATAAGTGATGAGAACATACTGTGCAGCACAGGGGAAGAGAAGGTACAGTCTATTCATAGGGTGTGTACTAAGTCACCCTTAAAACACACTCCAAAGTACAGTCTGAGCAGGCAAAAACTGATCCCACCTGCATGAGGTACCTAGAAGTCAATTCCATAGAGTCAGCAAGTATGTAGATGCCAGGGGCTCCCCCTCCTCCAGGGGTATGGAGGGGAGGGGTAAGGGGGACTTAGTGTTTAGTGGGTCAGAGTTTCAGTTTAGGAAGGCGAAAAATCTGGCAGACGGATGACAGCGAGAGTTGCACAACAGTGTGACTGTACTTAATGCCTCTGAACTGTATCCTGTGTGTGTTAGTCACTCGTCGGGTCCTACTCTTTGCGACCCTATGGGCTGTCGCCCACCAGGCTCCGCTGTCCATGGGATTCTCACTGGAGTAGGTAGCCATTCCCTTCTCCGGGGATCTTCCTGACCCAGGAATAGAACCTGGATCTCCCACATTGCATGCAGATTCTTTACCATCTGAGCCACCAGGGAAGCCTGAACTGTACAGTTAAATATGGTTAAAATAGCATGCTTTATGTTATGTGACTTTGCCACAATAAAAAAATTTTAAAAATGCTATGTGGGCAAAGCTAAATCAGCTTTGTGGAACCAAAGCCTCTGGTGGTGCCATTTTTGGGGTGCCCTCTTGACTCCTGGATCACCTGTGGAGCTACTGCTCAATGCTCTTTCCTTCTGTTCTCTCTCACACAATTGCGTTTTGCTTTGGTTTTTACCTTTTTCAAGAAGGCTGATCATGGGAACTGATCATGGACTAGACGCCCCCACTTGCAGAGATCTCTAAACCTTATAAAGCACTGCCTCACCCCTCATCTTGGTGCAACCACTAGCTGGCAGAGCAGCAGCACCAGGTGGCAGGCCCTTTTGACCCTGTCTGATGGTTTAAAAAAGCCTTTGAGAACTGACGTGATTGGCCTGAGATCACAGAATTTAAAATAGCAGGGCTGGGATGTGAGCCCAGGTCTTTGAGCCCTGAGCCCCACATGCAGCTCCACCACGCCGTGCTGAAGGCAGCCAGATGGCCTCAACACGAGCTGGGACAGGTGGGGTCGGGCTGATCTCACAGCACATTTATTCTCTTTCCAACCTGATCTGCTAAGTTCCCACTGGCAGCCTACATCTTTTCTTTAGCAGAGCTCCCTAGCTTAGTGACACCCAGGGGACTGTTTTTGGATTGAAACAGATACTGCACAGTCTGTAGTTTTTTCTTTTTTAATTTTTGGACACACCCTGAGGCATATGGAACCTTAGTTCCCCAACCAGGGACAGAACCCACAGCCCCTGCAATGGGAGACAGAGTCTTAACCACTGGATCACCAGGAAGTCCTCGGTGTGGTTTTGGCCTCACACCACGCAAACCATTCCACCCCCGGAGGCTCAAGGAGGCTCTGGGCACTGCACTCACCTGGTCAGACGCGTAGGCCACCAACTTCTCCATGATGGCAGCCTGCGTCAGCTCCGGGGAGGTGGCCTGCAGGCGTTGGGTCACTTTGGTCCGAGCGGCCAGCAGGGCCACCAGGGTAGCTTCACTGGCAGTTCCCTAAATCAAAGAAAAGGTCAACAGGACCTTCCAACTGCAGCCAGGGAACCACCTCTAAATGTGAGAGATGTGATGTGGGATCTTCCGATTTTCTTAGAAGATGCACCTGAAATTGTCAAGTCCATTCTCCCATGCAGGGGAAAAGGCTCTACACCTGTCACCGACACTCCAGCTCTTATTATCAATTCAGCATTGCTTTGCCTGTTTCATCAAATACCCACCAGCACTCACTGGCGCTTACTGGGCATCACTGCTGCCAGACTTGGCAGACACGTTCCCACGGACACTTCCCAGTCTGGACAGGACGCGCTGGTGCATTTCCCCCGGAGGAGGAAATGGGCCCCAGGGCACAGCTGCTGGCACAGCTGCACACACAGCAACTTGGACACACACATTTGTCTGTTTTCACAAAGGGACTGCCTCTTCTTTGAGACACAGAAATTGCCCTGGAGGGTGTTCCCCAGTCACTAATGTTACAGACTGAATCCCTCTCCCCCAGATTTCATATGTTGGAGCCCTAACTCCCAATTTCTCAGGATGTGACCACATATGGAGACAAAATCTATGAAGGGATCACAAAGTCAAAATGGGCCTTTTAGAGGGGTCTGTGGTCCAGCCTGGCTGGTGTCCTCAAAGGACGAGGAGCTGAGCACATGTGCCTGCACACACACACAAACACACACGCAGAGGTGAGGCCACGTGGGCACACAGGGAGAGGCCTCAGGAATGTCAGCCACGCTGCCACTGTGACCTCAGATGTCTCGGCTCCGGATGATGAGACAACCCTGTCTGCTGCCTGGGTCATCTGGTCTCTGCCTCTTCCTTGTGGCAGCCTTATCAAGCTAACACAATGAATGTCAACAACTTATTTTGGCAAAGGAATCAAGGATGCAAAATTCACTCCTCTGAGGGTGGGTGGTGGTAAAAGAGAATATAAATTTAGCACCTACTCCGTCAGCCCATCTAAGTTGCAAACTAAGCTCATTTTTAATTTTATCATCTTTGGTTGGGAAACCTATGTTCAGAGAGTTTAGGTAACTTGCCCCAAATCAACTGTAAGTGAGCAGTATGGTTAGGAGCAAACCCACATCTGTCTGCAGGGACTACTCCATGTGTGATCACGGAATCTTATGTAAATCCTGGAAAAGACTGTGAGCTGAATAGTATTACCATTAGAAAGAAAAAGTGTAAAAGGTAGAGTGTGAGAAAGAAAGTTATAAAATAAAAACATTCATAGTTCTGTAGAGCTGTGCAGCTCCAATGCATAAATTCATATATACACACCTGTAATGCTAAGAAAACACACTGGTCATAGCAAACACCCTCTTCCAACAACACAAGAGATTACTCTACACATGGACATTACCAGATGGTCAATACCAAAGTCTGATTATATTCTTTGCAGCCAAAGAAGGAGAAGCTCTATACAGTCAGCAAAAACAAGACCAGGAGCTGACTGTGGCTCAGATCATGAACTCCTTATTGCCAAGTTCAGACTTACATTGAAGAAAGTAGGGAAAACCACTGCCTCCTCCATACACACTGACATGGGAAGCTCACCGAAAGGCACGGGCCTGGGGGTGTGTGGCCTTGTCTTTCCCTCACACTCCTGTAGGAGCGCAGCTCGCTCTCAACATCACCCTCTGTCGGAGGCCTTGGAACTCCCACTACCCCCCAGCATCCACGCTTCTCTGAACCATATTCTAAGGAAAGGCTTGAATCACCACAACAGTTCACAATGGGTTTTCCTTTAGGCGCTGTCCAAGCCTTGAAAGAAAACTCCCCTTCTTCAGGCAACAAAAAGCGATTTTTCAAAAATATGCCAATGAAAAAACTGTCAGCCAAGCATCCATAAGTGCAATGGCTGGAGGAGGCATGGCTTCACTGTGGGAAATCTGTTTCTTTTACTTTAACCTTTGCTTCCCCTTGCTTTTTTCACTAAAAGGATACTGTTTATACATAATGACCTGCCCCAGGGACCCTGCCCTCCTGCTTGAATATTAAACCAAAGTACCTTGGTTCAGGACCCTGTCCACCTGTGGATGGGAGTGCTCGGGCGCTCACTTGTGTCCAGCTGTTTGCGACCCCATGGACTGTAGCCCACCAGGCTCCTCAGTCCACGGAATTCTCCAGGCAAGAATACTAGAATGGGTTGCCATTTCCTTCTCCAGGGGATCTTCCCGACCCAGGGATCAAAGCACTCACTCCTGCATCTCCTGAATTGGCAGGTAGATTCTTTCACCACTGAACCACCTGGGGAGGAAGAAATTAATACATCCCCTGCCGGAGGCTTGCCATTCTAGGAGGTAATTGCAAGATTGTTTTGTTTTGTTTTACTTTGCTTCCTCAACTCCTCTCTCTTTCTGTTATGTAAAAGAACTTGGCATCCAGACCCCCAACAAGAAGGCTGAGACATTACTCTTCCATTTTCTTGGCCAGCCAGCTTTCCCGATAAAGACATATTCCTTGCCTCAACACCACATCTCTCAGTTAATTGGCCTGTAGTGCAACAAGCAGAGTGGGCTCGGACTGGGTAACAGCTCGGTGACCGGGGCAGCGGGACAAGTGGGTCTCTGGCCTCTGCTGGAAGCAGGTTTGGGCCAAGGAAGGGCCGGGGTGCCTGCTCTTGCAGAGAGCAGTAAGGATACCTGTTTTCCTGCTGCAGACAAAGGTTGCCATGGTGAGGCTGCGGCAAGGCAGAGAGACTGTGGTGAACACTGCCACTGGCTGCTGATGCTGGAGCAGGAACATCCTTTCATTTTCTTAGTTTTCAAGTGTCACCCCCCACACAGCACGAAATTGGCCTTTCTTCCATGAGAGCCTTCAGAGCCAATTAAGAGACTATTTCCATGGCCCTGTTTGTCCAGCTCAAAGGATGGTTTGCCATTTGACGCAGACACCCATCACAGAGCCGACGCCTGGCAGCTGTGATTATGGCTCTGAGGGGCCAGCATCCCCCCCGGCTGTCACCAGGCTCAGGCACTCCGAGCCTTTGCAAATTAGAGACAATCAGCCTTGTCAGGGGGAAGGGTGGGCTTCCTGCCTCAAACACAGACACGATCGACTGCTTTCCACAAGCAAACTGGGTGGACAGGACTTCAAGGGGGGTTGTATTAAGTCTTGGGCTGAGGGATGTCAGAATTAGTCCCAAACAAATGCCTGAGCTTCTGCTGTTTCTAGAAAATGGAAGTGCCTTTAAAGGAAAAGGTGATTTAAAGATGAAGCCCACGGCAGCATGGCCATCTCTGGACACTCACACCCCAGCCAAGGGCCAGGGGCAGATTGGGGGGACACCCTGGCCTCCAGCTCACATGTGCACCAGCTTTGCCTTGAACTAGCTCAAGCCCGGGGGCCCCACGCACTATGTTTCTGAACCTTGGGTTGTTGATAACCCAATCCTCATAAATATTTGGAGGTTGAGAAATGAACACAGAAAACAGAAGAAATAAAGCTAAAACACAGCCTAACTCTGAGTGGGTGTTCAACACAAAGTTGGTATTATTATGATATACACGCCTTGGATGATGAGGGATCTGTAAGATTTTTGAGTAGCATCAAATGAGAGAAATCATTTGATTTCGGGCTGCTGAAAAGAATTAAACATGAAACTGTATTTGTCCTGCTCTCCAGTGATCCAGAAAAACTCTTTTTTAAAATTGTTGTTTGTTTTTGATCTTTGGTGGAGCTGGAGCATTCGTGCTGAATATGGACTCAACCAGGCGAGCCCCAGTAGAAAGCTGAGGATCCTCTTAGGAGATTGTTGACCTTCATTCTAAAGAGTATCCTTTGAAATATGACTCATGAGTGAAAGATGTGATACTATACATATTTCTATATATATATTCTATTTATATAAATTGTGACACCATAGAAAGTCATGCAAATGGAAGGAGATCACACATGTTAAACATACCATACTTAATTTTTTTTAAAAAAAGAGAAAATCATGCAATAATAATATTCTCAAAGACTAAACAATAGGAGGACTTCCCTGGTGGTCCAGGGGTTAAGAATTCACCTGCCAGTGCAGGGAACACAGGTTCAATCCCTGGTCTGGAAAGACTCCACATGCAGGACAATTGAGCCTATTTGCTACCGCTACTAAGCCTGCTCCATAGAGCTCATTCTGCAACAAGAGAAGCCACCGCAATGGGAAGCCTTCACACAGGGACTAGAGAGGAAACCCTGCTCACCGCAGCCCGTGGGCAACAGCGAAGATCAGGCACGGCCAAAACTGTTTACAGATAAATAAACAGTGGGAAAAGCCCACAACAAAATAGTAAGTAAAACACCACACAGGAAATCTACATGATGTATTGTATTATCCCAATTCTGTTTCTATTACATACATATGTATGCGCACACACACACACACACACACACACGAGTCTTGAAATAACACTGGGAGGAAGCTGCCCAAAGTGTTTCTGCTTCTCTTCCATTTATCCTACGGATGTCCAGTTTTTGTTAGTGGAAAGGAGATGATGCTTTTAAATTGAATAGCAGAGCCAAAACTGACGCTGAAGGTAATCAGTCGACACTGTGAAAAATGGAGATAGTGATATAGAGAAAACCACGAGAAATTCCCCCAAAATACAGAGGAGAAAATGACAAAAAAAAAAGGGAAAATGCCAAATAAAAGTGGAAAATGATGGAAGAGGTACCCAAACCGTGGAAAGCTCAAGTTCCTCAAAAACAGACTATAATGGACGGAGAGACAAAGACTAATTATAGTGGGAGGAAAATGTCCCCGGGTGAGGGAAGAGCTGACTCTCAGATTAACTGGGCTTCCCAGATGCTGGGACACGGGGTCAAAATGAATAGCACAAAGGGAAAAAGTGTATTTTGATAGAAATTGTGGGATCAGAAAGAAAAAGTAGGTCTACCATGAGGGTCCATCTTGTCGTGAAGTGTCAGATCACCTGCAGGGCTGGAATTCAGTCGGACAGAATTCACCACCAAGGTCCCCATGGCAGCCTGCCTCTCTCAGGCCCTGCTCTTTGCTGGCAGTGGAGCCCCAGAGAGTCAGGGACCTGAAAGCCACCTGACCCCCCAGCAAGGGGAGATGCAGCTGAAGGGGCATGGACTGGGGCTGTGGGTAGCAGCCCCTTTCCCAGGCTGGAAGCGGCTTGGAGCTCAGACCTTTGTGTGTGGTTTTTTCCAGGTTGCCCCAGGCTGCATCACCTTGACCAACAGAAAGCTGTCCAAGGTGGCCGAAATGTTTGCCATTGTGAGCAAAGTCACTGTTGCGACCGTGTCTAAGTCCCGTTCACAGCACCGTATTGAAGCTTTGCATACTCAGAGGGAAGGATTCATTTCCATCAGCCAGCACTCAGAAATGCTGTTGCAGGAGGGAACGTGCTATAAGCAGAAAGGTGAGACAGGAGGGGACAACGGAGTGTGGTTGAGCCTGGCCAGGCTGGGCAGGAGACGGACGGTTTCATATCGAGTGACCCAGCAATTCTCTTATCAGTCCTGCTAATAAACGGTTCGGTGACGCTCTCAACCATAATCCTTTTACAAGAGCACCTGTGACTGATTTTCCCATCCTGACCCTGAGCCAGGATATGATTTCTCTCCGCACTGGCAGAAATCGCAGGGCCCCAGTTGAACTGACAGAAAGAGAACTCTCTTCTGCCTTTCGGGGGGGCTGTACAGCAGGTCCGTTAGTCCTGTTTTTCCCTAGCAGAATCTGCCAATATCATCACCGCAAACATTTTCACGACCATCCTAATCTTGGGAGCATTCCATAATCCCAACCTGCCGGAATGATGCACAGTCAACTTCATTATCAAAACTCTCATCCTGGCCATCTCCTTTCTGTGAATCTGAGCATCACAGCCAGGACTCCAGTACAATCAGCCTATGTCATATCTCTGTCTACCACTAACACCGGTCCTGTGATGTCTCACTGCCCATCATCTCATCAGCCATCCCATCGCAACCATCAGAAAGAGATCTGGCAAAAGAGTTACTCTGAGAGAGCAAGCAGGCTGTAGGTCACAGGAAAGTCAGCCCTGGGTCCTGCCACAAGGCTTGTCTATCAAAGAGTATTTCAACTTCTCTGAATGAGATGACATGAATGCAGCATCAGGATGACCTGACATGCTTATTCCTGGGCCCACCAAAAACTTATGGACCCAAATCTGTGAGGGTAGAAGTGAGACTCCCTCTGTGGGTCCCTCCCTCCATGACGCTGACCCGCACTGGTTTTGTTTGGGAGAAGAAAAGATGCCACGCTTTCATCCTGGAAGCTGAGAATCCCCACTGTATTTGGAAGAGGGACCCTGCTAGTGTGATTAAGTTAAGAACCTTGACAGGAGGGGGAGGGGGTTATCTTGGATTATCTGGATGGACTCTGTCTAATCTCGTGGGTCCTGAAAGTGAAGACGCTTTCTCGCTTGTGGTCAGAGGAGAGGTGATCTGAAAGAAGGGTCAGAGAGATGGGATTTCGCAGCCACTTTGCAGACAGATGAGTTGCCAGGGCACAGGAATGTGGGAAACTTCTAGAAACTAGAAGAGGCAAGGACAGTCTTGCTTGGGACTTACAAGGGGTCAACCCTGATTTGAGCTGTGAGATCCATCAGGCTCCCACCCGAAAGAACTGTAAAATAATAGAGTTGGTCAGCCGATTAACACACTAGTGTTTAAGAACCCCAGTGAGTCGAGCAGTCTCGAGCCTGGAGACGGGCTTGCCCCCCATCTCATCCAGCCACGCCAGCAGGTGACCTCACACTGAGTCATCCAGGCCTCAGCTCCCATCGGCCAAGTGGACACAAACACAGCTGCTGTGACTGACTCTCAGAACCTTTGAGAAGACGATATCTGAGAAAGGAAATTTTTTTTCCCAAAGTAGAGGGGGTATTCCCTATGAGGGTGGTGGGTTGATTAGTGTCCCTCTTTGCTGCTAGGAAAAAAAAAAAAACAGCTGGGCAGTCCTAGTTTCCTGAGTGGCATTCGTGCCATAGATTTCCCGCTGTGCCTGTCATTCTGTGTCCTGTCCCCTAATGCACCATCTGGCACGTAGACACTCTCAAAGGCACGTGCTAGATGAAGACTGCATTTAATCATCACATCTCAAAGGCAGCATCTTTAGGTGGATGGTGGGTCCCTATGGGTGCAGCTCTTTCTAGAAGGCTCTGCAGCACTGGGTCACGGCTGCCACTGCGGACGGCCCTGCATGGTGTTCAGATTGTGGCTCTGTGGTCAGATGGGTGTGGACTCAGACCCTAGCTGTAGAACTTACCTGCTCGGCATCGATGGGCAAGTTACCTAACTGCTCTGAGCCCTAGTTTCCTTGCCTGTAAAACAGAGGTTGTGAAACGCTCCCTAATCAGAGTGCTATTGTGAAAATTAAGTTTGCGCCTCGGAAGCACTCTGGTACATGGGCAAGCAATGGGGAACCACACATGTCTCCACTGTTGTGTGTTTACTTCTACGCACCAGGCAAGCGACAGCCACCATGCTGCCCACCATCAACAGCGGCCTGGGAGTGAGAGATGTCTGGGGAGCCAAACCAGATGCAGAGCTTTCCTAGGGCTCTGCTCTGCTCATTCGCCAGAAGAAACGACGCCTGTGGGCCACCTGCACCCCGGAATCCAGACCCTGTCCTCTCCGCCTTACCTGGATCACCCCGCCGCCTTCTCCAGCTTCTCCAGCCAGAAACGCCTCAGGCAGCTGCAGCATCTTGCCCAGCCAGTCCATCATCACCGTCTCGAGCTCCGTGCACGCCGGGCTGGCAGCCTGTGGGCAGGAGGAAAGGATGAGCCACAGGCAGCTGCCCTCAGCTTCCCGCCAGCTTGGGATCCAGGGGTATGACAAGCAGGGTAAACTTCCTTACTGTCCTTGATCAGTTGAACAAAAGGTTTTGAACATTTTCAAAAGGCCCATCCCTGGAGGGGACTTGCTTTGAAGGTGTGCTTGCACATGGTGGAGCTTCTGGACCAGCGGCTGGACCATTCCCCCCAGCAGCCCCAAGTTGCCGCCAAGGACCACTGGCAGGACTTGGTGCTGAGAGCTGGCGTCCATAACCTTCCGCTCTGTCTGGCCCCTGGAGAGCCAGGAAGGAGCCATTCTCCCTGGGGCCCAGGTTGGCTGCTGGGGGTTTGCAAGTCTCTACCTGCCTCACCCACAGGCTCAGGTCCTCTGCCCTCCAGGGCTTCTCCATCATAAACCTTTAGGGGCTGGTGCCAGAACAAGGGCCTAGATCTGGCTGGATTTCAGAAGCAACAGCAGGCTTTATTCATTCACTGCCCTCTAGATTAAAATCACCTGACCCCAGGGGCTATTCAAACATGGTCTCCATCCGTGACTTGGGAGGATAGCAGGGCAGGAAGGTACCGACTTCTGCGATGACCTGCCCCACAGCTACACTGTTCCCAGGCCAGCTTCCTCACTCATCTGTCTGTTTATAGAAGGACCCAGTAAGGCTCTCTGGTGGACCCCGGTCCACAGTCACAGCACGAGGAATGAGATGGGCTGAGTGGAGGAGGTGAAGCCCCAGGAACCCCCCAGTCTGTGATCTTGCCTTCCAAGCTCTGGGATGGTTCTCCTTGTGCTCAGGAGGGGGTGAGCTGGCCACAGGCCCCACCTGCAGATGAACCAGCCTCTCCAACCATGCGGGTCTCACTGTGGTGCTCGGGGTGCCCTTGGCCCTCACACATGCCCCAGTTCCCCACATACTGTGGGGCAGCACCATCCAGAGGGCCCCCCCATCCCATCCTGGCCAAGGTCCACTCCAGGCATGGGAACCTGCCTCACTGCTCAGAGCCCAGGGCCCGGCCAGTGCTTCTTAGAGACCGTGAGGCAGCCTCTAAGGCCCCAGGGCACCAGACCATCCTCAAAAGAACAGACCGGGAAGGACAGGTGCCACCACCCTGAGGGGCACGGGGCTCTGGGTTGGAGTCCGAGTGGAATCCACTGTCCTGTCTGATGTAAAGAATGTGCTTCAGGGGACTTGTGCTCTGAGGGTCCCCGAGGCCACATGGGCAGCACCCAGGCTGCTCTTCCAAAGAAAAATCCCTGCAACTAAGGAAAGAGCTGAGGGCTGACCCTCCAAGTCTGCCTCTGGGACGCTGAGGCCCCCTCCCCCAGCAACTCTGGACCCCAAGCTAGAGAGGAGCAATGAGGGAGGGAGCCGGAGCCAGGGATCGGGGGTAATGGGGGCACTGAAGCTGGGCGTTTAGGAACTCACAACTTCTTAGTTCCTGAGGCCGTTATTCGCACGAGTCCGGAGTTGAGTCTGCTCAGCTACTTAGCACAAGCAAGCAGGCACCCTGGGCCCAGGAGGCCGAGCTCAGACCCTGGCCTGGAGAGAGACCCTCAAACATGGGCAGCCTTGGGGTCCCTCACACACTCAGCAGGAGGCCTTTCTCTGGAGCGCTCTGCATGGAGGAAAGCCAGGAATCTTTCCTGTGGTGTTGGGCTGGGATCTTTCTAGGCCTTTTTACAAAAAAGTTTTTATTGGAGCATAGTTGATTTAGAATGTGGTGTTAGTTTCTGCTGTTCAGTTCAGTTGCTCAGTCGTGTCCGACTCTTTGCGACCCCATGAATCGCAGCATGCCAGGCCTCCCTGTCCATCACCATCTCCCAGAGTTCACTCAGACTCATGTCCACCGAGTCCGTGATGCCATCCAGACATCTCATCCTCGGTCGTCCCCTTCTCCTCCTGCCCCCAATCCCTCCCAGCATCAGAGTCTTTTCCAATGAGTCAACTCTTCACATGAGGTGACCAAAGTACTGGAGTTTCAGATTCAGCATCATTCCTTCCAAAGAAATCCCAAGGTTGATCTCCTTCAGAATGGACTGGTTGGATCTCCTTGCAGTCCAAGGGACTCTCAAGAATCTTCTCCAACACCACAGTTCAAAAGCATCAATTCTTTGGCGCTCAGCCTTCTTCATAGTCCAACTCTCACATCCATACATGACTACTGGAAAAAGCATAGCTTTGACTAGATGGACCTTTGTTGGCAAAGTAATGTCTCTGGTTTTGAATATACTATCTAGGTTGGTCATAACTTTTCTTCCAAGGAGTAAGCATCTTTTAATTTCATGGCTGCAGTCACCATCTGCAGTGATTTTGGAGTGCCAAAAAAATAAAGTCTGACACTGTTTCCACTGTTTCCCCATCTATTTCCCATGAAGTGATGGGACCGGAAGCCATGATCTTCGTTTTCTGAATGCTGAGCTTTAAGCCAACTTTTTTGCTCTCCTCTTTCACTTTCATCAAGAGGCTTTTTAGCTCCTCTTCGCTTTCTGCCCTAAGGGTGGTGTCATCTGCATATCTGAGGTGATTGATATTTCTCCTGGCAATCTTGATTCCAGCTTGTGTTTCTTCCAGCCCAGTATTTCTCATGATGTACTCTGCATATAAGTTAAATAAGCAAGGTGACAATATACAGCCTCTACGTACTTCTTTTCCTATTTGGAACCAGTCTGTTGTTCCATGTCCAGTTCTAACTGTTGCTTCCTGACCTGCATACAGATTTCTCAAGAGGCAGGTCAGCTGGTCTGGTATTCCCATCTCTTTCAGAATTTTCCACAGTTTATTGGGATCCACACAGTTAAAGGCTTTGGCATAGTTAATAAAGCAGAAATAGATGTTTTTCTGGAACTCTCTTGCTTTTTCCATGATCCAGCGGATGTTGGCAATTTGATCTCTGGTTCCTCTGCCTTTTCTAAAACCAGCTTGAACATCAGGGAGTTCACAGTTCACGTATTGCTGAAGCCTGGCTTGGAGAACTTTGAGCATTACTTTACTAGCATGTGAGATGAGTGCAATTGTGCGGTAGTTTGAGCATTCTACCTATATCCCCTTTCCTTTAGATTTTATTCCCGTATGGGTCATTACAGAATGTTACAGAGTTCCCTGTGTTGTATAGCAGGTTCTTATTAGTTATTCACTTAATATGTAGCAGTGTATACATGGTAATCCCCAGCTCCTAATTAATTCCTTCCCCCCTTACCCCCTGGTAAACACAAGTTTGTTTTCTATGTTTGTGATTCTAGTTCTGTTTTGTAGATAAGATCATCTGCACCATGTTTAAGATTCCGCCTATAAGTGATATCGTATGATGCCTGTCTTTGTCTGTCTGCCTTGCTTCACTTAGTATGATCACCTCTAGGTCCATCCACATTGCTGCAAATGGCTTTACTGCATTCTTTTTTATAGCTGAGTAATATTCCACTGTATATAAAGATGCCCCAGGGTTGGTGTGGAGGCAGGGCCGATCCCCTGCTCTCGGCAGCAGCACTTCTGCTGGGCTGGGTTCCCTCCTGGGACAGCATCCATAGCCAAGAACAGAGCGGGTGGGACCAGGGCAGTCATGTTTCTCAAGCTGCAGATGGTCTAGAAACCCCTCGTTCTGCTTGGGAGACATGCAGGTTCCCAGGCTTGGGCTGCAGAAACTCCAGGGCCTCTACTGTGGTTTGAATTCAAACCAAGCACCTCTAAACACACCTCTGTGCAGAACTGGCTTTTAGGTGTAGACAGACTCCCCCTCTGCTTCCCTGAACTCCAAATTCCCACACAAGTCCCCCTCTGCCCAGACCCAAGTCTCTCTCTTCTTCCCACAGGGGTGGCGCCACCTGCTCACTGCCTGAGTCCTGGCTGCATGTCCCACGTGGGAATCCCAGAACCCACCCCCCCACCCCCACCAACCCTCACTCACCCAGGAGAAGCCGATGCAGCCGATGGCCCCACACAGCATGTCCGCGAGCATGGCGGGGTACGAGCTGGCCGTGGGGAAGTAGGCGAAGAAGTAGGGACTGTGCCAGTGGGTCACCTGTGTGGGACACGGGCAGTCACTCGGGGCTGGGGGGCAGCCCTGCAGGCAGGAGCCAGGGTGCTTGGGTCTGCCACAGAGACTCAAGTCTCTATTAATAGAAAAACCTTGTTTTAAATTCTGGCCAGAAGTGTCAGCCAGGGGGCTGCCCCTGAGATCCCATCTCTTTGTGTTGAGATTGCTTTTCCTAAAACTGCTCCAAAAAATAGTCTTTATCAGAAAAGGAAAGAAAAAGAGAGAGATTTGATCTTTGAGGTTTCCTCAACCACCTACTCGGAGAAGGCAATGGCACCCCACTCCAATACTCTTGCCTGGAAAATCCCATGGATGGAGGAGCCTGGAAGGCTGCAGTCCATGGGGTTGCTGAGGGTCGGACATGAATGAATGACTTCACTTTCACTTTTCACTTTTCACTTTCATGCATTGGAGAAGGAAATGGCAACCCACCCCAGTGTTCTTGCCTGGAGAATCCCAGGGTGGGGGAGCCTGGTGGGCTGCCGTCTATGGTGCTGTCACACAGAGTCAGACACAGCTGAAGTGACTTAGCAGCAGCAGCCGCCTACTGCAGCTTCCTCACTCCCCTGTCCAATCCATTCCCAGCTAATGGAGTAGAAACTTCTGGGTTTGGCATCTCATGGAAACCCCATGAGATGGTACCTGGAGGTGGGGCCTTTGGGAGGTAAGGGGTTGGATGTGATGGAAAGGGTGGATCCTCTGCATGAAAGAAAGGCGGGGATGAGAACCTCCCAGGATCCGAATCTGCGGGAACCTTGACCTCGGATGCCCAGGCTTTGCTTCATGAGAAGAAGATGCACCTGTCCGAGCTGCCAGTGGTGGGGTGTGCCACTGCAGAGAGGCTGGGACAGCCCCGGGTCTGACACTTAACTGCACTCCTGGGAGGGATTTCATGCTGAGCGGCTTGTGACATTTGCACAACCTCTGGGCCGATGAGAACCAGAATCCTGTTCTCTGCTCAAAGCGCAAATGTCACAGGAACTCGTAGGAGGAGGAGAGTGGGGAGGCGCCCTGGGCTTAAGAGACCCATCAGGGAACCCCATGGCCGGGGGCGCCTCACCCGGAGTGTCAGGGTCTGAAATTCCAGGCCCTGGGCTCCTGCCTAGAGCTGAGGGGGTGAGGCTGAGGCTCTGAGACCCCTTCCACAGCAGTGACCGTGCCTTCAGGTGAGTCCAAGGAAAATCTCACTATGCAAGCATGAAGCTTCAGTGGAGTTTCCTTTGAACTTGAGCTGTCTGCTTCCCTGCAAGTGACTCTTGGGAGACGACTGTCCTGGGTGCTCCCCACATCTGTCTGCAGCCCCAAGTGTACCCCATATCCAGGCTCATGGACCAGACAAAGAGGCCCACTTTGGTGGTCCACGCTGCACAGTCTCAGATAAAATAAACATTTTTTCCGTGCACTGATCATACCTCTGCTGATTTAACTTATTTGAAACTAACCATCTCTCTCACATCCCAGGGTCTCAGGGCAGGGGACTGACCTTGTAACCGAGCAGGACCCTATGGGCTGGGAACAGATCCCTCCCCCATAGCCTTTGAGGTGGCTCCTCTCTGAAGTACCCAGTAACAGTATCTGACGTGCACTTCCTGAGTTGTTTTACAGATGATAAAACCCCCACCACATGGAAGAAGTCAGTTACTTGGTGACCATGAGCACATAGCTCTCAGCCTCTTGGCACCTGAGGACTGATCATGTGAACCCCTGTGATCCTACCCCGTGACCTCACCATCAACCAACAAGAGGAGGAGCTAGCTGATCACCACCCTGAGACGTTAACAATGCTTTCCGGAAACCCACCGGGAGTTCGGGTGTTTTGAACATTAGCTGTCCGGGACTCCTTGCTGGATGCCTGCAATAAATACTGCACTATCCTTCACCACAACCTGGTGTCAGCTGATTGGCTTTACTGCACAAGGGCAGTGGACCCAGGTTGGCTCAGTAATAACCTAGGCAGCTGGAGGGAAAATCATAGTCATCACCTTTGGAGCCCACACGATCTGGATTGCAGTCCTGCTTCCATCACTTACTAGCTGTGTGACCTTAGGCAGATCACTCAACCTCTCTGGGCTTCCGTTGTCTCAGCTATAAAAGAGAAATAACAAAGTTTCTCCCCAAGAAAATGACTGTGAGGATTAGGGCTAATGGCACAAGTGCATTGCCTGATACCCAACAGGTACTGAACTGACAGCTGCCCTCCCCTTCTTCAACCATGGATACAGGCTTACCCCCGGCATGATGATCTTCTCGACGTCCTCAATGATGGCCTCAAATGTCTCTGGCTCCTGCGGGGCGGTGGTGGGGATCAGGGTGCGCAGGTAGCCTGGACACACGTCAGGAAACACCTGACGCCCCTCGATGCCCTCCAGGTAGTCAGCCATGTAATCCACCATTTCCTTCCCCCGCCTGCGGAACTCGCTTGCATTCATGGTGACTGGCCTTCCTCAGACGCAAAAGCTGCACAGAGAGAAAAGAAATCAGTTGCGGATGTGACGATGCTTCACCTGTAGTGGAGTAGATCCAAGCCAACCACTGGGGCTGCCTGGGCAGAGAACCAAACACCCCACAGTCCACCTAGACTCCAAGTCAGGAACACTTTTCCATGTCCAGATGGGGTAGAAGTAACCCTGGATTTGGAGACTGTAGCAACGTACTTATTCTACTATTCACCAGCTACTCAGCCAGACACAATGCCACGTCTCTGTCTCATTTCTCTTTCTGTCTGTATCATGAAATGGACCAGGCACACATTTATTTTCATGGTCCATCGCAACTTTAATAACAAGCCTTGGTTTCCAAATAGTGCCTTATTCTTCATGGGCTGTGGGACAGAGACTCTCTGAGTCTCTCTTTATCTGAGAAAAGCAGATGACCATGCTGATCTTTCCGGAAGGTAGAAAGGCAGTCACATGGCCTGTGTCCAGCATGAGCAGAGCCTGGATAGGATAAGGCCCATCAGCAAGTCTTCTTTCTATATCTTGACTTTCTATATCATCACCAGATGGAACCACACTTCTGCATACAACCCACTTCTTTCCTCATCACATAATAACATCCAGATGACCCCAGTCCTCTGTGGCCGTAATAATCCATAAAGAGTCCATGAACTCTGAATTAGCAAACACCAGACCTTTCCCAGGGGAAATGCAAGGTTACATTTCTGTGCATTTCTAGTCACATTTTTATCAATCAGTCAATACATAATCTTTTTTCTGTGCCCTTTCATGTGTTAGTCGCTCAGTTGTGTCCAACTCTTTGAGACCCCACAGACTAGAGCCCACCAGGCTCCACTGTCCATGGAATTCTACTGGCAAGAGGAGGCAGCCATTCCCTTCTCCAAAGGGTCTTCCCAACCCAGGGACTGAACTGAGGTATTCCACATTGCAGGCAGATTCATCTGAGCCTCCAGGGAAGCCTCAAGAAAGCTGGAATTAGCTTTGATTTGTAACCAGGCCTATTGAATCCTACTACTATTGTCCAGAGACATTACCATTTGTCATTTGAAATCAGGCATGTATGCATGCTAAGTCACTTCAGTTGTGCTGGACTCTTTGCTGCCATAGGGACTATAGCCCACCAGGCTCCTCCGTTCATGGATTCTCCTGGCAAGAATATTGGAGTGGATTGCCATTTTTTTCTCTAGGGGACCTTCCCCACCCAGGAGTCAAACCCATGTCTTTATGTCTCCTGCATCGGCAGGCAGGTTCTTTACCACTGGCACCACCTGGGAAGCCCTATTTCCTTTTAAATACACTTTATTTAATACACGTTGGCCCCATTGGCTTTGAACTTCTGGCCAACAAATCTCTAACTCATGAATGTCGCTTATCTAATACATGTGTTTTCTCCCTAAGGCACCTCACAGCCTTCTTGCATGTAGGACTGTCAGCACTATATTTGGGGGCCATTTTTAATAGGTAACCAAGAATAACATAAAGACACAGCAGTAATTAGACCACTTGCTGAAGCAACTAGGCAGAGCATTGCCTTATTAGATTCTGCTGGCAACAAGCACCTTGGGCAATTTAAATTTCTTATCCTTTTATGTATGTGTGCCCAAGAATGATCATAAAGGCACCATTGTGGCGATAAATAATACAAATGAATTGTTGGAAACAGTTGCACCTGCATATAGAAAATCTATGAATAGTAAGCATGGGCTATATTTTCCAAACTGGAAATGTGAACCACACAAAGAAAGAAAAATATCCATCTAGAATCCCACCACTCAAAAATTCTGGCACACACCCTTCCACATTGTGTCTTATAAGAGACAATTGTATGCTAAGTCATGGAAACATTTCTTAATTCTAATAGTCCAAAGATTCATACAAGAAGATTAGTTTTCCTGTGGGGGTAAGTGTTGGGAGATGCTTCTACAAGCCACTGTATCTCACTGATGATCCTGAGATCATGTTCTCAGCACTTCTTCCACTGTTTCTCATCATCTGTGTTGCTTTTCTTTCTTTTTTTTTTTTTTGACAATTTTAATGTTAAATATATCAAGACAGGTTTTACTCAAGACTATTGCAATAGGAGAGGGAGGCTGTCTCCCAAATACAACATGGGTCAGTGGGGATTTCCAGAGACAGGTAGAGTTAGGAAGCAGATGGTACTTTACTAAGAATAGTTTGGCTGGGTGTCCAGGTGGAGGAAGAAGAGCTGAATTGTATCCCAAGGGTAGAAGCTTTCTTGATAAACCAACTTAGCATGATTTTCTGCTACAGCTGGGCTCAGCTCCCTGAGGTGCAAACCTGCACTCAGAAGCAGGCTCAGAGAAGCCTGGCTGAGTCTGGCTGAGGAGAGTGTGTCCGTAACGAGGAATCAGCCTGATGGTGCCTCTCCTCTCTTGGCCTTCTCTCCAAAGTTCTCTGTTCAGATATCCTCTGTGAATAGTATAGAAGACACCCATGGAAGGTTCCAGGCTCCATCAAGGTTACTGACTGGGTCAAACCTCCACATCCAAATGATTGTTTGGGGATACATTTATCACATACTGAAAACATGAGTGACGGTGACTGGATATGATGTAGGATTTGATTCTAAATTTCAGCAACAGCAAAGGCTAAAATAATAGTATGAGAAACACCAAACCGAGTCTTTGAGTTTCCACTGCACCTTTGTGTTTCATAGGCTGCAGGTCAAGGGAGCTTATCCAAAATATCGTGGCCAGAATTTCCAAAGGCTCTTAGTGCGAAGCCATGAAGCCTTCCTTATATATACACTTTCAGGTTCATAATTCCTTGGGCCTGAAGGCTTCTAAATTTATTTTTCAGTTGGAACAACTCTGATTACGTCAAATGTCACACATAGAGTAAAACTAGGTTTTACTTCCAATTGACGTATTTTAAATTGACTTGATTCAAATTCAACCAAAATTGCATCAAAGAGCTGATCTTTTTGCTAGCTTGTTTTCTTTCACAAAGTAATTATGAGTACATTTCCCAGGCTGACAAATAACTTTTCTATTGCTTGATTTCTCCCAATTGCATAGTGTTCCGCAGGGTAAATGTGCTGTATTCACAGCGTACATCACTATTGTTGAATATCTACATCATCTCTGGTTATCACCTATGTTAGTGGGGACAGCTGGTGTAACCTAACGGCCAACCCTGCATCATAAAGAACTAAAAGACTCTGCACAGCATGACATAGATGCCACTGAGGTTTCATTTCCCTCAACTGAAAACAAACACCATACTAAAGCTCTATCTCAAATAATTCTTATGATTATTAGATAAGTACATGGGAACAGCTGGGGAAAAGAGGCACAAAATAAGCCTTCAATACACGTTGTTAGATTTTCTATAAAGCACTGAAATATACAACCTCAATCTTTTGTTTCTTCACAGTTTGTTTTGTGTCAACATTTTCTTAAGAAAAGCATTTATTCTATAATTTCTTTAGGACACATTATTATAGAGATACATATTTTGTGTGCACGTTCAGTCATTCCATCATGAGAGAGTCATTCCACTCTCTGCCACCCCATGACTGTGGCCCGCCAGGCTCCTCTGTCCATGGGATTTCCCAGGCAAGAGTACTGGAGAGAGTTGCCATTTCCTCCTCCAGGGGATCTTCCCGACCCAGGGATGGAACCCAAGTCTCCTATATCTCCTGTGTCCATTGCCAAGTGGATTCCTTACCACTGGGCCACCTGGTTAAAATTATATGGCCAGACTTGTCCCCAGAAAATATTTTTGCCAAATTACTCACTCACAGGGACTGTATAAAAACTCTAGATTTGCCACACAATAGCAAACACTGGGCTTGAGATACATTTTAAGCTTTGTCAGTCAGGCAAAGTTTCATGAATTCCTTTCACTCTGAAGACAAATAGTTTTCTCACATGACTTTGGATAGTGGTGTGAGATTTCTTTTCTTGGATTTTCTTTTAATGAACTGCTTGTTCATTACATTTTTTTCTACTAGGATGTTAGACGTTTTCTTATTTAATTGCAAGAGCACTAATATAATAAATAATTGCACCCTATAATAAATACTTGTATCCTATGTGTGATATATTTTGCAGACATTTTCCTCACTTTTATTTGATCTAGCTTTGCCTTTAATTTTATTCTGACCTATAAGAATTCTAATGTATTCAGATCTCAGGATATGTTTCTTTGTGATTTGTTCCTTGTGCAAGACTATTAAAAAAGGCTTCTTAGAGTAAATATTCGCACAACCTCTATTTGCCCTACTAAGGCTCCAGGGATGCTCTAAGGCTTCAGAAGGATGCTTGGGTTCCCGGAGTTTCAGCCGCTGTCTTCTAACAGAAATACATGAGTATGGATGGCCAAATGGGAGGTCTTGGGAAAAATAAACTGACAGACACACCAACTTGCCCTTCCAAAGAAATATTCCCAGTCAAATTGTAAGATAAGACCTGATTATTATTTTCTAATCATTTTGTCCTTTATTTGCCAATTCTTTCCCACAAAGACTTTTCCAGAAGACTTTTAGTACAAAGTCACAGAGAATCTTGTGTTCATTGTGGAGCTGTTTGCTATCTCATGCCCTCAAGCTGAGCAAATATTGGCTGGAAGATGTAGGCGATGATAAAGGTTATGACTGATGCCTTTCCAGGCCTTGGAACGGTGGCTGTTGACATCATCTGGTCACAGCCGCAGCCTGGTGGTGAGCCCCACCTGCTCAAGGCCATGCGAACCTCTGCAGGCCCCCAGGCCTCCTGACTGACCCGAAGGCCATTCGCTTTTGTATTGCATCATTTCACTGACATCCCCTGCTAATTTCAGGCTTCTCTAAGCAGAGTCCTCAACTCTTTATTTTGGTTTATCAGGACCAATCAGACCCTGGACCACAGTAAGTACCGTGACTGTTTTCTGAATGAGGAACAAAAAAATGAATGAAGGAAGATCTTTTTGTCCTCTGAACATTTTCTTTCTGACATATTAGATCCTACTCTCTACCTTTAAGACAACCATAAACCAGCTCATCGTGTACCTGCCACAAAAACAGGAGATATTTTGCCCTTTCCCCAGGGAATCCTGACCCTTCTCCCAGACTCCTGTGTACAGTTCACACTGAGCCTTTAACCCTGCAAGTTCAGAACTGACCTGGTTTCCCCAGTGTTGCACCCAGAAGTTCATCTTGGATTTGAGCTACCCTCTGCTCTGGCCCCAGCAGTCCTTGTGGTCCTAGTTGAAACTATTCCCCTTCCTGGACCCCTGGAATTCTACCTTTGCCACAGGGGTTCGGAGAGAGCTAGGCTCTCCAGCCAATTGTTCCCTGGCAGTGGGGGTTGGGTGGGCCCTGTGCAGAGCTTACATGGTGACTGCATAGCCAGCTCTGAACACACAGGGCCAGCCACGCCTACTGCACAGGGGTCTGAGTACTGGCCATGCCGCTGGGCAGAAGACCGGAACCAAGGTGCTTTGCATCTGTCCATGGTCCTGCCGGTGGATTCAGACAAACCTTGGTCATGGTTTCAAACCCTGGGCCAGCGGACTCAGAATGCTGCTGTGCAGTATCTCGCTGCCCGATTACAATGGGCTAAACCAAGACTCCAGAGGTCGTGGAGCCAGCCGGTTTAGCCCGTTGTAATCAGGCAGCGAGATGCTGCAGGCGCAGGACACTGCAATTCTGACTCAGAATGCTGGCTGGGTCTGGCATTTATGCATCCTTATGTTAGGAAAGAAGCAGGTCAGATCATCACGGGGTCAGACAGAATGCCAGGGAAGCAGGAAAGAAATGGAGGGTGAGGAGAGAGCGTGCCCGCCCTGGATGCAGATCAAACTTAGAGAGGAAAGCCTCGCTCCTCTAACGTGAGAATCTCACATCTGTTTCTGATTCAGTCCCTGCTTAATGAACAGTCCCCATCTTAGTATTTTCCTGGCCAGAAACTCTTTATGAGAAGGAGACACAAAGAAATTTACAGCACGATTTTCAATCTTACTCTCATGGGAAGATACTGATTCCACTCACACTCTTGCAGACGGGTTGGGATGGAATAGAAAGCTGGCTGAAAAACTCACAATTTTAGCAACTTCAAAAGTAGAGAATTATTGGTGACATCTAACCAGTTAATAGTGTTCTAATTTATCCCTGAGCTCAGACCATTCAAACAGCTGTCATCAGAATATGTGGGTCGTTTAGTAGCCTCTTACCACTTATTTTCCCCGTAAGCCTAATGACACTGTGTGTAATTACATTAATATCGTGCACATATGCACCTTATCAATACCTGCCGATTTCAAAGTGTCACATCCCACATTAATTGCACGTTGTTGGCTGTTGTGAACAGCACTGCTGTGGGGAAAGCAGCCGTGAGCTACCCACCACGGGGCCAAGCACTTCTCCCCTGTTGAATCTGTGCCTCAAAGACACTCATTCCCAATGGGATTCAAAGGTGTGAGTTTTACAGTTCTTTGGCATGTTGCCAAATTTCTTTCCAGAAAAACAAGAATGAAAAAAATAATGTCACCCATCAGGCTTGGTAGGCATGAACACGCCATTCCTGCTAGCTTTTCTAATTAAGTTTAAAGTTTTCAAATTTAAGCTTCAAATTAACCTTAAAATTTTCATCGTTTTCACTCCCGCGTACTCTTCTAGGATATCCACATAAGAACCATCAGTCATTTTAATCTGAACTTTCCTCTTCTGTTTCCATTTTAATTTAGTGTCAAACTAGACCTCTTCCCCTTTAACTTTTTTCCTTATTTTTTTTTCTCAATCCTTCACCCTGCCCCCTTCTCTTATTCTCTTGGAGTCACATTAATAATTGATAAAAGGTCACAACCTTCTGCCTTTTTTATAGACTTGAGACGATGTTCTAGCTGGCTGCTTATTTTCATAACAGGCAGGACGCCTTGTGACTACAATACATATTGACTTCCCAGCTAGAATAAACACCTGCCACCTGCCACTGTGCATGTAGGCAGTATCTCTGGCACAAGCTTTACGAAGTCCCCACTTTCTTCTACAGATTGGGTCAGGAGTAAACGCTGACTTTCTAAATTCACTGTGCACACTCACTCCTTGGGCACGGGGGCAGGTCTGCCACCACCGCTCAAAGCCTGCAACTGAGGGTCCCCCCAAGTCAAATCCTGGAAACAAATGCCACTTGGTGGCTACATCCTATGTCCCAAGAAAACAAAGGAATCGGTGTTGCCTGGCCTTCTGCTGAGCTCGTTGGACGCCTCACCTCATTCACACTCTCAGCACTCCAGCCAGTACTAACACTGCCACCTTTCTAGGGCTCTGAAGGGCGGATGCTCTTGCCGAGGCCACAGAGCTGGTGACAGGAGCAGCTGGGCTGGCATTTCTGACCCTGAAGCCAGCCTCCTCCTGACCCCTGAGGCCGGACAGCCACACACACACACCCGGGCTGTCTGCCACCTACGTTCTCACGTAGCCTGAGTCAGAGTGCTCATCCCTAGGAGCTCCCACCTGGGCTGGGGATGCACGTCAGTGTGGTCTGGGTCCCGCCTGGTCACCAGAAGATGCTCCAGATGAGGGCACTGGCCCCAACCTGCGCTGGTCCCAACACAACAGAAACAGGCAGAGGCTGAACGACCCGGCAGAAGCACTTCCCCACCCAGCTTCTCCAAACCCTGACAAATGCCCAATGGGGACCGTCCAAAGCCTTGGGTAGCCCTTCACCTCTGCCCTAAATCTCCACAGCAGTTCCGCAAGGCAGCAAAATTATCCCCACTCTTGAGATGAGGAGAAGGGCTCAGGGAAGCAGGTGGCTGGACTAAGCCCCTCAGCTCATCAGCGGTTTCACACGTGGTCTGTGAGCTCAGAAGGCCATCCAATGCCCTTTGGCCTGGGGTCCCCCACACCCCTCACTTACAGGGAACCTCGCTGCATGCAGAGCACAGGGGGACGTTAACCTTTCCTCTGAGACCGTGTGCCCATCACTGTCCTCCTGCGCCCCGAGCGTCCTCCTTCAGAAATGCTGGAGATCCGACAGACTGAGGACAGCTTTTCTGAAATATGGAGGGAGTCAAATCTCCTGCTGTCTCTCCCCAAACTTGCTACCAGACTCAGATGAAGAGTCAACAGGGTAAGACCTTCAGAATAAACATCATGAAGAGGGGAAAGTGTAAATAAACTGCCCAGCTATTTATTTGAATTCGTGGAGGTTTAAGGAAATGGCAACCCTCTCCAGTACTCTTGCCTGGAGAAGCCCATGGACCGAGGAGCCTGTTGGACTAAAGTCCATGTGGTTGCAAAGAGTCAGACACAACTGAGTGGCTAACACTTTCACAAAGGGATTTTGTTTTATTTTCATCATTGTAAGCAAACCGCCAGCCCACCTGCCATGGACCTGGGAGAGACAGAGAGGCTGCTGTGAATGTCACAATTTTTTTTCAGAAAACACTCAGATTCTCCTCATCTTGCCTATGTCTTAACCATTCCAGGGTGACCACTGTCCTGGCTGCTTTTTATGTGGCAATGGTCCCCTCTGTTTTTGGTTCTGTCTCAGCAGAAAAACACTGCTATTTAAATAAGAAATCAACTGTAAAGACCCAACTCTTGGAGCCTGTGAGAGAAATAGGATGAAGGGGAAAAGCCAAGTCACCTGCTTGAATTTCCCTTGAAAACAGGAGAAAATAACATACCCTGAGCAGATGGTTCCCTCACCAGCATTAGAATCCCCCCATTTTCCCACCTGCGTTTACTTACTTGCTTATTAGTAATATAGATCACATTAATGACCACCTACTGTGTACTTAGCCCTTTGTAAACATCGGACCCAATTGATTTTTCCAAGCATCCTGCGGGAGGATGCCCTTCACAGCGGAGAACAAGAGGGGTCCATATTCTCCCCAGGTCTCCATCTCCTGGCCTCTGTGCGCTTCCGATGCACCACGAACCAGCCTGAGAAATAATTTCTACTCTCTCTGTTCTGTTGCTATTATGGCTCAGAGATCATGGGCTAAAAATTATCAGAAGTTTCTGATTCTTTATCTCACCTGTTGCTTAAACATGCCACGCACAAAAGCAGGGAACTTAGATTGGCACCAATCTTCTCAAAAAGTTCCGGTAGCCTGCCACACCTGCACACAGCTGATGCACCCCTCCCAGCTGGCCAGAGGAGATCCACCCAGCTGCAATCAACAGGCGAACCTCCCATCCCCAGGGTCCCCAAAATTAAGGGGCCCTGGCACCAGGAACTGGCTTCCCCTCTGAGTCTGGTCCCCCCAGGCTATGAGGACAAAGAGCGGTACTCACAGGCAGCCCGAAGTGCTTGCTCTCTGTCTCTCCCTCTCTCTCTCCTCCTTGGTGACAGTTAAAAGGCACAGAGGATGGAATTGCCATTTATGTAGACAGAGTGTCCGCCTCCCCAAAGCCAATCAGAGCAGCTCGCTCTGATTATTTACTCCGCAGCATCTCCCCCACACCCCGCCCTCCTGCTCCCCACCCTCTGCAGGATGTGAGGGTCTCTCAGGGCAGAGCAGGGACCAGGGACAGCGGAGCCTGCAGGGCCTGGGAGAGGGGAGGGCAAGAAGACAAGGAAAGGTGCTCAGGGTCCCAGGGCCCTGTATGGGACCCAGACCGGGGCCAGTTCTTCTGGAGTCTCCCCAGGCAACCTATAATCCACAGAAGGCCCCTGGCTTTCCCAAGGGGCAAAGAAAGGCCGGCCTGGGCAAGGCAAGTGAGAGGACTTGCCCTGCGTCAGTGCTGTACCTGCTTGGGGCCACCAGGACCCACTGTGCTGTGCAGGGGACTGCCCTGGCCACAGGAGGCTGCAAGGGCCAAGCCCAGGAGCCCAGATGGAGAAACAGAGGAAGAGGCAGGCAAGGATTTGAATCCAGGTTCATCAGATTCAACGTCCTGTTCTTTTACCCCTGAAGCTGATCAGCATTCAAATCAGGGATTTCTTCAAACTTGGGCTTCCCATCTCATCCACCTCACTGCTCAGGCGGATCCAGGCCTTATGGAGCAGGGCTCCTTCCTCAGTTAAGGAGGGCTTAGGTCCCAAGGGCCTGGGTCACCTAGGCCAGAGCCCACCTTGGCCGGAGCTTCCCCTGCTCCCGCCATCCACGCTCTTACGGCACACATGCTCAGGCATACATACACACACGTATACTACCCAGGGCACACATACAAATGCCATACACACAGGTACACACAGACACAGCCATGCACACACACACCATCACAAACATATACACACGTGGCATGCGGTGCAGCCAGGAGCTGGGAACTCCGCACAGACCACAGACAGCCATTCCCCCTTGACTTTAATGACACAGCATCTGCTCAAAAGGGCATCTGCTTGCTGGGTTCTGAGCAGGCTGGGGCCAAGGCGGTGGGCGGGGCCAAGGCTGGGGCGGGGCCAAGGCAGGGCCGGTGGGCGGGTCGGAGGGCGGGGCCTGCAGGGACCCGGCCGCTCTGCGCAGCTTCCTCCCCCACTCCGCCCTGCTCTGAGTGCAGGGATCAGACCTCAGGGTGCTGTGCCAACTGAGCTCGGAACCACCTCGCCAGGAGCCACAGAGGATCTGGTCTCCCGGCCCCGCTCTGTACGACTGGAGGCCGGGAAGGGAGGGGGAAAGCTGGACGGGATGGCTGGAAAGCTTGGCTCCAGCGGGATCTGCACACGGTGCCCGCTGAGCCGGGAGGCTGGCCCAGCGCAGACTCTTGTGAATCCTGTATCACCGTGGAGGCTTGAGTGGAGGGATCCAGATGTGATGACCGACCTCTGCGAGAGGGCGCCGTGAGACCAGAGTGAAACCTCCTGTTTCAGAGTGACTGCAATAACGCTATATTTAGCATTTAAAAGGTTTCTTGTACAGGCGGTTTTTTTTTTTTTTTTTACACAGAATCACTCAGTCCCTCAAAACTCCCATAAGAAGGTAAACATGGTCACATGGTCATCACCCCCAGTTTATAGATAAGGAAATGGAGGCCCAGAGAGGCTCAGAAATTTGTCCAGGGTCACACAGCTAGCACATGTGACCTAGCCGGGCATCCTTCACCAGGCAGGCTGGGCACTGCCAGATGAGCTTGCTGTGTGGCAGCCCAGGAGTGGATGCAGATGGTGAGTGAAGAAGCCGAGAAAGCCACAGTGGCCGGTTGTGACCAGGGCTAAGAAGCCAAGCCTGTGGGAAGGGAACCGCCCAGAAGGGAGCCCCAGCCTGGGGCCTGACTGCTCTTGGAGGGCGTTTCCAGTCACTGAAGTCTTTGAGGCTGAGAAATGTTGTTCCTGAGGGCTTAAATGTTCCACCAACTGTTGCTTGGAGAGTAAATTTTAGGGAAGAGAATACATAGATATGAATTGATTTGGAAGGTAGAAACAAGAATTTTTGACTCAGTGGACATCCGATTGAGTAAACCCCAGGAGAGGTGAAGGACAGGGAAGCCTGGCGTGCTGCAGTCCATGGGGTCGCAAAGAGTCGGACACAACTGAGCAACTCAATAACAACAAGAAACAAGAAGATAAGAAGTTTCCTGAAGATGCAGCGCAGGCTTGAGACATCAGGCCCCAGGTCTGAGCTTGGACCTGCTTCTCACCCTGCTGGTAACCTGGGTGGCTTCTTCCCCGTCCCAGCAAGCTCTGACTCAGTCAGGAACAGGACACTAGAATGGCCGTAACAAAATCCTACAAAAGGTGTGTAAGACTTGTATGAAGAAACAAAAAAGCTCATAGGAGGACACTCAAGAAGACCTAAATAAGTGGAAACAAATGGCTGTTCACCGGTAAGAACACTCCACATTGTAAATATTTCCACTTTACTTAAACTGATTAACAAATTCAATAGCACTTTAATCAAAATCCCACCCAGATATTTGACTCTAAAATATGAATGGAAAAGCATAAGTCTGAGAATGACCAGCATGTTCTTGCTCTACTCTTATCAAGACAGATGAAGCTGCAGAACTGTAACAGTTTTGATATAAGGATAGGCGTCTGGCAAAGCTAACAGAATAGAGAGCCCAGGAAAAAATGCCACAAAAATTTAGAAAATAAACTTCTGGAATTGCAAATCAATAGAGTAAGGTTAAACTATTAAATGGTTCTAGAACAGTTGGTTGGCTGCTTGGAAAAAAAATGAATCCGTTTCTCACTCTATATACAAAAATAAATTCCTGATAGATTAAATTCTTAACCGTTAAGGCAAACTTCTTAGGACAATAGAGAAAAATAGACATATTTTTATGAATGTAAAAGAAAAATAGTTCTTAAATGGTTTCCTTAATCAGCTAACCATAAAACCCTGACAAATCTGATTATGTTACTGTTAAAAATATCTGTTCTTCAAACTACATAACCAGGAAGACAACCTGTAGAGTGGAGGAAAGGATTTGAAATGCGTATCACTAATGATGGGTTTAGAAATATTCATTTGAAAATAACTTTTCAGTGAAAGAACACAATTCAGTAGAAACACAACATTTATCAGAAATGGAAACAAAATATTTCGTAAATATGTAAAAAAGTGGTTTTTCTTGTTCATAATCCAAGAAAAGAGCTGTTTATTGCCAACATATGGAATTGCAATTGATTTTGTGTTTGACTTTTTTCTGAATATTCTCAGAATTTTCAATAATTTGTTGATTCAGGTGGATTTCGATGTAATCAGTTGTATCGTCTGTGAATCGTGAAAATGTTCTTTCTAGTTCTTTTACATATTTGTTTTTCTTGTCTCATTGCACTGTCCTGGACTGCACTGTCCCACATCAGAGATATGAACCATATCTGGCTACTGAGCTCTCGAAGTGCAGCCGGGGCTCCTGCGGAAATGAATGCTTCTGTTAACGTTATTTAATAATTTAAATTTAAATCTAAAAACTGAAGCAATGTGGAAATTTTCCCCACTACACAATTTGAATGCAGGGCTACGTTTCACTTTGTTGTTTTAACTAAAATATTCTACTCTAGTGCACACATATTTTTAATTTTGCTAATGTGACTGCTAGAAAACTTAACTTAAAATTCTGTATGTGCCTGTCACTGTTCTAGGTAGGGCCTTTGAGGCAGTATTAATAGAGGCAGTGGTGGTGAACATTTCATCCCATTGACTTTAAAAGGACCATTTGTAACATTGCGCTATTCACACCCAGGTTTTATCAGATAGTCTTTTTTAAAAAAATTTTGTTGGCCACACTGCATGGAAGGATATTGTTCCACAACCAGGGATTGAACCTGTTCCCCTGCATTTGAAGTGTGAGTCTTAACCACTGGACTGCCAGGGAAGTCCCTGGATATTCTTTATTAGATGATTTCTTCTATTCCTATTTTAAAAATAAATAGATGTCTAATTTTATCAAAATATTTTCTGCACCCAAAGTAAAAAGCCCTGTGGTTTTCCGGCTCTGAATTGTTAAGTGATGAGTCACATTAATAAATTTTCTAATTTTTAAATATCTTTTTAGTCTTGGGATAAAACTGTGCTGCATTAACATTTTGTATAGAATTTTTTCTCTAGTTTTAGTGTCAGATTCTGTGGTCTCACAGACTGATCTGAAGGTAATTTCTTCTTTTTTGATTCTCTGAAACAGTCATATAATTTTGAAATTTGGAATTTTGCAGTCACTAAAAGAGTGTAAGAAATCATACATAAAATCATTTGCCCCTCCCCTTCATTTCTGAAGGAAATATTTTTAATGTCAATTTATTTTTAGTATAGGACTCTTCAGGATTTCTATTTCTCCATGAACCCAATTTGATATTATTTCATCAGTTTTTTAGATTTAATGACAAGAATTCTTTTTTATGATACAGTCATTAGCTTCTTAGTTTGTTGGATTTATAATTATATCCCCTTTTATTACTGTATTATTTATCTACTCCTGTCTCTTTTTGTCTTTAGCTAATATTACCCAAACTGTGTCTGTCGTACTAGTTTTTTAAAAAAACAAAACCCTTGGGCTTTGTTGATCCTCTTTCGTTTACATTTATTTGTTTTTCACTGATTTATCTCCTTTGTCTTTATTATTGCCTGCATGCAGTGATCTTTATCTTGTTGTTCTTTTCCTAACTTCTTTAGTTGAGGGATTACCTCATTATTTTTTTTGCCCTTTTTACTTTCTAATATAAACATTTAAAGCTATTTGCTTTCTTCTATGTGCTGCTTTCAATACCTAGTTCAAGATTTAAAAATAGTATATTTCCTTATCACTTATTTCCAATTCAGTTCAGTTCAGTTGCTCGGTCGTGTCCGACTCTTTGCAACCCCATGAATCACAGCACGCCAGACCTTGCTGTCCATCACCAACTCCCAGAGTTTACTCAAACTCATGTCCATTGAGTCAGTGATGCCATCCAGCCATCTCATCCTCTGTCGTCCCCTTCTCCTCCTGCCCCCAATCCCTCCCAGCATCAGAGTCTTTCCAGTGAGTCAACTCTTTGCATGAGGTGGCCAAAGTATTGGAGTTTCAGCTTCAGCATCAGTCCTTCCAATGAACACCCAGGACTGATCTCCTTTAGAATGGACTGGTTGGATCTCCTTGCAGTCCAAGGGACTCTCAAGAGTCTTCTCCAACACCACAGTTCAAAAGCATCAATTCTTCGGTGCTCAGCTTTCTTCACAGTCCAACTTTCACATCCATACATGACCACTGAAAAAACCATAGCCTTGACAAGATGGACCTTTTGTTGGCAAAGTAATGCCTCTGCTTTTGAACATGCTATCTAGGTTGGTCATAACTTTCCTTCCAAAGAGTAAGTGTCTTTTAATGTCATGGCTGCAGTAACCATCTGCAGTGATTTTGGAGCCCCCCAAAATGAAGTCTGACACTGTTTCCACTGTTTCCCAATCTATTTCCTATGACGTGATGGGACCAGATGCCATGATCTTCATTTTCTGAATGTTGAGCTTTAAGCCAACTTTTTCGCTCTCCTCTTTCACTTTCATCAAGAGGCTTCTTAGTTCCTCTTCACTTTCTGCCATAAGGGTGGTGTCACCTGCATATCTGAGGTTACTGATATTTCTCCCGGCAATCTTGATTCCAGCTTGTGCTTCTTCCAGTCCAGCATTTCTCATGATGGGCTCTGCATATAAGTTAAATAAGCAGGATGAGGTACTCCTTTTCCTATTTGGAACCAGTCTATTGATTCGTGTTCAGTTCTAACTGTTGCTTCCTGACCTGCATACAGATTTCTCAAGAGGCAGGTCAGGTGGTCTGGTATTCCCATCTCTTAAAGAATTTTCCACCGTTTATTGTGATCCACACAGTCAAAGGCTTTGGCATAGTCAATAAAGCAGAAATAGATGTTTTTCTGGAACTTTCTTGCTTTTTCAATGATCCAGAGGATGTTGGCAATTTGATCTCTGGTTCCTTTGCCTTTTCTAAAACCAGCTGGAACATCTGGAAGTTCATGCTTCACATATTGCTGAAGCTTGGCTTGGAGAATTTTGAACATTACTAGTGTTTGAGATGAGTGCAATTGTGTGGTAGTTTGAGCATTCTTTGGCATTGCCTTTCTTTGGGATTGGAATGAAAACTGACCTTTTCCAGTCCTGTGGCCACTGCTGAGTTTCCAAATTTGCTGGCATATTGAGTGCAGCACTTTCACAGCATCATCTTTCAGCATTTGAAATAGCTCCACTGGAATTCCATCACCTCCACTAGCTTTGTTCGTAGTGATGCTTCCTAAGGCCCACTTGACTTCACATTCCAGGATGTCTGGCTCTAGATGAGTGATCACATCATCATGATTATCTGGGTCATGAAGATCGTTGTTGTACAGTTCTTCTGCGTCTTCTTGCCACCTCTTAATATCTTCTGTTTCTGTTGGGTCCATACCATTTCTGTCCTTTATCAAGCCCATCTTTGCATGAAATGTTCCCTTGGTATCCCTAATTTTCTTGAAGTGATCTCTAGTCTTTCCCATTCTGTTGTTCTCCTCTATTTCTTTGCATTGTTTGCTGAGGAAGGCTTTCTTATCTCTCCTTGCTATTCTTTGGAACTCGGCATTCAGATGCTTATATCTTTCCTTTTCTCCTTTGCTTTTCACTTCTCTTCTTTTCACAGCTATTTGTAAGGCCTCCCCAGACAGCCATTTTGCTTTTTTGCATTTCTTTTCCATGGGGATGGTCTTGATCCCTGTCTCCTGTACAATGTCATGAAGCTCCGTCCATAGTTTATCAGGCACTCTGTCTATCAGATCTAGTCCCTTAAATCTATTTCTCACTTCCATTGTATAATCATAAGGAATTTGATTTAGTTCATACCTGAATGGTCTAGTGGTTTTCCCTACTTTCTTCAATTTAAGTCTCAGTTCAGTTCAGTCACTCAGTCGTGTCCGACTCTTTGCGACCCCATGAATCGCAGCATGCCAGGCCTCCCTGTCCATCACCAACTCCCAGAGTTCACTCACACTCACGTCCATCGAGTCCGTGATGCCATCCAGCCATCTCATCCTCTGTCGTCCCCTTCTCCTCCTGCCCCCAATCCCTCCCAGCATCAGAGTCTTTTCCAATGAGTCAACTCTTCTCATGAGGTGGCCAAAGTACTGGAGCTTCAGCTTTAGCATCATTCCTTCCAAAGAAATCCCAGGGCTGATCTCCTTCAGAATGGACTGGTTGGATCTCCTTGCAGTCCAAGGGACTCTCAAGAGTCTTCTCCAACACCACAGTTCAAAAGCATCAATTCTTTGGCACTCTGCCTTCTTCACATCCAACTCTCACATCCATACATGACCACTGGAAAAACCATAGCCTTGACTAGACGGACCTTAGTCGGCAAAGTAAGGTCTCTGTTTTTGAATAGGCTATCTATGTTGGTCATAACTTTTCTTCCAAGGGGTAAGCGTCTTTTAATGTCATGGCTGCAGTAACCATCTGCAGTGATTTTGGAGCCCAAAAAAATAAAGTCTGACACTGTTTCCAGTTTCCCCATCTATTTCCCATGAAGTGATGGGACCGGATGCCATGATCTTAGTTTTCTGAATGTTGAGCTTTAAGCCAACTTTTTCACTCTCCTCTTTCACTTTCATCAAGAGGCTTTTTAGCTCCTCTTCACTTTCTGCCATAAGGGTGGTGTCATCTGCATATCTGAGGTTATTGATATTTCTCCCAGCAATCTTGATTCCAGCTGGTACGTCTTCCAGTCCAGCGTTTCTCATGATGTACTCTGCATATAAGTGAAATAAGCAGGGTGACAATATACAGTCTAAATTTAGACAATTTAAGTCTAAATTTGGCAATAAAGAGTTCATGATCTGAGCCACAGTCAGCTCCTGGTCTTGTTTTTGCTGACTGTATAGAGCTTCTCCATCTTTGGCTGCAAAGAATATAATCAATCTAATTTCAGTGTTGACCATTTGGTGATGTCCATGTGTGGAGTCTTCTCTTGTGTTGTTGGAAGAAAGTGTTTGCTATGACCAGTGCGTTCTCTTGGCAAAACTCTATTAGTCTTTGCCCTGCTTCGTTCCGTATTCCAAGGGCAAATTTGCCTGTTACTCCAGGTGTTTCTTGACTTCTCACTTTTGCATTCCAGTCCCCTATAATGAAAAGGACATCTTTTTTGGGTCTTAGTTCTAAAAGGTCTTGTAGGTCTTCATAGAACCATTCAACTTCAGCTTCTTCGGCATTACTGGTTGGGACATAGGCTTAGATTACCGTGATATTGAATGGTTTGCCTTGGAAACAAACAGAGATTATTCTGTCGTTTTTGAGATTGCATCCAAGTACTGCATTTCGGACTCTTTTGTTGACCATGATGACTACTCCATTTCTTCTAAGGGATTACTGCCTGCAGTAGTAGATATAATGGTCATCTGAGTTAAGTTTACCCATTCCAGTCCATTTTAGTTCGCTGATTCCTAGAATGTCAACATTCACACTTGCCATCTCCTGTTTGACCACTTCCAATTTGCCTTGATTCATGGACCTGACATTCCAGGTTCCTATGCAATATTGCTCTTTACAGCATTGGACCTTGCCTCTATCACCAGTCACATCCACAGCTGGGTATTGTTTTTGCTTTGGCTCCATCCCTTCATTCTTTCTGGAGTTATTTCTCCACTGATCTCCAGTAGCATATTAGGAACCTACTGACCTGGGAAGTTCCTCTTTCAGTATCCTATCATTTTGCCTTTTCATACTGTTCATGGGGTTCTCAAGGCAAGAATACTGAAGTGGTTTGCCATTCCCTTCTCCAGGGGACCACATTCTGTCAGACCTCTCCACCATGACCCGTCCATCTTGGGTGGCCCCACATGGCATGGCTTATTTTCATTGAGTTAGACAAGGCTGTGGTCCGTGTGATCAGATTGACTAGTTTTCTGTGATTATGGTTTCAGTGTGTCTGCCCTCTGATGCCCTCTCGCAACACCTACTGTCTTACTTGGGTTTCTTTTACCTTGGTCAAAGGTATCTCCTCACGGCTGCCCCTCCTGACCTTGAACGTGGAGTAGCTCCTCTTGGCTACTTATTTGCAAGCATTATTTAATTTTTGTTACATTTTAAATTTGATTCATGAGTTAAATAGTAGCTTCCCCCAAATTTTCAGACATGCACAGCAATTTTTACTTATTTTTTTATTTAGTTGTAATTTAGTTAACTTAATTGAACTGTGATTGGAAAGCAACTGGTATTTTAGCAATTCTCTGACCGACACTGAAACTTGCCTTACAGCCTGCTATGAATACATCCTGAATTTTTGTAAACATTTCATGTACTCTTGAGAAGAAAGTGTGTTTTCTAATATTGGGTGGAGGGTTATTCTAATCATTGGGTAGACAGTACATCCAATAAGCCAAGAATGTTACTTGCTGACATATTTTAAATCTTTACTAATGTTCTTGTTAGCTTGTTCTATCGTCCAACTCACTGTCATTGCTGAAGATGTGTTGAAATCTGTTATGGTGGTGAATTTGCTGATTTCTCCCCATAGTTGTGCCAAAATTTGCTTAATATATTTAAGGCTTTTCCATTAGGTCTACACGTGTTTAGAACTATATTACTTCTTGGTGGACTGAACCTTTTATCATTTTATAAAGTCATGCTACTTAATAGATTAATGTTAATGACCTTGTTGTAAAGTGAACCACCCCTGTTCTTCCTCAGTCATCGGAGGCCCAGGTGCAGTGAAACTCAGGGCTTTATTTCTTTATGCATCATTTAGTAATTTTTAAAAGTCTGAAAGTTATTATTTAAATTTTAAGCAGCACCAACATTTTCCTGGTTTCAGAATGTCATCAATCCACTCTGAGTGAAGTTCTCTGAGGCATGTCTGTCCCAAGCCTTCATACACGTGAGCCCAAAGGGCAGGGGTGAACTTCAGATCTGTCATCTGGCCCCATCACAAGGATCGCTAGGCTGATGGAGAGCATCCTGAGGTCCTCAAAAGATGGCCATCAGGACCTCTCCTAAGAGATCCTCAAGGACTGGGAGCACCAGGCCCCCTAGGCCAGGTACAGGGAGACTTCCCAAGAAGACCATGCCCATGTGTCCTCACCCACTTTGGAGCCCAGAGCCTCCCACTTCTTGTTCAGCCCTGCACGTTCCACCTCCCAGCTGTGCCCTGAATTTCCTCCTCCCACTTTTTCCATTCCCACCACAACCCCTCAACAGCCCTGCATCTCCCATCCAGAGCCTCCAGACC
This sequence comes from Oryx dammah, assembly GCF_014754425.2. Taxonomy (NCBI): domain Eukaryota; kingdom Metazoa; phylum Chordata; class Mammalia; order Artiodactyla; family Bovidae; genus Oryx; species Oryx dammah. Next base: position 5,962,453 of record NW_024070202.1, on the reverse strand, counting down.
ATGCTCTTTGATCTCTAAGCAGCTCCTATTAACTCTTCCTGGGGCACTCACTACAAGCCCCAGGCTTTGTAGGTACTTTCAAAAGGCACCACTCTCCCAGAGTAGCAAGACAGAAAGCTTCAGATGGTACAGGAAAGGCCTTGGCCCCAGTCCTCGGTCATGAGTTCTGAGGTCTTGGACCACGTCTCTCACTTCCTCCGTCTCAGTTTTCTCCCTTGTGAAAGGAGGATATTACTGGGGACCAAGTATGTGACTCTCAACACACACAAACACCCGGAAGTTGTTGTTTTAACTCCAGCTGGATGGAGAAGCAAAGGTTTCTCCTCCAGAATTGTATCTTCTGATGGGATTATAGTGAGCCTGCTAGGTTGGCAGGGAAGATCCTTCAATTCTCTCAAATCCCACTGCACAGATAGCTTCTGAATTTACCTCTGAGGAGATTACGCCACACGCCATGAAGGGACAGCCTTGCAGAGTCACAGTTGTTAGAAATGTAAGGGAAGAGTTAATATTTACTCAGCATCTCCGATATGCTGAGTGTTTCCCATGCATTATGAAAATCAGTGCTCCCCCACACCTGACAAGGTAGAGACAGTTAAAATCCCCATTTTAGAGAAGAAGAGACAGGGCTCGGAGCCCTAGACCCCATGGGTGGCACGCAGCAGAGAGCAGAGGAGTCCACGTGTGTCCTATGCTCACTGTCAGCGGCCGTCCGGAGGTGGCACCCCGCGTCTGCCTCATCACACGGGTGGGCGCATGCCCCTGTGAGCACCAGCATTGTCAGCTCAGCACCCCCAGGCTCACGCCGCCCTGTGAGCTCCAGTTTCCCAAGCCAGTTGAGCTTTATGCCAAAGCCCAGCAGTGGGGCGGCGGAGTAAAGCCACAGGGCTTGCCATTTCCAACAGTTGTAATCAAGTTAGAAAGCAGGACTTACTTGCTGGGAATTCTGGCCCTGTTGGGTCTCCACTCCTGTCTGAGATTTGCCAGCTTTGGGGGTTGGGGAGAACATGCGGAAGCAGCTGGGGAGTTGGGCTGCAACTGCAGTCTTCTCACTGCTTCAGATCCACGAGCCCTTGCCTTTTCAGTGTCATACGCTGGTTAAACATTAATTTCTCATAGTGATAAAGGTCAAGGAAATCTTGAGAAATCTCTGGGGAACTTGGGAAACAATTCTTCACTCAGAATGTATACACATTTACTTCTGTGACTCTGCCCAAGTCTGCCCCTCGGCACCAGAGCTTGCTGTGCCTGAGGGCTGAGCAGGGGAATTACCAGCCTTGACAGGCGGGCAGTCTGTCCTACCTCCTTCAGTTCTGCGGTGTGGGGCAGAACTATTTTATACTTTTAGATATTTATCTTTAGAACTTTCCTTCATCTGAAATTTATTTTAAGGTAAGTCATAGGATAAAGTTCTGATTTGTTTCTTCCCCCATAGAGTAAGCTAATCCTTCCAATATGATTTATGAAAAATATTTCTGTTTCTTGAGCTTGTTATTTTGGTCCCGTGAAATTGTTGTTTCATTTCTGTGCCAGGGCTACAGTGTGTAAACTTTGCCTCTTTCCTTTTTAAAATATTTTTGTTATTTTTAATTTTTTTAATTGGAGTATAGTTGATTTACAATGTTGGGTTAATTTCAGGCATATATACAAATGCATCACTTTCTAGTGCATTTGGGTTCTTGGAAGGCAAGAAATCCCTTAATCATTTTTCTTAGAAAAGAATCCTGACTGCTTTCATATATATTTCTTTCAAGAGGAACTTTAAAATCATTTGTTCCTACATTCAAATATTTTGCTGAGGTCTGGGCTGCAGGCACACTGATGGAGTTAAATTGTGAGGACCTGACCTTTGGGAAGGGAGTCTTCCCTTCTATAGCCCCATCGTCTCACTCCAGGGACATTCTTGTCTTAGTTTGGGTTCGTCCGAAGCTGCCCTAAGACACAGACTGGAGTGCACGTCGTTTATTTTGTTAGTTATTATTTTGTTAGGCAGCACCGGGCACATTTCCAAGCCACTTACCCCTGTGGTGGCCGGGTGGGCAGGCCCCACACTGCAGAACTGAAGGAGGTAGGACAGACTGCCCTCCTGTCAAGGCTGGTAATTTCCCTGCTCAGCCCTCACTCAGGCACAGCAAGCTCTGGTGCCGAGGGGCAGCCTTGGGCAGAGTCACCAGACCTGTCAGCTGTGTGCGCAAAAGTGATGAGTCATGGACAGCCTCTGCCAAGGCTCCTTAACTAAGTCCCGTGTCCATAGGTCAGTGTTGGAGGCTCACTGATGCTGGAGTGGGGATTCTAGGTACTTTTATTTAGCATGTGGACTGGAACTTTTCTACAGAACACATTTTCAACTGAATGCAGCTTGGAGTTAAAGAATCCCTTCTGGTGTTGTCGTGTGAAGACCTCACTGGGGAGTGGTTTCTGGGTAGATCTTCCAGGCAGACACAGTAAAGCTGCCCCCAATCCATGATCTTAAGAAGACTTTTCCTCTCCCAGTGACAGTCATGCCTTGGTTACACTGAGCAACTCTCTACAGGGTCAAAGCCATGCCATCTGGTCTGGAGACACTTGTGCATGCGTGCTAAGCTGCTTTAGCTGTGTCCAACTCTGTGACCCTGTGGACTATAGCCGACCACAATCCTCTGTCCATGGGATTCTTCAGGAAAGAATACTGGAGTGGGTTGCTATGCCCTCCACCAGGGAATTTCCCGACCCAGAGATCGAACGGGTGTCTCTTATAAGTCTCTTGCGTTGGCAGGTTCTTTACCACTAGCATCGCCTGGGAAGCCCTGGAGACACGTGTAGGAACTTCAATATCCCTACTTGGTGGAGACCAGCAAGGGAGCCCTGGAGACTCCAGTGAAGCAGGCGGTGGAAAGCCAAGGGGCCACACTGATGATGACTATGACCCCAACTCTGACCCCCACCCCAACCCTGTAACCCTAAACACTTCAACCTAAATCCTAACTCTAACCGCAACCCTAAACAGACCTAAACCCTACCCCCTAACCCTTAACCCCTAAGCCCTAGTCCTAATCCTAGCCTGAACCCTGAGACTGAATCTGCAGAGGAGAAATATCCAAGGAATCAAATTTTCTCAGAAAAGCCACTTTTCTTGGGAGTGGTTGACAATGTCAATTCCGTATTTTCTGCTGAGTGGAAGTTTTTAAATTTAATGAAGTCCAGATTGCTTTCTACTTCTGTGGATTGTGCCTTTGGTATTATAGCCAAAATGCCATCACGAACTCCTCTATTCATCTAGGTTGTCTCTGTCATATTCTGGGAGCTTTGTAGTTTTGCACCCTACATCCAGGTCTGTGATCCATCTGGAGTTGGCTTTTGTGAAGGTGTGATGTCTGTGTCTAGGTTTGTCTTTTGCTCGTGGGTGGCGGTTGTTTTAGCTCCGCTTGTTGGAAAGACTCTCTCTGCTCTGCTGTGTTGCCTTTGCTCTTGTGTCAGAGATGAGTTGATTGTCTGTGCGAGTCTGTTTCCAGGCTCTCCGTTCTGTTCCGTCGATCCACTTCTCTCTGCTTCCACACGGCTTTGGTTACTGCAGTTTCAGAGGAAGTCTGAGGTTGAGTGTGTCAGTCCTTCAACATGGTTCTTCTCCAATTCAGTGTTTTCCGATTCACTGGGATTGACCTATCATTGGATCATGAAACCACTTTGGAGATTTCATGACCAGCATTTTAAAAAAGGAAAGCAAATAGAACAGAACAGAATAGGAAAGAGAGGGCTTTGCACCTAACAAGGGAAACGGTGCTTCGTGAAATTTCTGTTCAATTACGTATGCATGTCTGTGTGTGTGCACGCTGGGCCACTAGATGACAGCGTTTCTTCCCATAGGTTATGATCAAAGACGACAGCTGGCACTGAGGATAATTCTCTCTAGAGAAATAAAGGAGGCTGAGGTTTATAAAATCTGCAAGTGAGGATTTAAGAGTAACCAGAAAAGCTGGAGGAGGCAGCCTTTAATGGCAAACAGCTATTCCAGTATTTATTGTTCATTTCATTCAAAAAGTGGTGCTCATATGTTCCTTAGCTATTTGTAGTTTTCTTCTGGGAATTTCAGGCTTCTATCTCCTGTATTATTTCAAGCTCGGAAGGGAGCAGGACTCAGCCTGGGAGGGGCCAGGCCTCAGCAGGACCTGAGGGCAGAGGGGAGCCCCAGGTGGGGGCTGGTTGGCTCGGCTGAGCACAGACAGAGCTATGCGCTGCTCAGCTGCTCAAGCTCATTAGACTTAGGCTAATACGTTCCACTGGGCTTCAGCACATTCTTTTTTCTTTTGGCTGCATTGCCATGGCTTGCAAGATCTTACAGGATCCGAGTTCCCTGACTAGGAATCGAACCCTGGGCCCCAGGAGGGAAAGCACCACGTCCTAACCACTGGACCACTAGGGAATTCTCTATCGAGTTGGCTTTTTCACCTCATTTGGGGAGCGGGGGGCAGATGTAGTGTTAGTGGCCTGATTGCAAAGGGAGGGGGTAAAGGCCAGAAGAGGCTCCTGCTGGGTGCTCAGGCAGGCAGGAGAGAGGCTCAGGAGGCCTGGATTTTGCCCAGTTACCTGGCCACAGACTCCCTGTGGCTTCTGTAGGATGTCATGCAGGCCGTTGCCAGCCTCTGTGAGTGACTCAGTGCAAAGAGAGTGGTGGGAAGGCTTCAGAGGATCCCTGGCCGGAGAGTCAAGAGGCCACAGGCCAGCCTCAGCTGTGCTGGGGCTGGCTGTGTACCCCCGGGCAAGCCCCCTGAGCAGTGATCAGGCCACTGTGCGGGGGTGGGGAGGGGGCACCTGGGGGCTGCATGGCTTCCACCACGTGGGGCCTGTCAGCAGGCGGAGAGAGCCTGGAGGTGCTTGAGTCCCCAGTGGCCTTCCGGTTATGCCAGCCGTGTGCTCACCGGGTGCTCTCCAATACAGCTTCAGGCATTTTTGGATTTAATTCTAAGCCTTTCCCATCACATTCTACAAAGATCACCGTCTTAGGAGCTGAAAACTCTGGTGGCTTGGACGGGATGAAAACACAGTGAGTACGTGGACCCTAAAATCCCGAAGCTCATCGTAAGTTGTGGATGGTCCCACCCCCCTGTGCTGGCCAAATGCTTTTATCACCAAGTCAGAGATTTTAATTCCGTAGGTTTAAGCGAGGCCTGAGGATGTGGAACACACAAGCCTGGCTCTTTGGGCAGCTTCTAGAATTCTCCTTCCCCATGGGAGCTGCACTGAACCTTGCTGAGCTAGCACAGAGGCATGGCTCTGTCTCCCACCCAGTTTTCTGAGTCAGGACCCCGGGGGGTAAGACCAGGAATACACTTGCCCTGCATCATCTTAAAGGCATCCATTCTGGAGAGAAAGTGTCAGAAACACAGGTTTGGTACAGCTGTGTAGCCAACCCTTAAAGCATGGTTCAGCTGTCAACTCAGCAGTGCAGCAGAAACCATTCAGAAACCATCGATATTCTGAATGACCTTAGACTCTACCTCAGTCCTCTCCGAAAGTTCCGTGAAATCATATTTTATGTACAATAGAAGTAGCGCAGTGACAAAATAGTAATATGATTTCACTTTTTTGTACAAAATTAAAAAATGTTAGTCTCCTTCCTCCAATAAGAAATACACCAAGCATTACATATTTTTGAATCTGGGTGGCTGGATGAATCCTCCAGTATGCTTTAGAAAGTGGAGAATGTGCCCATCCACAGAAACTCCAAAACTTTTTCCAGACTGGTTTTGAATTAATGTCAAAGTGTCAAGAATGATCCCTATGTTCCGTGTAATCACCCTGGACAAAGCCAGCTCCGAGAGGTCCCATGTGGCTCTTTCCTACCCCTGCAGAGGCATGGCTGTCTTTTCAGATGCACAGCAATAACAGCCCTGCTTACATTTAGAGTCGGGTGTAAACACATGCACTTTAGATTTAGACATGAAAGCTTCACTCAGTCTGGGGAGATGCTCACAGTAGTGGTGATTATTTTGGGAAATACAAAAGGTAGAGTTTCTACCTCTGGCTCACTCCAGGAGATCTGGTCACTTGATAGGCTGATGTCAAATTGGGAAGCATGCTTTTTCTCAGTGGAGTCATGTTGGTGGGGGGCTAAGTGGACATCACTGAGTTTTGTATACAGTGTATGCCTATGACGTGAAACCATTCAATTATAATTGGAAAGCAAAATGTACCCAAACAAACGAGAGACAGCGGATGGTGTCACCCTGCTCTGGCAAATGAGAAGTGAGTACTGTCTTGCCCATGGGGAGAGGCAGAAATGTCCCATGAATGCAGGTGCCTTTAGCCTTGGACCTGGCTTCATTCATTCAGAACATCACCCAGACACAAGGAGACTGACTCTCAAGGGAACTGCCCCCTCCTTCCAACCGTCCATTCCCACGTCTCTAATTTAGCCTCTCATTCCGGGTCCCATAAGACCAGCCGTGTCCAACAAGATTTCCCGTGATGGAGACGTCCTGTCAATGCAGTCCAGTGTGGTGGCTGCTGGACACCACTGCCACTGTCCATATGGGCAGCCACACGCGGCCACCGAGGACTGGAAATGAGGATGATGCAACCAAGAAACTGAAGTTCTTATTTTATTTTTTATTGCAGTTTATTTTTTCCTTTTTATTTATTTATTTATGTTTAAATTTTACTTTATTTTACTTTACAATGCTGTATTGGTGTTGCCATACATTAACATGAATCCACCACGGGTATACATGAGTTCTCAATCCTGAACCCCCCTCCCACCTCTCTCCCCATATCATCTCTCTGGATCATCCCAGTGCACCAGCCCCAAACATCCTGTATCCTGCATCGAACCTAGACTGGTGATTCGTTTCTTATATGATATTATGCATGTTTCAATGCCATTCTCCCAAATCATCCCACCCTCGCCCTCTCCCACCGAGTCCAAGAGACTGTTCTATATATCTGTGTCTCTTTTGCTGTCTCGCATACAGGGTTATCGTTACCATCTTTCTAAATTCCATATATATGCGTTAGTATACTGTATTGGTGTCTTTCTTTCTGGCTTACTTCACTCTGTATAATAGGCTCCAGTTTCATCCACCTCATTAGAACTGATTCAAATGTATTCTTTTTAATGGCTGAGTAATACTCCATTGTGTCTATGTACCACTGCTTTCTTATCCATTCATCTGCTGATGGACATCTAGGTTGTTTCCATGTCCTGGCTATTGTAAACAGTGCTGCAATGAACATTGGGGTACACATGTCTCTTTTGATTCTGGTTTCCTTGGTGTGTATGCCCAGCAGTGGGATTGCTGGGTCATAAGGCAGTTCTATTTACAGCTTTTTAAGGAATCTCCACACTGTTCTCCATAGTGGCTGTACTAGTTTGCGTTCCCACCAACAGTGTAAGAGGGTTCCTTTTTCTCCGCACCCTCTCCAGCATTTACTGCTTGTAGACTTTTGGATCGCAGCCATTCTGACTGGTGGGAAATGGTACCTCATTGTGGTCTTGATTTGCGTTTTTCTGATAATGAGTGATGTTGAGCATCTTTTCATGTATTTGTTAGCCATCTGGACGTCTTCTTTGGAGAAATGTCTGTTTAGTTCTTTGGCCCATTTTTGGATTGGGTCGTTTATTTTTCTGGAGTTGAGCTGCAGGAGCTGCTTGTATAATTTTACTGCAGTTTAAATAATGGCCATGTGCGCCTAGTGCTGTTGAATTGGACAACACACATCTGGGTGAGGGCACATTCTCCATCCACTTGTGCTCAGGCCCACCTTTGCCTTCATTCTCCACACACCTTCCAGATGAGTCCCCCAGCTGGGCCTAGGTCTTCCCTAGGAATCCTGTGCTATAGCCCTCGCAGACATCTATGCTCATGTGTGTGCATGAGTTTGTGTAAGAATGTAGAATTACAATAGAATCTTTTTTATTTTTAAGAGACTTTTTCATAATTTTTATTTGAAATGACCAAACTCCATATTTATCAAAAATGACATTGCGTAATTTGCCATAGAACAACCAAGGGGGGAAAGTTGTTGCATTGCAAAATAATATGAAATCATTTGGGGACATTTGTCTGGAAGGTGTGTGAAGCTGAATGAAAAGGCAGGTGTGACCCCAGGGAGGGAGAGGAGCTGGCTGTAAGATCAATCTTGATGACTAATGTTGTCAAGGTCTTGGAATTCACATCCATGACCCTTGTGTTTATTGATAAGAAAGCTGCACACCAAAGAATTGATGCTTTTGAACTGTGGTGTTGGAGAAGACTCTTGAGAGTCCCTTGGACTGCAAGGAGATCCAACCAGTCCATCCTAAAGGAGATTAGTCCTGAGGATTCATTGGAAGGACGGATGTTGAAGCTGAAACTCCAATACTTTGGCCACCTGATGCAAAGAGCTGACTCATTTGAAAAGACCCTGATGCTGGGAAAGATTCAGGGCAGGAGGAGTAGGGGACGACAGAGGATGAGATTGTTGGATGGCATCACTGACTCAATGGACATGAGTTTGGGTGGACTCCAGGAGTAGGTGATGGAGTGCTGGTGTGCTGCAGTTCATGGGGTCGCTAAGAGTCGGACAAAACTGAGCAACTGAACTGAACTGAACTGAACTGAAATAGCATTCATTTACTTTGTCCTGCTCGCATCAGGCACAATCCCTGCTTTCTTTCCAACATAAACTTCCTATGAATGACTCAGCCAAGAAGAACCCACATTTTTCAAGGAACCATGAAGATGCCCAAGAGAAAAGGAGAAAAGAGTAGGAAAAATATGGTAGTAAGGAGTATTCAGTAGAAATACACTGACATGGAGATTAAATTGGCAGCCAAGACTAATACCATGAAATAAAAACAAAACAAAAATCAAAGCAATCGGTTCACCAAAGCTTAAAGCAGTGATGCAGGAACATATGCAACAGAAGCCAGCATGACTCCAAAGAGAAACGGAGGGAAAAGGAGACATCCTGGTCATGGTGCAGGTCGGCAGTGGCTCAGGGAGCAAGCAGCCCGCCCAGAGACTGTGCGTGACCTGGGCGACAGACGGGACATGCACACTGATGGGACAGATGAATGTGAACACCAAACGGAGCCAGCAAGTCTGAGAAAAGGTAAATCTTAGGAAAGGCAGGTGAGGGAGCTCCAGCACACATAATAGTGCTGTATTTAAAAACAAGACCTGCAGTGATGTAACAGAACCAGATTTAGATGTAATTCAAGAAAACTTGCAGAGATCAGAGAAGACTCGGATCTATTTACAGACTGAAAGTGCACATGGCCTCCCCAGGATGGGGGAGCGGGAAGGACACCTATCCCTCCGCATCAAACCCTGCCTGTCCTGAGGCTCTCCAAAAGGGCCTGTAGTGCCCAAACAAGCGGCCCATGCACCCTCGAGCGCCCTCTGCAGGCCTGGCTGAGATATGCGACCACGGAGTCCCTGCCAGCATCTCTTGGCCTGGGTTCGTCTCCACCCACCGGGCTGAGCAATCCCTCTTGCAGTTCTGCCAAGGACGGACTTTTCACTTGTTTTCTGTCCCTGTTACCGTTGTGTAACTTCCAAGATGAGGAGGGTTGCTGTGAAATTACCATTCTAACACTCAACAGTGTAGGATATTTTTCTGTTTACATTTCACAGGGGGAAGTTTTTATCACAGAAAATTCATCTTATAATTTTATGAATCCCTCAAAGTGGGTTTTAAAGACCAGTAACACTATGATCAAGGCAGTGAGATCAAGATTAATGTTGTGTCTTCTTTTAATTATATTGGCTATTGGCTTATCTGTGTGGCCCCTTGCATCACCTTCTTTGGAAGGAACGCCACGGTCCACATTTGGGACCCTGGCCCAGTGCTTCGCCCCCCACCCCCCTGGACTCCGGGAACGTGGAAACACGAGGTCGCTCATGTCATGCCTTCTGTACACTGTATGCCCCACCACCATGCACACACTCCCCACAGATTCACACACCCCACAGACTCACACACACCTCTGCAAGATGCCCTGCCTGCATCCAGCCTTCCTCACTCCGCCTCCACCTGCCCCCGACCACCCCCACAGCATACTTCGTTCTGCTCTCCCGCCCCATGGACACCCATAACCCTCACCACATACGCCCTACACACATTCACACACCAGCCCCATCGTAAACACGCCCCCCTCCCCATCTCTGACAAGGAAGAGAGTGTTGTGAATTCTTGCTCTGATGGCAGCCTGCCTTAGTGGGATGAGATTTCCAACCCAGGGTGCAGATTCTGAAAACAAGTGATGGGAGAGCTCAAAATGCCACAGGTGTGCTCTGGTGGGTGGACACAGCTGGCTTATGATAATACACTCTGCTGGGGCTGGGACAGGAGGAGGTGAGTCAGGCCCAAGGACAGCTAAGTGACGCTGCCCGCGGGCCCCAGGTGAGGTCCTGTGGGAGCAGAGATGCAGGGCATCCATTCTCTTATTCTTTCTGCCCATTTCTTATGTGGGCCATTTTGCCCATGTGATGGCAAAATCCAGTCACATTTGAACTGCACAAATGTGAGCTTTTTTGAGTTTCTTGAGGTGTTTGCTACAGCTGAGGGAAGCTCTGCCTCCCTCTGGAGCTTCCATGGGTCTCTGTTCTTGCAGAGGAAGTCAGGGGAGGAGAGGCCCATGGATCTGTTCCGTGGTCAGCATGGAGCCCACCCAGCAGGGTCACGCCAGTCTGCACGTCACACCAACTCGTTTGTAACTGCTGTTAAGCCAGGTAAGAAGCAAATCACTAAAATATCCCAAATCATCTCCCTAGGTGTTTAGTGCTTGATCAGCTGAATGTTTTTAAAATATAGAAACAGACGCCACAGGCAAAATGAAGAACACTGTATTACTGTTTATTTCTAACGACAAACAGAACATCAGTCCCTTATTTGTACAAAAATACCTGAATGTTTACAGTTAGGTTCGTGAGCCGAGGAGCTATGTACAGAAAAGAGCAAAGCACATGGGACAAAGGTTTTGTCTTTTCAGTTAATCCATTCTGCATTCCCTGAAAACACAGCGGGCGATGCCATGCTCGCCACACCAGGCATCAGACCCCCCGTGAGCTGGCCCCACCCCCGCAGAGGTGCGCCGACTGGTCAAACCCTCAGGTATTCAGTGCAGAAGAGAGGAGACAAAACATCTAGACTGAGGCACGTATTTCTTCAAGGTTTAGCAAACAGAAAAACGTTCTGAAACTCTACACATAAGGTCACAAAGCTCTCCTACTTAGCGTTCATCCCCAAAGCATTTGGCGCTTTCTTTCCCAATTCAGTCCGGGTTGCTACATGGAGTTTCTGTTCACAACAGAAAATCACAGGAAGAGATAAAAAGTCAACAGGCTCTGAAACGACCCTGAGCTGTTCCGTTTACATTCATGTCATTTAAATACAAAAATAAAAGTCGAACGTCCTTCAGCCCGTGGCTGGCCCAGCTGGATGCCATCTCTTTCGAGGGGCCGCCCGTTGGCGGGGGGATCCCCCAATACAAGGGGCCCTGGGAAGCCACGCTCTGTGACAGCTCACCGTGGCCAGGAGGGTAAACACAGAACCGTGCGTCAGAGTCTAGCTTTCTCTTTTTAAATAGAAGGTGATTTATAAATACGCAATACTGCAGATACTAGCTGTCTATTGAGTGAGTCTCATCTCACTGGTGGAGACTGGTCTATGTAAACAGAAAACAAACTGGAGAGGTGGCTTTTTTTTTTTGCTGGATTTTTTATTTTTTAAAGGCTTTACCTCCAACTGGCAAAGAGAAAAATGTCTACTAGTGTAACTAAAGCATCAGTCCCTCCAGGGGAAGCAGGCTGCCAGGCATGACTTGAAAATTACCTAATTGTCAGCAGTTGGAAAGATTAACAGGCTAGAAAACCACCACCCCCACCCCCAAACAAACAAAAAAGCCATTGAACGTTCATGGTTAAAAACATGTTTTACTAAAAAATTCTTCATTTGTCTAAGTAGACACTTCATGGAAAATAAGGAGAGTGTGTCTTGTCAACTAAAATACAGTGTCTATACCACGAACTGAGGTACAGCGGGTATGCGTCACTGTGTCCTAAGCCGCACGTCTCCCTTGGGAAGTGCTGCATTGGGCAGTCCAGGGGTCTAGCGGCCAGTGCGGCCCAGAGGGGCAGGGAAGCATGGCCGCTGTGACCTGGGGATGGAAGTCATCCTTCAGCAAGCGGTGTGCATGCTGTCAGGGAGCCCTTTCTGCTTTGCAGGGATCAAAGGCAGAGGAACGGCTGCCTGCACGCTAAAGACTTGGCCACGGGGCAAAGCAGAGGGTGGGGACATCTCAGGCCAGCATCTGACTCAGCTCCTGGAGCAGCATGCAGCGCTGCGTTGCTAGGCTGTCCATGGCCAGCCCCACCGTGGGGGACTCCTGACCCGGGCCAATGGAGGAACCGCCTGCTGCCTTGCAGGGCCTGGCCACAGGGCTGTCAGCAGGATGGAGGCCACCAAGCGAGACCATCCTCTGTGGGGCTGCCCTCTCCAAGGTTTCTACCTCTGTCACCATGGAAACCTGCTACATATGGAAGCAGGCCGTGCAGGTGCCACCTCCTTTCAGATCCTCAGAGCCCCCAGGGCAGGAAGAGCAGCCTTGGAAGGCTGGCACCACTGCAGAGGGGTAAGGCAGCGATGGTTCTAGAACAGGCTGGAAGGTGGGGCAGGCGGGTGATGGGCACTGGCTCTATGTCAGGAAGGCTAGCCTGTGGCCAACGAGGGGCCGCCACTCAGCCCTGTGTTGTGGGACAGTGAGTTTTCCAAAGAAACACGCGTCCAGCAGTGGCGAAGACAAAATGACACACAGACGGCCGGTGGGCAGCACGAGTGGAGGATGGGCACAGAGCGGGGCAGGCAGACTGGGTCGCCTCTCTGGCCGCAGAGCGCACCACGTGCTGACCACAACAACACCTTTTATTTTGAAAAAGCTTTCAAGTATACTTGGGCGGGGGGTGGCTGGGGTGCCTGCTGTCTGGGAGTGATGTGCAGAGGGTATGCACTGCCCTCTGCAAACGCGGTCAACCTCTGGGGGCGGCCCCTTTTCAAGTGTCTTTACATCTTGTACACACGGAAAAGCCACGGCCCCTCCTGCCATAAGCTGAATACAATATTGAAAACAAGGAGTGCAAAAAAGGGATCGATACAAAAAAGTAAACATATCAGTTTTAATTGTCAAGATTATTCCAGGGCAAGAGTTCACTTCCAATCACTTCTCTCTGGCTTGCGTTCCTCCACGGCCCAGCCAAGACCATCATTCCAGTTTACTCTCGAATCTGCTCTCTCTCACCCTCCCCGATGAGGCCAGGGAGAGAGGGGCAGCCCTTCTGTATCTGCAGCAGCAAACCACCGTCAAGTCCAACACACAAGTCGATTGTGGTCAGCCGGCGCCAAATGCACCATCTTGCTCCAAGCCCCGAGGTGCAGACAGACGTGTGTTCTGAAGGATGCACAGGCCTCTTCACTCCAGTGTCAGCGCCCACCGGCCTGCAGCCAGGCTAGATCTGAGGTCATAAGGCCACTCGGATGCAGTGGTGCTTCAGTCTGCAAGGCAGGACCCCTTTGTTTAGCTGGTAAAAGTCAACAAGCTGGATCAGGTCAGAGAATTTGGTGTTCCCGTCGTCAAGGCTGAAGAATGTCTGCCCGTCGTCCTCGCACTGGAGAGACACAATGAGACCAGCTACATCAGAGGCCACAGCTCAGGCCCCACCGTCAGGATTAGCGCTCTCCACCCCTGGGCAGGTCCTAGGGTGACACCTGGAGCCAGTGAGGTGAGCTAGAACACAGGGCAGGCGGTCGTGCAGCGAGTTTTTTGTGTGGAGGCAGGTTAGAAGGGGCACTGCCAAGTACCTAAGGCTACAGGGCACAACTGCGCCCCTATTTCTGAGGAGGGTCCCATGCTCCTCCCAGTTCGCCTTGCTCATAAGGGCAAAGTTGGTTAATCAACCTGTGAGTGTCTGGGCACTCAGCACACCCCATGGAGGAGGGTGAGGTTGACCAGTTGACCTGAGCATCCACACAGACACCATTCACCATGGAGGAGGCTGATCAGTTATCCTGTGAGTGTCCGTGTGAGCACTCGGCCCACCCCATGGAGGAGGATGCGGTTAACGAAACCTGTGCGTGTCCATGCAAACGGCACACTCTATGCACAGAGGGAGCTCCTATAAAGATCTCACTAGCGAGCTTGAACCTGTCCGGTTTTTACTGTTCTCTAGTGTGGTTAGTTCAAAAACTGCACGAGGAACAAAACCAGAGCACAAAAGAGTGAGCGTGAGTGTGAAAACGTCAATACTTACAGGTAAGATCTGGAAATTTTTAATTTTCTGGTGATGACACAGCGTGAGGACGAACGCCTTTGGGTTGCTTTGGCTGTCACGGAGGAGAAAGAGCCTGGGGACGGAGAGAGCCAGCTGACCGTGAGTTCCAGACCGAGGACGCATGTCATCTGCATGCGTACGTGAACAGGCAGGCTTCAGGAGATGAAGTTTCAGGAACCTTTGGAAGCTGCCTGAGCTGTAGGGCGAGGCCGCCCTCCACACCCAGACTGTGCTCTGGCTGTCACTCCCCATCAAAAGGAACCAGGGGACATGGCTCCGTGGGGACACGGCTGCCTCTGGGGCTGAGGCAGGAAAGGTCCAGGGTGAAGCGGGTACACTTTGTGCCAGACAGTCAGGAGGTACTCAAAGAAAGCTAACTTAGGAGGCAGTGTGGCCATACCCAGGTATCTAAGTGAATAACACTGGTGACTGATTATGACCTATAGCACAGAACAGTGTGGAATCCTGAGTCCACACTGGTGTGATAAATAAATGAACAAATAAATAACAGAGGAGGAAAAAGAAAGCTCTTCCTAAGAGCAGCCCAGCTACACAAACAGAGAAAGAATGTAGATTAGAAAACCAGCATCTGGCAATGACCAGATATCACTATTGATTAAGCAGATATTCACAGGATGCTGAAACCGGCATCAAAGTTTGATGAGAATAACAGTATCTCCATAGCCTCAAAGATTTACCCACTAATGTTTACGACAAAGGTACCAACAGTAACCTTCCGACAGAGAAACCTGGTAGACACCATCTTTAGGTATTCAAGTGACCACCGCAGGAATGGGGCAATCCACCCCAGCACCTCCCGACAGGGTGCACTGAGGCTGACTCAGCATCCACCTCCTGGGAGAGAGCAGATGAGCCCACACCTGGTACTTCTGCCCTCACGGCTCCTGCAAGTGTCGAGACACAAAGGAACATAAGGCGTCTGCAGCCCAGGGTGGTGCTGGGGCCAACAAGTTCTTTTCCTTGGCAGCAAAGGATGCAAGTCGGACCCCTGGTAAAATCTGGGAAAGTGGCATGGCCGGGGACAGAATCGCATTCGTGTTAATTTCCTAATGTTTACAACGAGCCTGTGGTTGCCTAAGAGAAGCCCACGTTTTTAGAAATTTTATATGGAAATAATTACCACTCACTCCTAAATGGCTGAGATACAAAAACGAGAGCGAGAACATGACAAAAGGAGCTACAACATTCACGACTCAGGGCGCCTGGGTGACAGGCACGCAGGGGTCTAACATGAGTCACGCTGTCTTCTACAGCCTGAAATCACACCAGGAAGTCTGCAATCAGCAGGTGATGGCCAGGATGTGGAGAGAAGGGAGCACTGTTGGTGGGAATGTAAACGGGTGCAGCCACTACAGAGAACGCTATGGAGGTTCCTTAAGAACTAAAACTGCCATACGATCCTGTAATTCTACTGCTGGATATACACAGATGGAAAGAATGCAAACACCAGTGTGAAAGATACATGAACGTCAACGTGCACAGCAGCACTATTTGCAACAGCCAAGACACGGAGGCAGGCCACGTGCCCGTCAACAGATGACTGGATTAAGAAGCTGTGGTGCATTACACACAAGGGAATGTCAGTCAGTCATAGGAAGAGTGAAGTCCTGCCATCTGCAGCAACATGGACGGACCTGGGGAACATTACGCCCAGTGAAATAAACCAGAGAGAGAGAGACAAGTCCTGGATGATACCACTTACATGTGCAACCTAAAAAATAACACAAACGGGTATATAAGCAAAACGGGAACAGACTCACAGGTGCAGAGAACAAACTCGTGGTTACCAAAGGGGAGAGGAAAGCGGGGAGGGACGAATCAGTGGCATAGCAACAAAAGATCCAAACCACCGTGTATAAAATAAACAAGTGACAAGCACGTACTATGCGGCATAAAGATGATGTCCACTGTCCTGTAGTAACCCGTAATGGAGAAAAACCTGGAAAAATACCGAATCACTACTGACTCCCATACACTCCTATAGAATCACTACTGCTGCTATACACTGGGAAGTAACACAATACTGGAAATCAAAGATACTTCAACTAAAAATCAGGATGGCGTGAAGAAGGGTAAATCATCGCTTTTACGTGAACATGTCTGGAGTCAGATGTTAAGACAGAATTATTCTTTAGAAAGGAAAAGGCCCTAATTCCAGTGACAAAGAAGAAATGGCCTGACAGGAAACATATTTTAAAGGCATTAGACACCAAACTATGACAATCAGATAAACCATCAGTGTCTAGATTGTAAATTCACATGGAAGGCAGTTCACTAAGCCCGGGAACTCCCATTATAAAGGTGAAAAAGTTTTATTTCACCACAAGACATCTCAGAGCCTTCAGAATGTAGATCTTCAGCGTGACTCCCTTAGGGCCTGTGCAGGAGGTTTCCTATCTTACCTGGCTCTTCACAGCATCTTTTATTATATGCCAGCCCCTCTTTGATGGTGTTTTGTAGGACGCGTGTTCTGCAGGATCCACTTTGGAGATGCCAACCAGGATGGCACTGCCCCGCAGGGCTGGGAGGACAGGAGAGGCGTGGCTATGAAGCAGATGTGTGTGTGACACGCTCGGGGCTGCCAGAACCGGGCTGTGCGCCTGTCCTTCCCGGGCTGTGTTGTCTTCTCCAAGTGCGTCACTGGCAGAAGCTCAAGGACTCGACATTCCTGGAGGAGAAGCTGGGGCTGGGCAGTCTCAGCTGAGCCCTCAGTGAACCCCGGTTGTTCCTTCCGAGCACCACGGAGCAAGGCAGGTACAGATGCTGTCTGTCTGCTGCCCATTTCGGGGTGTGACCAGGAGATCCTGAGGCTGTCCCGACGGCCTGTGCCTAATGGTTGTCTACCTGAAATGACCTCCGACCTGGAGGCAGGGGGTAGGGCCAGGAGTCAGCAAGATTCCTGGATCTCACACTTGGGAGCGTCAGATCGCGATCTGCCACCTTCCCCGGCCTCTCCTGCAGGACCGTGCACATGCTGGGAGCTGCGTGTAGACGGGTGTGCACACTGGAGGCAGTGGTGACTGCCATCAGCAAACTGCAGGCGCAGGGATTTCTGTTGGGGTGGAGCACTGCAGAGACAGGCTGGGGGCTGACACGCCCAGAGATGTCTCCGCTTGGGACTTAGCATGGAACATGGAGAGAAGGTGCTGGCAACCGGGGCATCCTTGTCACCGTCAGGACTCAAGTCAGGGGGCTCACACATCTATTCAGGGACGAGCAAAGGGCTGCTCTCACCCGGGGCTGACGGAGATCAGAGAACAACACAACTCTGGCGTGCGGCCCAGACCCTGCACACACCACCTCGCTCAGGACTCATGGCGACCCTGCCACTGTCCTCATTTTATAGTGAGGCCAGGGGGCCCAGAGAAGTGAGGCAAATTCCCTGAGGTCACACAGCCAGCAGCAATCATGGGGGAGTCTTGGCACAGCTGGAGCAAGTATACAGGGGCTCCTCCACGGCTGGCGAGGACCCTACACTCTGCTGAGGGCGCCGTGTTAGCCCTGTGACAGCACCCCACTCGGCCTGTCCGGGGAGAGCCATAAAGAAGGCAAAGCCATGGCCTTCTGCACAGTGGAGGGGCCTGGAGCGTAGACAGAGAGGCCAGCTCACAAAAGGCACAGAGGCCGGGGCTGTAGATGGCAAGGGGGCAAGGGGAGCTGGACCCCAGCGTGAACACAGTGGGGGCAGGCGGGGGCAGTACAGAGCCTTACACGCTCCAAGTCCCGACAAAAGCCCTGGGCTGAGCCACAGAGGGGCCTGCAGAGCAGGACTGGCCTCTGGAAAAGCTCCTTCCATCTTGGGCTCTGACATGGGCTGCGGGCGGCAAGAGGGGGAGGAAGGAGGCAGCCAGGCAGTGCTGGGCTCCGCAGGGCAGGGGCTGTGGGTGCAAATGTGCACGCACGTGTGTACAGGCTCAGGCTTCATGCGTACACAGGTCACCTGCAGGGGCAGGGGTGGGGTGGCGCTTGCATCCAGGTGGCTTCAGAGGCCCCCTGGGTAGATTGCAGGCTCTGCTATCTCTTTCCACCCCCTACTTCATCCGTGATTGAGGCTAAAGGTCTTGGCAGCAGTGTTTTATAACAGCTGCCATCCTGGCCTGCCTTTCAGGGTTGTTTGTTGTCAGACTCTAAATTGGCTTCCTCCATTACCTCTGCAGGGATTCATAATGATTTGGTGTTGATTATTTAATTTACCTCGTTTCCAAGCACATTTCGTCCCTAAACACGGGAGTGAGTGGACGATGTACATCACTGTGATGACACCTGAATGGGTCCCTGTAACCTGCCTTCTGTTTTTGCTAGAGCGCCAGCAGCTGGAGGCTAGGATTGAAGGATCTAACATATAACCTTAGATGCAACTCAGACCCGGGGAAGGATAGAGAGGAACAAGGCAAGTGGGGGTGGGGGGAACGCTGAAAGATGTCCACACACCTCACCAAGGCCCGACAGAGGGAACCTTGCCAACTGGGGCTCGGCTCCAGGAAAAGTTGAATTGCAAGACAAACGGGGTTTAAACAAAAAATGAGCCGACACGCAGTGCCGTGGGCCCAGCATGCTGGCCCTCCCCACCCAGGGCTGCTCCTTTTAACACACAGTGGGCTGGCCTGTCAGCCTCTCAGGGACGTGGGTGCCACTGTTACTGCCCTGGGCCCAGGAAGGATGCACGGCACCCAGCGATGCCTCCCGTGGGGCCGTCACTTCTCCGGCAGTGCTGAGAGCGGCTCTTTCCTGTCTGCCCATCTCTGTCCCCCTCTAACCTTAAAAGAGCCTAATCACAGGGATGAATCACCAGGCAATTGAAATCAACTCCTGACCTATTCTCTCCTGAACGAGTTATGCCTTGTCTAACCTGCTGATTCTTTTTCTAAATACAACAACAAAAAGTAAAAATAAAAAGAATTAACCAGTTAAAGAATAGCTACCACTCTACCCACAACAGCTTCCTTAAGCGATCCTGCAGGCAGCCCGTGTGGGCAAGATAACATCTTGAGTCATCCAGTCTGCACTCAGTGGAGAACGGTACGAATCTAACATCCTGCCTTCATGATGAGCTGAGACCCTCACTGCCCACCCGGCCCCCCCCCAACCCCCCAACGCCCCCACCCCTCCCCTGCCAACCCCAGCCCTGATGCCCTGGTTCCCTTTAAAAACTGTCATTGCTTAGCAGAATCTTCAGAGTAGGTCTCAGGACAGGAGTTCACCTTCTCCCCAGATTGCTGGCTTTTCTGATTAAGGAACATTCCCTTTCTACTCACACTTGTCTCTTGAATTACTGGTTTATGAGTGACGAGTGGCGGAACCTGGCTTTGGTTACTGTAAGATGTCACCTGGCAAGCAAACCCATTTTACTTCAGAAGATGAACCCCACACATGACACAGTAAATGGGGCCCCATGAGAACATTTGGGGGCTTAGTTTGGTTGGGGTTTAGGGCTGCAACAGGTAAGCATCCTATCCTTGAAGCCCCTGGAAAACGCACACACCTACATGCAAAAAAAATCACTAACAGAGGAGGGTAGGCTTTTCTCTCTTAGGCAGAAAGTTCAGAGGAGGAGAATCTAGTCTGCAGTCAGGATGGGTCACTTCTAAGGCTGTAAAAGGACTGTTCTACGATCAAGTGACATTTCAGCAAAGCTGTCTGGAACAACAGTATACCCATATGGGAAAAAAATCAGATCCATCTTTACAGAGAGAACTAGGATAAATAAATTCCGAATGCACTTGGGATCTAAACATGCAAACAAAATTGAGTGAACAGAAATGGAAGAAATAATCATGAAAAAAAGGAAGGGAGTGTGATCAATAACACAAGTTCTAGAGGATAAACTCCTCTAGGGTATGAACAAACTCCTTTATGATTGAGGAGTGGAGAAAACTTGTATGACTAGGACTAAAAAATCTAGAAAGATTCAGGCTGAAGGACAGAAAAGATAAATGTGACCATATTCAGAAAAACTGTACAACCAAACCAAAAATCAAAACAAAACCCCCCTCAGCTAAGTCAAAAACACGAAGAACAACCTGGAAACAAGGTTTGTAAAAAATGAGTAGAGAAAAATCGGGCAAAAGATATGTCAACAGTTCAGCATCGCAAAAAGGAGTAGAGATGAAACTGGTGCTTACACACACAGCAAGAGACACAGCCTCCCGGGTAAGGGAACCCCAGGTGGCTCTCAGACAGCCCCGGGGAGGAGAGCCGGGCATCTCTCAGCATTCACTGACTGCTCAGCACTCCCATGTCTGTGAACTCAGCAGCAGAAACAGGAAGAAGGGGCACAGTGCGTCACCACAGAGGCCTGGAAAACAATGAAGCTGCAACGATGCGTGAAAGCGAACACAACAGGGGACCAGGAGGTGGCCCTCCTCCCCAGCCTCCTCAGGAGGCAGCGAAGGCCAGGCTTGCCCCGCCACGGACGGCACACACCCAGGTCACGGATCGCACACACCCAGGTCACGGACGGCACGCACCCAGGTCACGGACGGCACGCACCCAGGTCACGGACCGCA
>NW_024070202.1:5924882-5941631 GCF_014754425.2 Oryx dammah | reverse complement strand
GACCGCACACACCCAGGTCACGGAGAGGCAGCTTACAAACACCAACGTGTTTTGCTTATATTTGAAAAAGGAAACAATGGAAGGATAAAGAAACACTGCTGAAAATGTTTACCAACCGTGGAGTTAGGGAGGAGAGTCAAGTCACCAGGCAAAGTGCCTTCTTTCAGATTTTTGACTTTGGAATCAAGGCAATGTTTCAAATAGATGGAAGAGAAAAATCAGATCCATTTAACTAATAATCAAAAATGAGGAAGGAACTTGAAACATGGCAGTTTGGTGGTGGAACCACAGAGAAGAATTACCTTAAGGCTGGTATTTTAACATGATCCTGCCTGGAATGTTCCTTAACGACAAAAGGGCTATAAAGAAGTGTGAATTTAGTAATTTTACTGAAGTAATATTATGAATATTTTTATGATGTGATATGGGATACAGCTCACAAATACAGAGTGAGGTAAAGCAAGTAGCTAACAACATTAGCTTTTTCAGAGGAAGAAAAGAGAGATACAATAAAGTCTAAGATGTACAAATCCTATAGCTTTCCATTTGAACTGGGATATCAATGTGGACCTGTAATCTATTTTCCAGTTTAAAAAGCCTATGTCCTGGCTTTTTAAACTGAAAAAGAGAATTCCAGAAAAACACCTACTTCTGTTTCACTGACTTATGCTAAAGCCTTTGACATGTGGATCACAACAAACTGTGGAAAATTCTTCAAGAGATGGGAATGCCAGACCACCTTACCTACCTCCTGAGAAACCTGTATGCAGGTCAAGAAGCAACAGTTAGAACCAGACATGGAATAATGGACTGGTTCCAAACTGGGAAAGGAGGACGTCAAGGCTGTATACTGTCACCCTGCTTTTTTAACTTATATGCAGAGTACATCATGTAAAATACCACACTGGATGAAGCACAAGCTGGAATCAAGATTGCCGGGAGAAATATCAATAACCTCAGATACACAGATGACACCACCCTTGCGGCAGAAAGTGAAGAGGACCTAAAGAGCCTATTGATGAAAGTGAAAAAGGAGAGTAAAAAGTTGGCTTAAAACACAACATTCAAAAAAATAAGATCATGGCATCCAGTCTCATCACTTCATGGCAAATAGATGGGGAAACAGTGGACACGGTGGCTGACTTTTATTTTCCTGGGCTCCAAAATCACTGCAGATGGTGACTGCAGCCATGAAATTAAAAAAAACACTTGCTCCTTGGAAGAAAAGCTATGACCAACCTAGACAGCATACTAAAAAGCAGAGACATTACTTTGCTGATAAAGGTCCGGGTAGTCAAAGCTATAGATTTTCCAGTAGTCATGTATGGATGTGACCATAAAGAAGGCTGAGCTCCGAAGAATTGATGCTTTTGAACTGTGGTGTTGGAGAAGACTCTTGAGAGTCCCTTGGACTGCAAGGAGATCAAATCAGTCCATCCTAAAGGAAATCAATTCTGAACATTCATTGGAAGGACTGATGCTGAAACTCCAATACTTTGGCCACCTGATGCGAAGAGCTGACTCCTTAGAAAAGACCCTGATGCTGGGAAAGATTGAAGGCATGAGGAGAAGGGGACGACAGAGGGCGAGATGGTTGGATGGCATCAGCAATTCAATGGACATGAGTTTGAACAAGCTCCAGGAAATGGTGAGGGACAGGAAGGCCTAGTGTGCTGTGGTCCATGTGGTCACAAAGAGTCGGACACGACTGAGTGAACAAGAAAATCAATGTGAGCCTGTAATCTTTCTCAGTTTAAATAGCGTTATGTCCTAGCTTTGTCCATGGAAAAGACCTACCAGTTTGGTTTCTAGACACCATTTTCCATTCCCAAAAGTCAGGGCATCAAAGAGAACGTGTCACAGCTAGAAAACAAACCTTATTAGTTTTGAGTCAAAAGAACTCAGGGACCAACTAAAGAGAGGCACTCCCCACGAGCCCAAAAGAAAGCATCCAGAAAATCAAGAACATTAAGCTTGGGCTGAAAGAAGTCAAACGCGCAGCATCAAGCTCATCACCAGAGCTAAAATACAAAATACAGCACCTCATTTGTCAGCCTCGGAAGACGGCAGGATAACAAATGATGACCTTGGGAACTGACACTGCTCTGTGATGATATAGAGGGGTGGGGTGGGGATGGGAGGAATTCCAAGAGGGTAGGGATGTACGAATACAAACAGCTTATTCACATCACTGTACAGCAGAAACTAACACAATACTCTAAAGCAATTACATACTCCCCCAAAAGAAAAAGAGAAATTGACAAATAAAAGGGAAAAATCAAGCACTTAGGGCTTCCTTGGCGGTCCAGCAGCTGAAGGTCCGCCTTGCAAAGCAGGGGGCACTGATTCGTTCCCTGGTCTGGGAAGGTCCCACACGCTGCAGAGCAACCAAGCCCGTGCGCCACAACTGTTGAGCCTGTGCTCCAGAGCCCGGAGCCGCAGCTCCTGAGCCATGCGCCCTAGAGCCTGTGCTCCAACAAGAGAAGCCGCCACGAGGAGGAGCCTGCACACCACAACTGGAGAACAGCCCCTGCTCGCCATTAGAGAAAGCCCACCCCAGCAACAAAGAGCCCCACACACAGCCAAAATAAATAAATAGACATATTTTTTTTAAAAATCAAGCACTCAGTTACCTCTCCCAGAAATACAAATATGTGACAGGGGAAAGGGTTTCAAAGAAGGGACAATGAAGGAATACCAGAATTAGAAAACGATTCTGTAACCTCTAATAAAACAATGACCCTGGGAGCTGGGAGCTGGGCGGGGGTGGGGGTTGGGGGCTGGGCTGACAATACAGACCCCTGCCCAGCCCAGGATCGGCAAACAGAACAACTGGGGCGAGGAGTGCAGACACACAGCGACCGCAGCTCTGCCCACACTGCACAGGAAGCCAGGGAGACAGAGGAACACAAAGAAACCACAAGCACACAATTAGCCAAGGACCTCCTTCTTCAACAATGGGAAGACATGGAAAAAAGAGGAAAGAAAACGCAGCGGGGGGAGACCTATTCTACTTAGGGACACTTGGAAATACAGCAACCAGATGTCATAGATGGCTTCCCATTTAGACCAAGTCCGTTAAAGGGCTTTGTGCAGGACCACAGCGGCACTTCTGAGGACATAAGAAATTCCTGTTTATCTCAAGTGCAATGATGATATTGTGGCTGTGTCGAAAGACACAGAGACACTCGCTGCAACAGTTACTGGTAGAAATTCTGAGAGTCTGGGATTTTCTTTAAAAGACTCCAGAAGAAGAATGAAGAAGGAAGAAAAGTCGGAAAAGTTGGAAGAAGAAGGAGAAAAAATACTGATAAAAACGTACAAGGGGAAGAGACAGGCTCAGGTGAGGAAGTTCTGAAGCTGTGCAAGAGGCGGACGTGGTTTGTTACACTCTCAGGTGAATTCTCAGACGTTCATAAGAAAACATTTTAAAGATGAAGTATTTAAACAACAAAAGGAGTGTTTTGAGTTGAGCAGCTTCTAAGAATCTGTTTTTTGAGTAGACCCAGTGAGAAGCAGCTCTGACAAGGATGGACCAAAGCATCCAACCAGCTCCTCAGGGCCTCTTTTCTGGGGCCTGGAGACAGAATTCCGGCTGAGCTTTGCAGGGACCACTCCTCTGGGCCCTCACACAGCTGTAGCCCCACTCTAGGCAGATCCCTAGCATTCCCATGATGCTGAGCCTGGCCATGTGGCTTGCCTTGTCCAAGCAGGTGTCAGCTTAAGAAGTGCTTGTGCACTGGGGTTTGACCTCTTACCCCCAGGGGTCCCATGATGGCTGTGAAGTGCATGGACCCAGGCAGGCTAGCATGCCAGAGGCCTGCACCCAGCTGCCTCATCACCCATCCACAGCAGCACTGGCCACTGGACGCATAAGTGCAGCCATCCTGGCCCCAGCTCTTCAAGCCCCAGTGTGACTGGCCACCCAACCTGCACCCACAGGGATACAGCTTCGCTGCTTTAAGCCACTGAGGTTTGGGGTGGTTGGGGCAAAAGTCAAAGATATAATGCATAAAGTAAAAGGTGTAGGTAAAAAGCCACTTTTCCATTTGCCTACTGCCGTATTAATTAGAGTGTGCTCTTTGGCTGTTCCAACTGCATCAAATAGGTGGAGGAGGATTATGGGGCCTGGACTGCCATTCTGTCCACTTCCTAGCCGTGCAAATCCTGCACCACCTTCATACTCCTGAGCACATTGTTCCAACTTAAAACGAGGTTGTTGCACCACCCTCGCCCCCTCTGTCCCGCCCACCCCCCGCCCCCCACCCCCACCCACACGGCAAGATGCTCTGAGGAGCTGAGCCCAGCAGACTCGCGTCCCTTACCCATCCACGAGCCCTTGCTGTTTAATGATCCGGTGCGACTCCTCCCTGGAGATCCTGCCGTGAAACCAGTGCTGCGTCCTGTGTATCACTGCGGGGACCAGAGAAGGAGGGTAGGCCGGGCTCCCTGCAGGGCAGCTGCCTTGCTAAGCATGCTCGGGCCACACGGGGCCCCGACTCCTGCGGTCCCAGCTTGCGTGCGCTGCACCCCAGGCCCGCCGTGAGGCTTGGGGAGGGCTGGGAGCGCTTTTACGTTATTTATGTACAACAATATCAAGCCAACATGCCGTGTTTACCTGTACTGAGGGCGGAAGGGTGGAGGGGGCTTTGGCTACCTAGGATATTCATCCGCGTGCTTCGTTTCTGCAAAAGAAATCCCTGAGTCAGCGCCAAGCGAGCTGCGAACACAACCACCGCGCCACCTGGGACACACCTGGGCAGGAAGCTGGCTGGGTGAAAGGCCCTTGATGGCGGGATGACAGCCGCCCAGTCCCATGTGGTCACAAGGACCCCTCCCGTGTGAGCAGGAGGGCAGACAGCTTATGGGTCGCAGTTGTTAAAAGCGAAACCAGAAGCGTCCCACCCCGGCATATTGCTAAGGATCCCAGTAGTGAAGCCAGGCTGCGTCTGTCACACAGAAGGCACGCAGTACAGTTCCCGACACACCTTGGGAGAAAACCATGAGCTCCCACAGGGGACTCAGGCCTGTGGCTGTGGGCACATTCTCCTTTTCCCAACACTGTGAAGCTGAAGCATGGGGAGGCTTTCTGAGCCAGAGTTGCCTTAAAAGCTCAGCAGAGCTTGGAAGTTGGGCAAAATTCTTCCATCTGGAGATTAGGAACTTGAGTCTCAGAGTAGAGAGACTGTTCAAGGCTGGGAGGTTGGTTGGCGGTTGAGCCACGATGGGAATGCCTGGCCCAGCACTCTCCCCAGAGGCCCTGAGGACACAGCAGCAGGGACAGGGCTGTGGGCCACGGGGCCTCAGGGCTCTGCTCCTGCCCCTCCTTCCATGGGAGCCCAGGGACGGCCCGTGGGTGTGGCCAGGTGCCGGGGGCATGGAGGAGCCCAGGCAAGCCACAGCCTCCTGCAGGCGAGAACTCACAGCCACCCCTCCTCCCTCGCACTGCATCCCTGCAGCCAGCACAGAGCCATTTCTCTGGGGCAGACCAGGGGTGGGACAGGGCCACAGTCTTACCCTCCAGGCGTGGCCTTCTTCCAGGGCTGCGCTCTGGGCCTCAGCTGGATTCTCGATTACTCTTCCCGTTTGCCCAGAGAAATCCATTGCCACAAGGGAGTTCTCAGAGACGCTGCGCTGCAAAGGAGAGGCCGTGGATTCTTGAGACACATGGAAGCAAGTGGAGCAGCAGGTGGGAACCGCCGCGTGGGAGAGCTGTGCAGACCCAGGGAGGGGCAGCAAAGGACAGGCAAGGACCCCGCCGCCAAGGATCAGACAGAATACTGTGTCTGAAGGGCCCTTGGATGAAAAATGGCTTTGGTTTTTCTCAAGAAGAGGAAAGAAACCTTCCAATTCTCTGAAGATATTTGGAAGCTGCTGGTGAGGCCACTGGTGTCCACCCGTGTGGTAGTCCACAGGGTCTCTAATGTGAATTAAAACTCATCAAAGGAGAGCACAGTTCTTGAGGACCTAGCCTGCTGTGGTCCCCCTTTGCCTGGCAAAGTAATAAAGTCATTCTTTCTTTCTCCTCCATTACAAAAAAAAACCATAAAAGCTCATCCAAGAAATGGAAACATCAAAGGCAAGCCAGCCCTCACCAGCAGCCAAATCCCTTCTCAGGTAAGTTAGTTCACAGAAACACGGGCACCGCTTCTGTGGGTACTTTGACATCTCTGAGGAATGGACATCAAGAGATTATTAACTCATTATCAACTGGGGGATTTCTGCAGAAACTAACACCTGTGGTTGGTGATGATTTTTATTTTGGCTGGCCAAAACATTAATTCTGTTATTTCACTAACATTTTGCAGGTTATCACATTCAATAGTTACCCCTGTAAAGTTTTCTCCAGTACCAGGAGTTTAATTTTCTGCATCAGAATCAATCACTAAGGTTTTCTGTCTTTTTGTTGGTCTGATATTCACATTGTCTGAATCAGAACTATATTCTGAAGAACTATCGTCTTCTGAGACACTAACATATATATCACTCAGACACTCAGAGAAAATGTCTGCATAAAATTCACTGAAAATTTTTTCACTCAAAATTTCTCGATGCATCATTTTTGAAAATTTCACATTTATAATACACACAAGGTGCTACAAAAACCTAATGGAGCAAAACATGAGTGATAACAATAATCATAAACTGTATCCTGAACCTTTGATCAATTTTAAGATCTAACAACTTCACACAGTGATGTTAATTCGATCACTTTCTAAAAATGTATTGACACTCCTGGCCAATAAACATTTGGATAACAAAAGATGTTATATCTGGGGAGGATGAAGTGTTTTACACCTCTGGGACTTAAAGTCCATCCTGAGATCACAGGAAGACTCACTACAATCTCAGTTTTCACAAGGACTCAAGAATCATGGTCAACAGCACCATGGACCCACAGCTGAAATGGACAGAAGCGAAGGTGGTGAATGAAGGCAGCTCCTCAGTAGACGTGGGCGCTGCTGTCAACATTTCTGAACACTGGAATAGAGCTCTCAATGGGAGCCATTCACCAAAGCAACGCTGCAGGGAGATGTGGGAAAGGGGAGAGGGTAGAGAGGGATCTGCTCTCAGCAGTCACACTGCCGAGATGACAAAGCCCATCTCCTGGGAAATGCACGCTGGTAGGATATTCTGGCTCCTCCGGGCAGCCTCATCTGAGAAAAGATGCCCACAGCCCGTGCTGGTGCAGCAGCTGAAGAGGAATGTGGCTTCAGAGGTGCAGCTGGACTTACCACTGGAGTCGAGAAGGAGGACAGCATGGCTTTCCTCTGCTGTGGGATCCTGTAGTTCTGGTAAAGGAGCATCCCATACTGAAGAGGTAAGGAGGGCCAGAGTCAGTCACCAGGGCATCCAGAGCGCTAAAGCCCCACATGGGGCAAATCCTTGGCACTCAAGAGCCACATTCATATAGAATAATGGGTGACGACTGGGTGAACTTAAAAATAAACACTCAACAGAGCCCTGTCTCTGGGGCCTGCCACCACCAACACTCCACAGTCAGTTACCACTATCTGTCTGGGGGTGCTGGATGGGCAGGAAGTGGTCAAAGAAGTAACAACATAATAATGACTAGCAAGAACAATTAGCCTTACTAAATGTTGCTATGGGCAAAGCTCTGAGTGCTTTATGCTGCTCTTTTATTTAATCCTCTCCATTTTATGAAATATGTACTTTATCCTCATTTCACAAACAACAAAACACAAACAAGTGAAGCAAATTGCTCAAGCTCATGGTAAAGTAAGGATTCAGGTTCTAAATCCACAATCCTGCTTCCAAACCAATGTTCTTCTTAACTGCCAGCCTCCCTGCCCAACCAGCAGTTTCAGCTTTATTTCCTCGGTCAAAAAGCACTGAGCGTCCTGCAAAGCCTCCTACACTCCTGACGTTTCACCCTGCACTCCTCAGTTACACCTTCAAACCACACAGAAAAGAGAAAAGGAAGAGGAAAGAGGAATCCAGCGGGCTGCATTTTCCTCTTCACTGTTCTTCACGGATGTGAGCTCATTTCCAGCTCAAGGACCAGCAGTAAGTACTCACTTCTGAAGCTAACATATTTGCAACATGATGAAAAGGTCTACCGTAGATACAGTCACAACCCAGTGAGACAGGAAGAGAGAGAACAGATCAAAACAAATGTTTGAGATGTGGTTCAGTCACTAAGTCATGTCCAACTTAGTGACTCCCAGGCTCCCGTCCTCCACTATCTCCTGGAGTTCGTGCAAATTCATGTCCATTGAGTTGGTGATGCAATATAACCATTGCATCTTCTGCCACCCCCTTCTCCTTTTGCCTTCAATCTTTCCCAGCATCATGGTCTTTTCTAATGAGTTGATTCTTTGCATTAGGTGGCCAAAGAATTGGAGCTTCAGCACCAGTCCTTCCAATGAATATTCAGGGTTGATTTCTTTTAGGATTACCTTGTTTGATGTCCTTGGATCACAGTCTTGTGGAGAAGGGGCCTGTGTAACTCAGGGAAGCTAAGAACCACGCTGTGCAGGGCTACCCAAGATAGATGGATCATAATGAAGAGTTCTAACAAAACATAGCCCACCAGAGGAGGGAATGGCAAACCACATCAGTATTCTTGTCTCATGAACTCCATGAACAGTATGAAAAGGCAGTATGTTTGTGATGATGGCCAAGAATTTTCCAAACAAATAAAAATACACCAAGCTACAGAATCTAGGTGCAGGATAAGAGCAAAACAAAAGGAACAAATAAACAAAACCAGCCAGGAACATCCTGCAAAACGGAAACAAACAAAAAAATAATAAATAAAAAAGAAATTAAAAAACAGAAACAGAGAAAACATAAAAGCAACCAGAGAAAGACTTGTTATTTTCAAAGAAGCGATGAGAAGAAGGACAGCTAACTTTTTAACCTGCATGATGAGAGTTAGAAGACAATGGGATGGGAGAAGCACAGGATAAAATAACCCCTAATCTAGGACTTGATCAACTGTGAAAAGTTCCCTCAATAATGAAAGCAAAGTCAAAATAAACATGGAGAGATTCTGTTGTCAGCAGGCTCATATTCAAATGGCTGCTGAGTAGAGTTCTGGTCCCAGAGAGAAGAATGTGGATTCGGGAAAAACGAAATGCAATCTCTATGGCCACATCTGACTAGTATCCAAAAGGGTAGCACAGGCCCTGATGGGGGAAGGTGACCAAAACCTCAGCATACAGTGTCATTCCTGGTTCTGTTAGTTTACACAGAGCTTTAATGGTTCTCAAAGTTTAAAGGAACTCTTTTTTTTTTTTTTAATGGGAGTTCAATTTCTCCCTCTGGGTTTTCCAGTTAATTTTAAGGGTTTTCTGTTTTGCCAAGAATGTCCATTTCATCTTGATTTAAAAGTACAACATAGGGAGACATGCAAAGTCTGCCCTAACTGTTCCCATTTTCAAAATGACTGGGCTTTACACTCCTTCCTTCCTTTCTACTCTCCATGTACTTTAATTCCCCTGTTTCTATCTGTTCATGTAGAAAAGACATCTGTATTTATAGTTCACACAGGTGTGAACTGGGGGCTGCTCACACGCCACGCAGTGCAGTAGGTGGGCAAGAGGCAGGAAGGGATGGGGCAGGCAGGCTTTCAAACTGTTTCAGGGTGGAAATGCACTTCAGAGATGCTATGAGTGGTGGCTGTTTCTAAACAAAAACTGAAATGAGAGAATGGGGAAATGGGCTCTGCTACATAAAAATAAAATTTGGGAACCACTGGACTTGAGAGACCCTCTTGTAGGAAAGAAGGTAAAAGGGAAGGTCTACATCAGGGACTTTCATTATTTTAGGTTTCACGAAGTAATCAGATTTTTTTGGGAAAAAAAAAAAAAAACTCTGTGACTGTCTTAAGCCCTAGCAACTAATTTTCCAAATAAGACAACATTTGCACACACCAAAATTAATTGCTGACCTACCACCATATCAACAATATTTTATAAAACACAGTTGATATAATAGTAGATCAGACAATCAGAGTTTTAGAAAGTTTAAATTAGCTAAGTTTACACACTCTCAGATTAAAGAATAAAGCCATTACTGTGAACACAGCTATTACTATTAACAGCTTTGTGGAAAGCTGACTGCACTGTCCCCATTTGCTTCGTTTTGCTGTGCCCTAGGGAAGTTGTTGTTGTTTAGTCACTAAGTTGTGTCCAATTCTGAGACCCCATGAACTATAGCCTACCAGGTTCCTCTCTCCATGTGGTTCTCCAGGCAAGAATGCTGGAGTAGGTTGTCATTTCCTGTCCAGGGGATATTCCTGGACCAAGGATCAAACCTGTGTCTCCTGCACTGGCAGGAAGGTTCTTTACCGCTGAGCCACCAAGGAAGCCTGGCCCTAGAGAAGATGTTTCGCCAAATTCTCAGCAGTCAGAGGACTGGCTTTCGGGAACCTCAGGTCTGAACGTCTGGGATCCAAAGAGGCAGTGAGCTTGGCTGCGTGCTGGCAGGTGGCACCACCAGATGGGAGGCCGGAACACACCTGAGCCATTCTCCAAGTCCCACCTGGGCTTCCCAAGAAAGTCCCCTGGGGACATGGAGTCTTGGCCAGCCACGCTTCCAGCCCTCTCTCCTCACTGTACTGTGAGGGCTGAATTTTCCCCCAGGTTCTCATGATGACCAAATGGGGTGACATGAAGCTCCAAGCAGGGGCGTGGCATACGGTGAGCTTGCAGCAAACCACCGGTGCCGTCAGCAGAGTTGGGACACTGTGCCTCTGCCCGACACAACTCCTCAGTCTCTGCACTTGTGTGCTTCCAAGTGCTGTGAGCAACCGCTGCTCCAGAGGCCTGTGCCAGGTAGGAGGCTCCCTGGCTGCCTTTGTGCCCAACATCCACTTTAACTGCCTTTCCCATGTTAAGTAATTCATTACAGAATTCTGTGGGGTTTTTTGTTTTGTTTTGCTGTTGTTGTTTTAAAGCTTCTTTAAGAACCCCAAACTTAAAAAAAAAAAATTATATGTATTTTTTAGCCCTGCTTGGGTGGCTTACAGGATCTTAGTCTCCCACTAGGAATTGAACCTGGGCCCTGGCAGTGAAAGTGCTGAGTCCTAATCACTGGACCACCAGGGAATTCCCTAGAGTAGGGGCCCCCAACCCTTGGGTCACAAACGTGCTGATTCACGGCCTGCTCGGATCTGGGCTGCACGGCAGCAGGTGAGCGAGTGAAGCTTCATCTGTACTTACAGCCAGTCCCCGTCACTTGCACTACTGCCTGAGCTCAGGAAAACAAGCTCAGGGCTACCACTGATTCTGCACTGTGGTAAGCTGCAGAATGATTTGATCGTATATTATAATGTAATAGTAACCGAAGTAAAGTGCACAATAAATGCAATGTGCTTGAATCATCTGGAAACCGCCCCACCCTGCCTCAGTCCATGGAAAAATTATCTTCCAGAAAACTGGTCCCTGGTGCCAAAAAGCGTGCGGGACCACTGCCCTACAGAATCTTGTGTTGATGAAGCAAGAGCTCCTTCTTGGGGAAGAGTTGTAATAGCTTAAGAAGCTTCTAGAAGGTGGAGGGTCACAGGAAGCATATGGTAGGTAACTAACACAGTTTTCACACTCCCTGCACAGCCCCTGGAGTCTATGAAATCACTTAGGAAACAATGAAGTAGGAAGGCACAGGAGCAAAAGCAGATACTAGCCAGTTTCCTCCCCAGGAGGTTTGAGCTATATATATATAGGTACACATATATATTTTAAAGGAAGTGTAAGTGCGTTGGTACTTAAGAGAAACAGGAAGGTCCCAAGTTAACT
The DNA here is from genome assembly GCF_014754425.2 of Oryx dammah. Taxonomy (NCBI): domain Eukaryota; kingdom Metazoa; phylum Chordata; class Mammalia; order Artiodactyla; family Bovidae; genus Oryx; species Oryx dammah. The sequence goes on along the minus strand of NW_024070202.1, from coordinate 5,929,869 downwards.
CAAAGGAAGGCTTTCCTCTCCAAAACACCCTGGGATTTTTATAGCATCCAAGTTGCTGTTGCAACATCACCAAAAGCCAGACAGGTATTTGGGTCGGTTTCCACTTTCATTCAGTGCACATTTTCTGAGCATCTCTTATGTTCCGAGTACTAGGTCGTCCAGCTTTGAGGATCTGGGGGGAGCCAGGCAGGATGGCGCCTGGACACGACAGCAGAAGCCAGGAGAAGTGAAGGGAGCCTCGAGCCTCTCCGGGTCAGGTCCCTGCAGCCTGAGGACAGGCCTCCCCGTGAAGAAGACAAGACTGGCCTGACCACTGACTGAACCACTGCTCACGGTCCAAGAAGCTGGTGACGCCGCAGGGCCAGGGGAACAGGAGGCGTTTGAGAAGGTTCCCCAGCACTTTGGAAGGGTGCCGGTCTCCAGGGCACAACACATCCTGTTCTCCAGGCAATGTGGGGGTGCAGGGTGAGGTCATTAAGGAGGACCTTGTCTTCCAGTTATGCTTCTCCCCACTGAGCAAGATGAACGGAGCTGAGGGCAGGCAGGGAGGAGACCTGGATGTCTGTAAGGGTTCCCTCACCCCAGAGGCTGATGCTGTCTGCTCTGTAGAGGCAGGAGCCCCAGGGTGTGGCCAGCCCAGATGGGAGGATATGACTCCACTGCTGTTCACTTGAGAAAGGCTCCGGCCACCACTGCCTTGCTGCAGTGACCTGGGCCAGGCCCTGCCTCCCTGCAGGATGGCGCTGTGGGATGTGGAGTCAGTGGTTCCCTCGGGGCAATGTGACTGGGACAGCAGGCTCACGTCTGGAATGGATGGATCTGTTTCCTGGAGACTCTCAGGGAGGCAGTGAGAGTGCCGGTCAGGGATGGAGTTCTGGGCCAGCACGGGGGGGGTCCTGCTGCTGGCTCAGCCCCATGCCAGCAGCCGTGTGTGGTTAAGTCATGGGCTTCAAGTCCATCACCGGTGCTCTGAGGATGGTTGTACGTGTGTGCACAGAGCTGCTGTGAGCAGTGAGGTCACAGGTGTGAGGTGATGTGTGGCCCACAGTGGAGGCTCCGGAACGTTCACACTGTGCCAGCACACACAGAACATGAGTCGTTGGCACTAATAACAGCCAGGTGTCACGGCCGCTGCGAGCTCGGCCGCTCCCTCCCTGCGCCTGGTTATGACAGCACGGAGACGCCCACCCTGCTCACGTGAGAGGCCGGGTCAGAAGTAGGGCCACATCACTGCCTGTTACCCATGGAACAGGACGCCTCAGTATCCCTTCCTAATGCATCTCCTTCTTGCTTTCTCCGAAAGAGGTTATATTTTTGCAGAGAAAAAAGTTAATGAAATCACACAAACACGAAACCTTGACGGTCTCCCTGCACATCTGCCCTGCCTGCTCTACAGCCTCCAGGTCCCGTGAGCGGCCTCCACATTCACCTGCCGCCTCATGTTTACACACCAGCAAATGTGAACACGCACCTCCACCCCTCACCCCACAAGTGCAGTGATCTCTCTAAACACCCTTCTGCACTGTGCTGTTGAATTGTTAATAGTACATCCTGGAACATTCCCCACTGCAGAACCCTGTGAGGAGCCTGTTCCTTCTCCAGCCACAAGGGGGCTCTCTGCTTGAAAATCCCTTAACTCAGGGAACCAGCTCCCTATTGAGGGACACTTGGCTTTAACACCAGCTTGTCAGGACGGAAATGGTATGGGCCTAACAGAAGCAGAAGATATTAAGAAGAGGTGGCAAGAATACACAGAAGAACTGTACAAAAAAGATCTTGATGACCCAGATAATCACAATGGTGTGATCACTCATCTAGAGCCAGACATCCTGGAATGTGAAGTCAAGTGGGCCTTAGAAAGCATCACTACAAACAAAACTAGTGGAGGTGATGGAATTCCAGTTGAGCTATTTCAAATCCTAAAAGATGATGCTGTGAAAGTGCTGCACCCAATATGCCAGCAAATTTGGAAAACTCAGCAGTGCCCACAGGACTGGAAAAAGTCAGTTTTCATTCCAATCCCAAAGAAAGGAAATGCCAAAGAATGCTCAAACTACCGCACAACTACACTCATCTCACACGCTAGCAAAGTAATGCTCAAAATTCTCCAAGCCAGGCTTCAGCAATACATGAACTGTGAACTTCCAGATGTTCAAGCTGGATTTAGAAAAGGCAGAGGAACAGAGGTCCAATTGCCAACATCCTCTGGATCATCAAAAAAGCAAGAGAGTTCCAGAAAAACACTACTTCTGCTTTATTGACTATGCCAACGTCTTTGACTGTGTGGATCACAACAAACTGTAGAAAATTCTGAGAGATGGGAATACCAACCAGACCACCTGATCTGCCTCTTGAGAAACCTGTATGCAGGTCAAGAAGCAACAGTTAGAACTTGACATGGAACAACAGACTGGTTCCAAATACGAAAAGGAGTATGTCAAGGCTGTATACTGTCACCCTGCTTATTTAACTTATATGCAGAGTACATCACGAGAAACGCTGGGCTGGATGAAGCAGAAGCTGGAATCAAGATTGCCGGGAGAAATATCAATAACCTCAGATATGCAGATGACACCACCCTTATGGCAGAAAGTGAAGAACTAAAGAGCCTTTTGATGAAAGTGAAAGAGGAGAGTGAAAAAGTTGGCTCATATCCCCCCAACACACCAACTGAGCACCAGTTTCCCCACGTGGCATCTGGTCCCATGACTTCATGGGAAATAGATGGGGAAACAGTGGAAACAGTGGCTAACTTTATTTTGGGGGGCTCTAGAATTACTGCAGATGGTGACTGCAGCCATGAAAATAAAAGATGCTTACTCCCTGAAAGGAAAGTTATGACCAACCTAGACAGCATATTAAAAAGCAGAGACATTACTTTGTCAACAAAGGTCCGTCTAGTCAAGGCTATGGTTTTTCCAATGGTCATGTATAGATGTGAGAGTTGGACTATAAAGAAAGCTGAGCGCCGAAGAATCAATGCTTCTGAACTGTGGTGCTGGAGAAGACTCTTGAGAGTCCCTTTGACTGCAAGGAGATCCAACCAGTCCATCCTAAAGGAGATCAGTCCTGGGGTTCATAGGAAGCACTGATGCTGAAGCTGAAACTCCAATACTTTGGCCACCTGATGTGAAGAGCTGACTCATTAGAAAAGACCCTGATGCTGGGAAAGATTGAGGGCAGGAGGAGAAGGAGATGACGGAGGATGAGATTGTTGGCAGGGATCATTGACTCAATGGACATGAGTTTGAGTAACTCTGGGAGTTGTGATGGACAGGGAGGCCTGGCGTGCTGCTGTCCATGGGGTCACAAAAAGTTGGACACGACCGAGCGACTGAACTGACTGTCAGGGATCAGGGGGCTTCCCAGGTGGCATGAGTGGTAAAGAACGTGCCTGCCAATGCAGGAGACCTAAGAGACAGGGGTTCAATCCCTGGGTTGGGAAGATCCCCTGGAGGAGGAAATGTCAACCCACTCCAGTACTCTTGCCTGGAGAATCCCATGGACAGAGAAGCTTGGTGGGCTACTGTCCATAGGGTTCCGAAGACACGACCGAGCACAGCACAGAGTCAGGGAGCAGCCTGTGACATAAGACGTCTTACACCAACACAGCACCTCCTCTTCTATTACAGAACAGTAACATTTCTATCTTAACTGCTCTCTGTTTCATCAGTGACAAAAAATAAAACAAAGTAAGGTTCTGGGACAGAAGGACACTGGCTGCCTCTCCCGGAAGCCTGCAGCGCCTCGCAGGAGTCTCAGAGCTCAGCCTCCCCCGTCTGTCTCCAAGGGACGTCACCCAGAGTCTCACAGTAGCTGGAAGCCTCAGGGACGGCTAGGGACTTCTGCAAGAGACTGTGGTTGCACGTGGTGGCCGCAGCTAAGCAAACACAGGTCCCTTCCAGCCCTCAACTTGGGCTGAGTCTGTTTTATCAGCTAACCTATAACTCACAAGGACTTTCTAGACTAAGGAATTTCCAGCACGTGGTGTGTGTGTGCAGAGGAACACTCTGTGCCATATTACACGGCGGTGCACCGCCCTGCGCTTCTACAGGGCATGTGAGGTCACCTGGGCCGTTTCTGTGAAATCGCTGTGGGGTGCGATCCCACGAGATGGCCTGAGCAAGACATTTCCTTTAGAATGATTGTCAGGGGACACTGTTTCCCTTGAGGCCCTGTGAGGGGCCAGACGGTCCGCCATGTCTCTGCAAGGCCCTGGCTCTCTGGGAATTCCCGAGTGCGATGCTGCAACAGGGAAACCATTCAGCTCCTGATGACCTATGTGCGCCCACCCCACTCCCATCTTCTGACTCCTTGGTCCCGACCTTTCGCTCCCCCTTTCTCTAAGGCAGTGGTTCTCAACCCTCCCCACACCCAGGGGACACCTGGGGCCGTCTCAGCTGCTGGGGTGCTGCTGGCACCTCATGGGAGACATGAGGGCCGGCTGCTAGATGTGCTGCAAAGCACAGCACAGCCTGCGCCCGCCCTAAGTGCCACCAGCATCAGGTCAGGAACTGGCTCCGGCTCTGCTGACGTAATAGCTCTGTGGGAGCTTCTGGCACTGAAACCACGTGCGAGGACCCTCGACTCCCAGACCCCAGTTATGGGGCGTGGAGGGTGAAAGGCATCACCAGTGGAGAGGTGTGCACTGTCATATGCTGTGACCTCGGGGTCTCACTCAGTGACCAGTGACATGCGCGCATACATGCATGCACACACACACACACACACACACAGAGACACACAGTGATCACTGACACGCACGCGCATGCGCACACACGCACACACATACACAGTGACCGGGAATGATACACACACACACACACACACACACACACAGTGACCACTGACACACACACACACAGTGACCACCAAGATGCATGCACACACACACATACACACACACAGTGACTGCTGACACACACACACACAGTGACCACCAAGATGCACGCACACACATACATGCGCACACACACACACACACACA
>NW_024070202.1:5735491-5919882 GCF_014754425.2 Oryx dammah | reverse complement strand
CACACACACGCACAGTGACCTCAGGGCTAACAAGCACACATAGTGACTGTGGGTTCACACACACGCACAGTGACCTCGGGGCTGACATGCACACATAGTGACCGTCAGGTGACACACACAGGGACCAGGGGATGATCCACAGAGACGCACACACGCTAACCTTGGGGCTAACAAGCACACACAGTGACCGTGGGTTCACACACACGCACAGTGACCTCGGGGCTGACATGCACACATAGTGGCCGTGGGGTGACACACACAGGGACCGGGGGACGATCCACACAGTGACCTCGGGATGACACACGTAGTGACCGTGGGTTGACACACAAACACCCCGCGACCATGGGGACGCACCTTGAGGAGCCTGCAGGCTGTCACCCAGCACGTTCGGCTCTGCTCATCCTCGGCACAGAGCAAGCGCAGCTCCTTAGCCTCGTTCCTGACTCTATTAGGCTAAAGGAGAAGGAAGACCTGTGAGTGTGACAGTGAGTCAGGACCACCCTTCCTCTCAGGGCAGAGCTGAGCTCCACCCGCAGCACAACCCACCAGGTGGCAGAGATGGGAGCACGGGCAGGTGTGTGCGCCTGGGCACTGGGAATCACTCATGGCTCTGTGGGGCACAGGCTGGGCCTGCTAGTTGGTTACTTAGTACTCAGCTGAGTGATCGGTCATCCTGCCACTGTGAGTGTTGGGGGAGACAAACAGGAAAGCAAACATAAGGTGGTGGGGGTAGCGGGGCGTGTAGCTCATGCAGGGAAGGTGGGTTCCGGGAAGGACAGCCACTCCTAGGTTTTAGAAGGGGGTGCCTTCCGTCACCTCCGAGGAAGAGGCAGCTGCGGGAAGGGCCCACAGGGTGAGCTGAGGCAGGGAGGAGCCTCCAAGACTCAGGGCTGTGGAGGCCAAGGACAGACGCTGTGGAAAGGCCCAGAGAGGGGGAGACCAACGTGGCCAGAGAAGAGACAGCGGAGAGCTGGCAGGGGCCCACCCAGGGGCAGGGGCTGGCTGTGATGGAAGAAAGCCTACAGGCACAGGCTGGGCTGGGCCCCCTGAGCCGACCCGAGGGGCCCTGAGGGGTCAGACTGGCCCACCTCTCTGCTTCGGGAACCTGGATGTGGAAGAGGGTTGAAGGACAGCCCTGCGTGTGGCGGATACAGTGGGAGAGGCAGAGGCTGCAGGGCTGTGAGCTGGCATGTGGGCCAGGGGAAAGAGGGACGGCTCCAGTCCCCCACGAGCCGCTCTCCACCAGCCGCCTGTGCGCTGCGCCCTTCAGGGGGTTTGAGGTCAGTTCTTACCACTTGTAACCAAAGAAGCTTCACCAAGTCAAGCAGAAAAATAGTATTTTTGGATGGAATAGGCTCCCTGTGCCCTGTCTGCTCCTCCAGCTTAGAAGACAGCCCAGCTGGGGGACTATGGGCTCGCTCACTAGCAGCCTCGTGTGGGCAGCGGGGCTGGGCAGTTCCCACCCTGTGAGCACTGGGAAGACCCAGGAAGATGATGGAGGTAGAAACCTCAGCAGAATGTCTCATGCATAGTGGGTAATTCAGTGAATCTCTACTATTATGATGACTGACAACACAACCTCACCGAGTAGGAAGGACCGTGTGTGTGCACATAAGCATGCACACGTATGTCCACATGTGCTTGTTCACACAGGCGTGTGCAGCTATGTACGTGCACACGTGAGTGTATGTGTGTGTGCCCTCACACACCCGCACAGTGAGAAGCAGAGCTGTGGTCACCCCTAATCTAATGTCCTGCTTACTGGAAGCCCACACAGAAGGCATCAGCTTACTCAGTACCCTGGAGGCCACTCAGGTGACAGGCTCGGGGGGGGTCCCTAAACCACGGGGCCCATCGCCCCTAAGCCACGGGGCACTGTGCATCAGGGATTCTGCTTTTCTCTGATCATCTGCGCTACTCAAGGACTGACACATTGAAAGCACACGTGAAATATTTTTATACGAATGCATAAATCCAATGTGAAACCGTTTGTTATTTTTAAAAGCAACAACCAAGAGATGAGGTCGCTGGTTTAATTTCAAAGTTCACTGTGAGTCTCGGGTGGGCGGTACCTTTATGCAGAAGCCATAGTCTGTAGGGGCACTGTACTGCTTCCTGCCAGCAATCAGGGAGAAGATGCTGCTGTCCTCCAGGTCGGCCAGCAGCTGCAGGTGTCTGGGCTCCTGCGGGGAGGTGGTCAAGTTTATAGGGGGGAACTTCTCAGCACAGCCAAGAGCAAGTGTTTCCTGTCCTTGTCAGCAGAGGGCAGTCTAAGCATGCTCTCAACACCTCTCCCCTTGACAGTCTACAGGTTATAACCATGGTGTCACATAAGTACCAAGTTAAAACCATATCCCCCAGCCCCTGCTAAAAACCCCACCTCCCAATATTCAGACAGATGGATACAATGTATCTGATATTCCGCCTTATAAGGTAATATTCAAAGTGGAAACCAGGACATCTGCACACCATGGTCAAGGTTAGGAGTATACACTCAAATGCAAGACCCCCACCACGGTTGTTATGCTGAGTGATCAGTGGCCAACTGCTCGCAAAATGTCCCATCCTGTGCCTTAGCTGTCCATCCCGCATCTGTTTCCTCCTCTAGGCGACAAATGACCTGGGGCTCAGCAGCAACGAGGAGGACGCATAAGGCGCCCATCAGAGCTGGGAAATGAGGAAGTGGACCTCCCAGTGACCAGACCTGCAGCCTCAGAGGAAGGGCGTGCAGCCACGCCCCTTCCCTCCAGCTCACGCCCCCTTTCCCTGGTGGCCACGCCCTCCTCCCTGGTGGCCATGCTCCTTCCTTCCAGTTCATGCCCCATTACCCTGATGGCCATGCTGGTTCCCTCCAGCTCACGCCCCCTTTCCCTGTGGTCAAGCCCTCCTCTCTGGTGGCCACGCCCGTTCCCTCCAGCCCATTCCCCCTTTCCCTGGTGGCCACGCCCCTTTCCTCCCGCTCACGCCTTCCCTGGTGGCCATGCCCCTCCTCTCTGGTGGCCACGCCCCTTCCCTCCTGACTTCCCAGAGCCTGATGCTGGGCCAGCACCCTCCCTTGGCGTCCCCAGCTCCTCCCCTCTCTCCGGCAGGAACAGAAGAGACTGCAGCTCTTGGATGGTATAAGCACGGCCAAGGTCAGCTGGGTATGCTCCCATGGTAGGTGTCCTCAGATGTTACAGGAAAATATGTCAGAAATGCAAAGACACCAAAAGACCCCAGCAAGGCCAGCCCACAACACCCCAACTCTCTTCAGAGGCCTGCAGCCATTTGCAATCCCTCACCTCCTCTTCCCACTGGGGATACACACAAACTGCAATTTATTCCATAAAATATCTACAATAACATATATTAAATTGGCATCAGGGTGACAATCATCTATTAAATACCCTTATGGTGATCCTAGACACCAACTTCCAAATCATAGACACTAAGTCAGCATCTTCCAAGGGACTCAGGCAGCCATGAGGCTCTGCTGCCAGCCCAAAGAGGGAGCCCGGGCTGGCCCGCTTGGCGGTGGGGGGCACACAGCCCCCAGGGCCCCAGGTCTGACATCACCTGCTTTCCCAGGGAGACCTGTGCACCAGGAACTCTGAGTTTAGCTGCTACACACTCAGCTTCATAAGTCACGAGCTGGGAGGAGGCCATGGTGCGCACCTTTACTCGGAACCCTCCCAGCCTGGTGTGACTGGCAGTTGTGCCTCTAAAACTCACCTTCGAAGCTCCCTTTGTGGAGCAATAGAGGCCGGATCTCCGCAAACACACATACAGCTTCTTCCATGATTTCCTTCCCAGCTCCTTCACGTGCAAAAACCCTTGAATCTCAGGACAACTACCGGAGTTTAAAAAATTCTGTTGAAGAGAAAATTTTAGAAGTCAGATAATACTGACGTGAAATTATGAGGACATACTATGAGCATCATTGACACTGGAACATTTTATGAATTACCAAAATACTCTTTTTGTATTAGACTGAGTGCTTGCAAATATTTTTCCTTTCAAAAGTCTTAAAATTCCCATCTAAATTGGTGGTGCCTAAAATATAATTCGTGTTTAAACACACAAGCAAATAGATCTTTTTAATGCTGAAAAACAGAAATCATAAATCTCCTAATAAGACCATATGATTAAGCATCCTGCCCTTTATTCTATTTTTCCTTAGAAATCCCAGTCTGATCCTCAGAGTTGGGGCAACAGAAATGCCAGAAGCACTGATGAGGAGCGCGTGGGCTGGGAGAAGCCATCTGGCTGTCATTTTGCCCACATGTCCCCTGGTGAAAGCTGTGTGTCCTGTGTCTGTCCATCTCCTGAAACACACACCCACTGTTAATGGGGACAGCCCACTGTTCCCATTAACTCCACCCACTGGCAGCACCTCCTTCTTGGGGAAAGAGAGGGCGGGAGCCAGGTCTGGGGTGACCCTTGTGGGTCCCCTCCACTGACTGAAACAGACATTTCTCCTCCTGCACGTGGGACAGGCCAGCTGGGCAGCTCCCAGTGCCCCCAGGCAGTGCTTCTGGGGTCTCCAGAGGTCACTGTCCCCCTCACCACGCACCAAATCATCTCAAATCAGGCAACTAAGATGCAGGAAGTCATCTGCCCCTCGCTGTGTATAAACCAGGATAACCGAGTATTGACAACTCTAGCCCAGAGCACACAGATGCTGTGGTGGGAGGGCCCAGAATAGAATGTGGAGGCTCCCAGCTTCCAGAGGCAGAAGAAATGAAGCAGGAAAGGGAGGGCTCAGGGAAGAACTCTACAGGAACTACATTCTAGTACTTTCTCTTATATTATATAGAAGGAAATGGCAACCCACTCCAGTGTTCTTGACTGGAGAATCCCAGGGACGGGGGAGCCTGGAGGGCTGCCGTCTCTGGGGTTGCACAGTCGGATACGACTGAAGCGACTTAGCAGCAGCAGCAGCAGAGAGTGCTGGTTGCGTTAGTGAATGGTTTATTCTCTCACTTAACACACTGTTAAGAGATACATTTTTAGGCGCGCAGAGGAATATTCTGACCTCTTAGAAGAGCATGAGTTAGCAGTAAGTGTGGAGAGGTAGCTGGTGGCCCCCTCCATTGGTGGGGGAGGGAAAGGCCAGGTTTAACTAGGAGCAGACTTTAGGGAGCGAGGAGACCATGAAGATAGGTATGTTGGTTTTTTTTTTATTTTAGAGTATAAGAGGTAACTTTTTAAGGATTTTAGAGCAACCTAATCAGTTTTGGGGACTTTCCAAGTGGTGCCAGTGATAAAGAACACGCCTGCCAAAACCGGAGACTTAAGAGATGCAGGTTCGATTCCTGGGTCGGGAAGATACCCTGGAGGAGGGCACGGCAACCCACTCCAGTATTCTGTCTGGAGGGTCCCGTGGACAGAGGAGCCTGGTGGGCCACAGTCCATGGGGTCGCAAAGAGCTGGACAGGACTGAGCGACTTAGCATGCATGCATGGATCAGTTTTTGCTATGAGACGGACCCACTCTTGCTGCAGCGATTTCCAGGGCCTTGTGCTTGGAGACGGGGTTGGTGCTCGCAGGGGACACGGGAGCTACAGCTTCTCTACCGCACTCTCCTGCTCCGATGGCCTCTGCCAGTCTATCCTGTTGCTAAGTGCTTGTTTTGAGGGAGCCTGGCTGTGTGCGTGCTATGTCACTTCAGTTGTGTCCAACTCTGCGACCTCATGGACTGTAGCCTGCTGGGCTCCTCTGCCCGTGGGATTCTCCAGCAAGAGTACTGGAGTGGGTTGCCAGGCCCTCCTCCAGGGGATCTTCCCCACCCGGGGATAGAACCTGAGCCTCTTACGTCTCCTGCAGTGGCAGGTGGGTTCTTTACCAGCAGCGTTACCTGGGAAGCCTAGCTACACACAGCTTTCCCAAGTAAATATGTATTCCTGATACTCTAAATTCCAACAGGAGCCAAGGCTCATATTTGTGAGGACGAGCTCAGCTGATCCAAGTTTCTACCAGGCCCCTGGGACAGCCCGAGAGCATCTATGCAAAAACTCCAGCAGGAGCCTCTTCCTGCCCAGTACCTGCAAAAGCTGGGTGTGACTGCCGTTGGACTGCTGGCACCACGTAACCATCTGTTCTGGGAAGAAATTCTAGGATGTGGAAAAACAAAGACAGTAAAGGTTAGCTTCCAAGTGGGGAAAACATACTTACAGATATGCCAGTACTAAAAACATCCCTATAGGCATGATTATGGACAATCTGTATTTAAAATGATGGTCCTTTTAATTTATCACACAGTGGAAACACTGACTTCAAAAAGGCTGCATCTTCCGTTAAATGCAGGATCAAGTTTGAAGTCTGTGATGCCCTCTCTGACCCACGCCTCACAGTGCACCCAGGCAGAGGGCTGCCCCACTCCCTAACTCAAGGACACAGGTGGGTGCACAAGACAAAGAACTCTTGAAACCAGGACATGAGCACGGGGATGTGAAGAAGCCTTGTTTGGTGCATTATCCAAAAGCAGTTATCAAATCTCTTCTTTTCAATAAAAAAGCAGCTAAACTATCAGGACCAGAAGTAGGCACTGGGACTTCTCCCCCCAGCTACTGCTGCTGTGACTCAGGATTGGGGTTCATGCCACGGCAGGTACGAGGTTCCCCATGCTGACATCCCACAAGGCAAGGGCCCCAGCTCCCCAAAACAGAAAACTCCAAGAAACCAGCTTAATATACTCAGATGTTGATTTCTCTACTGCTTCTCCCCCCAATAATCCCAGAGCAATATTTGCTACTTGCCAAAAGGAATGAGTTTTTATTTTACTGAATATTTGACCAAGTTGCTCCAGCTGAACTAAGAACTTCCAAAAGAAGCTCACCCCAGCTCTCTCTCTCCATTTAGAGACTGACCTCCTCACCCACTGTTACTTTTGGGAAAAGGAGATGGTTACTTTGGTCAGAACAAAGGCATTCAATTATGCATCCGAGAGACAGTTTCCAGCCAGTATTGCTGGGTTAACTAGCAACACTGATTCTCAAACCATCTGCCTCCTACTACATCTCAGTCAGTTATTTTGTGATCAGCTACAATGAAACTCAAGTAGTTTATACTTGCAATATTTCCAGAGTTCCAAACCCCAAATCCAAAGCGATAAAACTCACCATGGGATTTTTGAAAAACTCGTATTTTGCATAATTCTTCCTGAATAAAAATTTACTTTCACTTGCCATGGTGCTCTCCACCTGGACCACCAGCTCATGGTCTTCCAAGCACCGCTCTGCAGGAGAAAGTATTGTTGGAGATGAGACAGGCAGAACCTTCCAGGCAGCCTCGCAACCAAATACAAAACCCGACTTTTCCATTCTTTAAGCATCGTGGCGAAGATGAGATTGAGAGCTAAATGAAATTGAAATCTCACTTTAATGCGTTATCAAGCGCAGAAGAGGTCTTAGGACTCAGAGTATGAGGAACTCGGGTCAGTCTTTGCTTTTGCATACTTCTTTTCAATTTGGCATCAACAAAGCTTAAGGAAAGAGTCAACAAAGACTCTTCATAGGATTTTCCTAGTGGTCCAGCAGTTGAGACCCTGCTTTACAATGCAGGGGACGGGGGTTCGATCCCTGGTCAGAGAACTAAGATCCCACATGTGTGGGGCAACTAAGACTCATGTGCCGCAACTAAGACCCGGCACAGCCAAATAAAAACTATCTCTGAAAAGGACTCTTTGTAAGTGATTTTGTCTTTAAATTAAGAAATGTCAACTCTTGAAAAGAACAGGGACTCTAACAACTGGGAAAACACCTAAAGGCAGAGCGGGGAGCTCTGAGCATGGAGCATGCACCGGTGGGCAGATAGAGGGGCAGCAGGCAGAGTACGACTTTGACTGCAAGAAACTCAGCCACCTGGGGGTGAACACAGGGCAGGGAGTGACCAGCAGGCAGCCTGTCCCCATACCTGGCTGAGCGCCAGAGCCCACGCTAACCACACGCATCCTAGAGCCACTCTCACAGCTGGACCAGGTTGTTGGGAAGGACACGCACACCGCATGGCCTTCGAGCAAGCATGCACACACACACTCCTCAGCACAGGACTTGGCCGCACCATCAACCTGGGGTAGGCTCTCCCTCATAGCCTGAACACTCTGGTTCCCCAGGGAGTACAAGGAACCATTCTGCTCCATGGCTGGCGCCCACCACGTGTCCACACGCAGCCTGCTGACGGGGTGGTGGGAACTAACCTCATTCCCTAATGCGATAAATGACCAGCGGGAGCCCAGGGCAGCTTCGAGTGTGAACCGAGGCCAAAACGGTAGAGAAGTAGATTCTATGAAGTTGACCCAAAAGGGCCGTGTCAGCCCTTCCGGCCCCCACCTCCTTTTACACTGCCAGTGGGGAAGCCCCAGAAAGTCTCATCTTCAGGGAAGGATGAAGTGGAGGGCGACAGCACTCCGAGTCAAAGGCATCTCAGAACATGGGAGAATTCCTGTCCATGAAGGATACGGTCACCAGGGCTCTGGTCTGAGCCGGGTATGAGGGCATGCAGAGCACACTCAGCCTTGGTTTGATATCAGGGCAGGATTCCTTGGCAGAGACATACTCAAAGCCTGAATTTCCTCTCCCTGATGGACAGAAAGCTCAGGCACCTCAGTATGGGCCAGACCGGGCACTGCCAGTGACCCATCGACAGGCCCCAGATGTGACGGGAACTGGCCAGCAATTCAGGAACCACACGCACTGCCTGCGGTCTCCCCAGGACAGAAGAGAGGAACCAGGGGCAGCTCGAGCATGCTTAAAACAGCTCCATCTGCCACCAAGACAGGGGTCAGCAAATAGAATAAAATAAAAATAGACACCACCACCAACAAAATAGGAATTAGCACGTGTCTTCCATTGAAAACAAACTCATGACTTTTCTGAAGATTTTAATTCAGAGAAAAATATTTCTGTAGTCATGGGGGGAAAACAACAACCCAATAGCCTGATAATGGTTGCTTTATAGAATTAAGGTTTTTTCACCAGGTAAAATATGGACAAGGAAATGGCAACTCATTCTACTATTCTTGCCTGGAGAATTCCATGGACAGAGGAGTCCATGGGGTTGCAAAGAGTTGGACATGACTGAGTGACTAACACACACACAAAACAGGTAGAATAAGGAGAAATAAAAGAGCAGGTGGCAATGACCTGGTCCTCCGGACAGGAGCTACCAGCTGCATGGGGCCCCCAGACGCCACGTCCCAGGCAGGCTCCTCTCCTCCCGGCCCAGCAACCCTGGGAGAGCCACACACAACAGCATAAGCAGACTGCCAAGGGTCCCAGCAGCAGCTGCTTCTCTGCCCAGGGTCACTCTGCTGACTCCACTAGGCCCAGACACAGAAACAGAGGAATGGGCAAAGATGTGGCACATATATACAATGGAATACCACTCAGCCATAAAAGCGAAATGAAATAACGCCACTTGCAGCAACACGGATGGACCCAGAATTTACCGTATCAAGTGAAGTGAGTCAGAAAGAGAGAGACAAACACCATACGATATCACTTCTACGTGGACTCTAAAACACGACACAAATGAACAAATCTACGAAACAGAGACAGACTCCCAGACACAGAGAGCAGACTTGTGGTTGCCAGGGGGAGGGAAGGACTGGGAGGCTGGAATTAGCAGATGCAAACTGTTATATACAGGCTGGGTGAACAAGGCCCTACTGTACAGCACAGGGCCTGCAACAAACCAAAATGGAAGAGAATGCAGAAAGGAATATATATGTGTGTGTAGAACTGAGTCACTCTGCTGTACAGCACAAATTAATATAATACTGTAAATCAACTAAACTTCAATTCTTTAAAGAAAAAAAAAAATCCTATTTTACTTCTGTGGCCATGCAGCGGACACAGGATTCCTCTGCAGAAACTCGGGCAGCCCCAGCGGGTGGGGTGGGGCTGGCAGACCCAGTGCCCAGCCAACAGCACTAGGAGGTGTCAGCATCCCGCTTCGCTGACCCCTGCAGCCCCTCAGACCAGCAGAGCCCACATGGCACAGATCAGAGCACTGAACAGTTGCCCAGGGCATTGCCTGGCTAAGCGGAGTTGTGAGAAGCAAAACACACCCCAGAAAACATCCTGCTGTCTAGATCTGCCCAACAAGCAGCTTCCTGCTAGGTGTATCCTTTAGTGGGGAAAGGGTGTCATTTGGTGCCTTTGAGATGTAATAGACACAGAGATAGAGACGAGGATCAGCCTGCAAAGACACCTGTGAGCACCAGGGCTGAGGGTGGGCAGCTGCTTCTCCCACGACCGCTGTCTGCATGTGCAGATGTCAGGGTCTGGATGCGCTGGGCCTTCCAAAGCGCGGCTGCTGTACCCTTCTCATCTGACCAGGAAGAAACCCAAATCAGGAAACTCGTGACCCAGTCACCTAAGACCACTGACCACTCGGGGCTCTGGCCCAGCCTTTACGCCAAAGTGCCACAGGACCAGCACGTAGGAGCTGGCAGCAGCACCAGGAGGGGCGTCGGACCTGGCTGTGGCCACAAGTCCAGTTCAGGGGGAGGGCAGGAAGGGTCTCCCCAGCCAGAGACGTCGCCCACTCACGCCGGCAGCTGCCCCTGTGCCTGTGCCTCTGTGAGCACGATGCTCTGCTGAGGGCACCCTCAGAGGCTGGACACCCCGCACATACGCATGGTCTCTGACTAATGGAAAGGAAGTAACTGTCCCACATCTCCTAAATCATCACTCATTTCTGAGTGTGAAAAAGCTTAGTACTGTTACGGTTATCATAGCTTAGCTGCGAAGACTGGCACGGTAATTGTGGTTGGAAATCCTCAAATCCTGAGGCTACACATTGACTCAACCACTTGCCTGAGGGATCTGCACGCATCATCTCCCTCTGGCCTGAGCCACCAGCCTTGGACACACGCAGGTTCCAGGAGCATTCCCGAATTACACTTGACAAGAGTGTCACCTTTTGAAGAGAGAGTCAGTGACCGGGGAGATGGGGCTGGTGGCTCTGCCCTGCGAATGGTGGGGGGAGAGGCGGGGGGTCCTGGGAACACAACAGGAACACCATCTAGCACAGAGAACACCCCATGCGAGGGGAGTTATGCAGAAACACCCAGGCTGCTCTGGAAGGTGCTCCCACAACCCTGCCCCGCGGAAAGCTTGAAACCTTCCTCTTCCCACTACTGGGTGTCTGACCATTAAGCGCTGGTGGATAAACAGAAAGAATCAGACTTTCACCTAAAGAACAACAGATCAGAAAGAAAATGATAGGCTTAGATCACAAAGAGAAGAACAGGCAGGGCAGACACAGGGACAGGAATGGAGAAGCTCTTTGTGGACAGTGGGAGGTTTCCGCGGATGCTGCCGGACTTGGTGTATCTAAGCCTGCAGAAACATCTACAGAACCTAGTCACTAGGACCACGGGCCCGCTCACTGCTCACGAAAAAGGAGCCAATGGGAGAAGGTGAGGAGGAACCTTCTGAGGGGACTTTCTGTGTCTGTAATTCAGCTCACTGACTTCTTTTTGTCAACCAGGGTCCAAATATTCTTTGTCATTTTTATGATTTTACTTGCTCTTCTCCTTCTTTGTTCCCCCTTTTTACTTGGCTATAATGAACTGTTGTTCCCTAAAGGGGGGTATGTCAATCCATCTGTGAATCAGAGAAAGAGTGAAGAACAAAACTTACGAGGATCACATCCCTGAGACTACTGGGTATGTGCATTTCATTTCTTAGTCCCTCAGAATAAATTTTCTTCCTGTGATGAATCATCTCCCAGGTTTTAAGACACAGCGTGTCTCTACTATATGAGGTTACAGGAGGTGCTACGAAAAGAAATACTGGAATAATTTCTCAAGCAGTCCTTGTACATGTCAGTGGTCTATCTGCATCCGCTGCACATACCCTCTGTGTACAGTGACAGTCAAGTATTAGAATATCTGCTGAAGATGCTTTCATAGTTCCTTGTAAATTAAAAGTGGCTAGACTCTTGAAGAGTCTTTCAACGACATTCATTATATTTGGATCTAATTATGCAGATACATCTTTAAAATTAATTCTCTATGTATCTTTGTACACATGTATATATGTCCATATATATGTGTGTGTGCATGTCTGTGCACATACAAACTGCAGGGCTCCGACACTATCTAGTTTCCAAATTACTTGTGTGTCAGCAGATGCCTTGGGTGGCCCTATCAGACCACTAGGAGCTTCCAGTCAGTTGCTCTGTTGAATACCGCTGAATGTACCCAGTAGAAGGTTGCTGGGGACAAAGGAAAAAGCCTCAGATGACACACAAGTGCACCGCACATCCGCAGTGACAGGAAAGAAGTCAGAAGTTCTTAGTGCTTACTTTAAACCACACACCGTCTGTCTGACAGCACAGCAGAGCCAGAACATGTGACCTCAAGCAATGCCAACTCAAATGTACCTCGTATTATGTAGGCTTAGATTGTATAATATGAGCTGCACAAATGCCAGTTAGTGAAAGGAATATTCCAGATCTAGGTTTAATTTCAATTTATTAATTGTTCTAAAAGGTTTTAAGAAAGACTTTCAACTATGGGAAGAAGTTTGCAAGCTGTGCAGTTTTTCTCTCCTTCAAGACATGGAAAGAAAATACAGCTGACTTACATACAGAAAATTCTGGTTTTAAATACTTGCCATGATTTTAGAAGCACCATACATTATCTAATAAAAAATTAAATGAAAGTTTGAAAAGCTTCTTTACCTGAAATAAGCCACCAAACAAACAAACCCCAAACTTTAATAGGTTCTGTAAATAGTACACATTTCAAAATAATCTCTTGCTCTCTCAAATACCCAGAGACACTGTGGGAAACTCAAACTTAGATGACATTGCCCCCTGGACTCCTGGGGGCCTCCCTGTGCCTTCCTGCAGGCTG
Source organism: Oryx dammah (assembly GCF_014754425.2). Lineage (NCBI taxonomy): Eukaryota > Metazoa > Chordata > Mammalia > Artiodactyla > Bovidae > Oryx > Oryx dammah. The sequence continues at coordinate 5,907,035 of NW_024070202.1, read as the reverse complement.
TCACCATGGCTCCCCAACCCCATCTGGTGAGGGAACGGCTCTGCAAAGTGATGCCAGAATCTTCCAGGGCACCTCTGGCTGACTCCCCAGAGCACAGGTGTGCAGCAAGCCCCGGGCCTCTCACAGCCAGTCCTCCTGCTGAACCAGAGGGACCCTCCTTCCTGCTGTGTCCTAGCCCTTGAGAATTACTGCTCCAAACATCCAAGAGTGAGATTCTGGAAGCACCAGAAGGGAGAGGGCCACGAGCGAGGAAGGGGAAAGTTTAGAAGAGGGGAAGAAGCAGGAGCACAGACAGACCACCTGCTCCACTGGCAGGGACACTGCAGTGACAGTCTGGCATCTGCTGCTGGTGGCCTTCACCTGGCAGCACCCTGAATATGCACTGCTGCTCCCCACCCCGAGCTGCTCCCTGTCCCGGAGCTGCTCCCCCTCCTAGAGCTGCCCCCTGCCCAGACCTACTCCCCCTCCAGGAGCTGCCCCTGCCCAGAGCTGCTCCCCCTCCTGGAGTTGCCCCTACCCAGAGCTACCCCCACCCAGACCTGCCCCCTTCCCAGACCTGCCCCCCACTTCTGGAGCAGCTCCAGCAAAGACATGCTCCCCCTCCTGGAGCTGCCCCCTCCCAGAGCTGCCCCTACCCAGACAGGCTCCCCACCTAATCCCAGGTGTGGGTGGTGCTCCACCAGCGCCCAGCTGTTGTCGTCCACACAGTGACTTCTGTAAACCAGCAGCTGGCACAGGTCCCTGGCTGTCATGTCTGCCAGAATCTCCACCACTTTGCTTGTCCCGTCTTCACTGAAGACTTTAACATCCTGCAACACAAGAATATGACACTTCCAGATGAACAACTTTGGGTCTTCAGAAATAAACACTGATACAACACACAAGGGGAAAATTATAGATGACAGCACTCCAACATGTATTATTGGTTTTCCAAGCAGCAGGTGACCGCAGGCTGCACCCATCAACACTCCCCTCTCATCCCCCTGCGGATGCACAGGACAGATAGGATTCCAGCACAGGCTCTGAAAACACCCAGGAGACCTCCGGGACATATGGCCAAACCAGTGTACGAGCTGCTTTTCCATGGTCTGTCTCGGGAAGTCCCAGATTTCCTTTTAGTGTGCTGGTGGTCTTGGGGTTGGACAGCTTACAGCTGAACCGACTGAAAGCAACAGACGCCCCGCAGGAATCCCTAACTCTGGGTGACTCCAGCTGCTCTCCCTTCAAGGGTCCCCAGTGCCGCAGGCAGCACCCACTGCCTCCTCCCGTCATTCCCTACCCACCTCACGCTCACTGTAGCTCAGGAAGAAGATGAGAAAAGGAATATGAACAGGCCGAAACTCAAACAACTGAAAAGGGCAGTCCCCAAACTCTTCGGCCCTCCCCCTACAAAATTCCAAGCCAGCTTTGTTTTCCCAGAGCTGTTCAAAGCCATGACCTATGGGCAGCTCCCAGACAGGGGAATGGCCAAGCAAAAATTCAGAGGACCAAACGTTTTCTCTGTCCCAGCTGCAAAATCAGTAGGGGTGTAGCCTTGAGAGGAAACATGAGACACTTAAAAAAATCTTACCTCAACAGCATGGAAAAAGCAGTCAGAGGAACAAGATGGCATTTTAAATCAAGACTGTGTCTTGAAGGGGAGTGTATCCCCAGCCTTTCCCACTGTCCCTGCCAGGCAGGACCCCCACTCTGGGCACTGACCCACCGACAGAGGCCTGGTGGGCAGGCTGTCTCTGGGCAGCAGGGCAGCTGCTACAAGGCTGCCTTCGGCTCGGTCCTCTAGCTCGTGAATTAAGCCATGCGGGGCAGACCAATCAGGGCCTTGCCTGGGCCTGATGCAATCGCTCCCCTACTCGGTGCTCCCGCCCGAGGTGGAGGTGATGACAACAGGACAACACCACCAGGCTCAGACCAGTGTTCCAGCAAAATGCCCGCTCGCTCCTCCCCACGGTTGTGACGCCCAGGCAGGACGCTTGGCCCGAGCACGTGTGTTCTCTGAACTCAGGCCTGGCTGCCAAATCTCTCAGCAACCTTGAGCCCTGCAAGGCATGCTATCACTTGCAAGTGTGGACCTGGAGCTTTCTGCGGCCCGAGTGTCAGCTGGTCCTGAGGAGCTGGCTCCACTCCTTCCCTCCCCACTCCAAGTCCTTTTTTTTGAGTTTTGATTAAGCGCAGAATTTGAACATTTCTCTCCACTGCGAGGAGTCTCATAGGAGATGGTGAGTTGCTAACATGAAGTCCACAGGGAGGGTGTGTTCCCCTGAGGACTGTCCACAGCAGACTTAAGAGTCTCAGAGCCAGAGGGCAGACAGGACCACCCCAGGGACTGAGCTGTCAGTGGGGCAGGGACACTGTTCCCACCACCTCTCCACCAGCCCTTCAACCTGGTGGGGGCAGATCAGGACTCAGGAGCCTGCTTATAACTCACATTCATCTTAAATGAAACCCACTCCATGTCTTTTCTGGACCTGATGTTTCACTGAATGACAGTTCTACTTCTCCAAAACCAATTAAATATTCAAATACAGATAACATGACTGAGTTTATAAAAACAAAATGGAATTTTAACAAAGAAAACATGTCTCTGGTGTATAGGTAAAAACTCTGTAAGAACAAATACATTAATACAAAAGAAAAACAAACCTAGAAAAAAATTCATACAACCAATATATATGCTAATTACATATAAGTACATATATACTCATAAATATGTAAATTATAAACATATAAATCTTCCACAGCACTGCATACACACAAATACCCAAATCAGCATGTTCCTAATTTTCCTTCTTTCCTAAGTTTCTAAGTGAACTTATCTGTGATTACAACGCATATTATCTTCCCTAGGAAGTTTAAATTAGGTTGAAGTGTTTCCTCTGTCTCTCCAAGTGTCTTCCTGCCCAAATCAGCTATAGCAGCAGCTTTTAAATCTTCTTTTCAGTCCTACTGCACTTTCCTTTAAACTCTTTCTTCACTTCCCTTTGCTCCAAGACCATGCCCCAGAGGTCTAAATATAGACCTAGTATTAAAATCTAAGATGTGCTTTGTCATATGGCCACGTCCCCAGCTTTCAGGTCCCCAGAGCCAGGGACCTGCTGGGGGTGGGGCAGGCAGGCTGCAGCCTGTGACACAGACAGACACAAGGGTTACAGGCTGCCAGGACAGGACCGTCAGCTCCGCCCCGACACAGCGCCATCCAGTTATCTCGCCAAAGTCACCAGGGCCTGCTGACCAGATTAAACAGGCCCCAAGGCAGAAAGCCAAGGAAGCTAGCAGACACACCCACAGTCTCACCCAGGGAGCATGACGAGCTCGAGAGAAGAGTGTAACCAACCAACGCACAAAGGAAGGTGCTGTTGGAACTGCCAGCCTCTAAAGCCAGCAGCTCCAGAAGGGGCATCTTGCCCTGTGCCCACCACCCCTGCAGTCAGCAACCAGGCAGGGCTGGGCTCATTCTGGAAACAAGTGAGGGTCTTCCATCTCAGCCTTTGGTGCAGCAGGCCTGGGCTGAGGGATGCCGGGGAGCAGGCTAAGGTCCCAAGTGAGATGCTCATGGTCCTGTGAGGGCGGGATGCAGGAGCTTCTTTCCCGTTAGCTTGCCAAGGCCTCCACTCCACTAACTCACAGTTCAGCCAGGATGAGATCGACCCCGAGGGGGCACAGGGCTTCAGGGTAAACCTGTTTGGGTTACACACGGATCTGGGTCCTGCGAGATGGAGGGGGGTGCTGGGACTCGGAGCACAGATAAGCAGTGCCAGTCTGGCCCGGTCACTCCTTGGCTCTGTGACCCCAGTGATGGAGGGGAAGCATCATTCATGAGCCCCCTGGCCGAGGTGGGGGTTCTGGGGAGAATCAGACCCACTGCAATCCGGCCTCATCAGCAACTAGCCATGGGGACTTGGCTGGGCCCGGCCTCTCTGTGCCTGTAAGGCAGCAGCCTCATGGGGTCAGCCTGGCTGTGGCTAACGGGAGCCTCTTCTGAAAAGCTCCCACCCCCCTTTGCCTACCCTGGGGTGCCCTCACATGCGCTGGGGAGCTGGGGACAAGGCAGGAGCTCGCTGAAGGCCTGAGACACAGGCGAGGGGCGGCGGGGACTAGACCCGGACAGCCATGACTGACTCCGGTTTGCAATGAAGACAGCAGACCTCATGATCACTGAGATTCAGTGGGAACAATAACTCGGAAAAGCCAACTGCTGAATCTTCCGTTTTTGCACTGCAAAGGAAATTAAGTAGCTAACTGCTTTTAAAGACAAAACTGCCGTTTATTACAGAATCACCTATACGGAAAAAGAATCTGAAAAAAGACTAGATATGAAAATGAAACTGTTCGTGGCTCAGTCATGTTTGACTCTCTGTGACCCCATGGACTGTAGCCTGCTAGGCTCCTCTGTCCATGGAATTCTCCAGCCAAGAATACTGGAGTGGGTTGCCATTTCCTTCTCCAGGAGATCTTCCCAACCCAGGGATCAAACCCAGGTCTCCCACATTTCAGGCAGATTCTTTAGCACCTAAGCCACCAGGGAAGCCTAGAATAGATCTATGTATATGCATTAACTGAATCACTTTCAAAGAACACAACACTGTGAATCAACTATATCCTAGTCTATAAACTATCTAAAGTAAAACTATTTTTTAAACACCAAAAAACTAAAAAAAGAGCAAATCATGTTCAACGTAACACCTCCTTATATACTTAGAAAAGATGAGAATGTATACCGTCCGCATGGTGGAATTCCGATTCTGAAATTTGTAATAAATTCCCGGACTGCATTGCTTTCTTGCTGTATAAATGATAAAAATAAATAAGCTCTGGATTAAAAAATAATATTAGAGAGGGATAATTACGTCAAGAGTTTGAGACTCCTCCAGCTCAGGGTTCCCGGGGGGGAGGAAGGTTTTACTGCATGCAGTCCTCTGACGGGCTTGGTGCTGCAGCCCGTCCTAAAAGCCTTGACGTGGGAACAGAGGCTCTGTTTTTCCTGCAGCTCTGTTGCTGCATTCACTGTGCAGAGAGGGGAGCAAGAGCTTGGATCTGTGCAAACGCGCAGGAAGGAGTTTAAGAGGAGCTGGGGTTGAAGATACATCATGTCCACGGCCCCCAACAGGCAGACAGACGGAAGGCCACCTCCCTCCTTCCACAGTTATTTCTGCTTCGGGGACCAGACATTTCCTGCTGGGGCCTCGCAGGTCGGAGTCTTATCCGAATCCCGCAAACTCTTGACACTGGCAGAGACCAACCCGTGCAAACGGCAAGCGGAGGCCTCTCAGCCCTTTGTCTCAGGGTCGGCCGAGGTGCAGGGCATCCCTGGGGGGTCGGCGGGCTCTCAGTGCTGGGGCTGAGCCGAGTAGATAGGCCATCCTGGGCACAGCACCCAGAGAGCCTGCTGCGTCTGAGCTGAGCGCTTGTCTCAGTTCTTTATCATCCAACCTTCTCCTCAGTTCAAAAGTCCTCTGGGTCCTGCTTAAATACATTTTCAAAGTGAGGATGTAAGCTGGGCTTCTCATTAACTCCCAAAGCCTCCTGTAAATCCTGTGGGTAAACCCTTAGGGAGAAGCCAGGCTGTATCCAAGGGCCACCAGGGGGCATACAGGCGGGAAGATCAATATCGAAAGGGAGGCCACGCTAGAAGTTGCTCAGCACCGCTACCGATTACAGAAATGTGAATCAAGAGCACAGTGAGGGACCACCTCACATGGGTCAGAATGGCCAACCTCAGAAAGTCTACAGACAACTAACAAAGGAGAGGACGTGGAGAGAAGAGAACGCTGCCATGCTGTGGGTGGGACTGCAAACTCACACAGCCACTGTGGAGGACAGGATGGACGTTCCTAAAAACATCTAAGAAGAGCTGCCACGTCACCCTGCAATCCCAGCCCTGGGCGCATGTTCAGAAAAGATGAAAACTCCAGTTTGGAAAGATACGTGCACCCCAATGTTCACAGCAGTACTATTCACATGAAACAACCTAAGTATCCAACGACAAAGAAACGGATAAAGAAGCTGTGGTACATACATACAATGGAATTCTACTCAGCCATCAAAAAGTGTGAAGTAATGCCATTTGCAGCAACACGGACAGACCTGGAGATTGCTGAGGCAAGTAAGGCAGAGAAACAGAAATATCATATGATACAACTTATATGTGGAATCTACAAAAATGATACAAATGAACTTGTCTACAAAACAGAAACAGACTCACAGACAAAGAAAACCTTTGGTTACCAGAGGTGAAAGGGAGGGGTGGACTAATTAGAAGTTTGGGGGTAGCAGATACAGAGTACTACGTATGAAACATAAACAGCAAGGTCCTACGTGCAGCACAGAGGACTGTATCCAGTGTCTCGTAATAAACTACAATGGCAAAGATCTGAACAAGGACAGACATACACACGTGCTTTCTGTGTGCTAAGTCGCTTCAGTCGTTTCCATCTCTTGGCCACCCTCGGGACTGTAGCCTGCCAGGCTCCTCGGTCCGTGGGATTCTCCAGGCAAGATGAATCAGTTTGTTGTATAAATGAAACCAACATATTGTGAACTAACTATATTCCAATTTAAAAAATATCAAAAGGGAGGGAAGAGTTGGTGATGGGGTTGGGAGGTGTGGAGGAAATCCTGGTCTGGCCGGGCTTGTGAGGAGGGAAAAGAGCAAAGGAAGTGTCGCCTGGGCAGTGGCAGGTACAGTCCTGAGCACTGCAGAGGCCACAGCGGGGCCCCACGCGAACTCCCTCCAAGGTCAGCATCCCTCTCTCCCAACCAGACACAGGGTAGAAGCCCCAAGACGGGAGGACCGCTCTCCCAGAGGGAGGAGACGGGTCCACTGGGGCCCAGGTCTGAAGCAGGGCCTCTGCTGACTGCCTTTCTCTCTGTCTGCAAGAGGCTTCCCGGGAGTTACCCGAGGCTGCTGACCCCGGGGGCCCTCAGAGCCCCCATGTGGCGCGGCCTAGCAAATGCGGATGAAATTAGATGTACTTCAGATTAGGGCAGGGCCAGGGCTGGGCTGAGTTTGTTTTAGTGAAAAGAATGTAATTCCACTGACTTCTTTTTTCAGTTCTGTTCTAAACTGATGTTCTTTTGAGCCACAAGGAATGACAACTGAAGCCGCTACAGACGATCGCATGGGCCCACCGTACGCTGTGACATTAGCATCATTCTGTTCCACAACACGGACCCAAAGGGGCTTTTAAAAAAACAAGGGTCTGTGTTATAATCTATTGATTTCAAGGTTTCAGAGACAATTAAAAATATTATAAGTCCTCACAATCCTTTCTAAAGGAATTAAAGTTCTAAAAACAACTCACAAAGGAGTTCCTGGAAGTCAAGCACAGATCTGGAGCCCCCCACGGACACCCTCATTGCCTGGTGCTTGTGGGCAAGATTCAGGGCGCAAGGCTGCCTGCTGGCACTTCAAAGTCACTACCTGAAACAATCAATTTTGACTGGCTCACCTATATTTCTTTTCAAGTTTCCTAGAATAGATACATACAGCCTATTACTTTGAGAAAAGCAATTTGTACAGAGTGGTATCTTATAGGAAATAAAAATAACAGCTGTTTAAAAAACATCCTAGGGACTTTCCTGGCGGTCCAGTGGTTAAGACTTTGCCTTCCAGTGAAGGGGGTGTGGGTGTGATCCCTGGTCGGGAGTTAAGATCTCACAAGCCTCAAAGGCAAAAAATCAAAACATAAACAGCAGAAGCAATATTATAACAAATTCAATAAAGCCTTCAAAAATGGCTCATCCCTGCCCCTCTTCCCCCAAATCCTATTCTCCTTTGTTGAGGTAGAGAGGAACCAATGGGCCCCACTTCCATGGAGCTGAGAGAAGATTCTCAGCGCTTCTCTGGGCGTCAGAGTCCTTGCACGCACAGGACTGCTCTCCGGGCCCATCTGGCCCCCACTAGCAGGGTCCTGAGCTGTCCTGGGAGCGTCTGTTCACATCTCTTTCTCTGCAGAGCGCCTGGGGCCTGGCCTGGCTTGCTGCTCTGACTGCCTGTTCAGCCGGGGAAGCGCTACCCCCTGCCTGCCATACCTGCCTCCCTTCTTCCTGGGCGTCAGAGTGCAGCTGAGGCTTCCACTCCACCGCAGAGACCTGGACCTGCTGTGACTCTGCAGCCCTGCGCCAAGCCATTCTCATCTACAAGCCTCCCCTCCCCGCAAGCTTCCAGGACTAGGCACCACGGCTGGGCTCCAGGTCATGCAGGGGGTGTGTAAGTCTCTGCCGAGAGATGCCCTGTCCTGCCTGCCCGCCCACGGCCCTGAGAGCTGTGGAGGGTGGCTGCTTTACAACGTCAAGGAGAGGACGTCATTCAGGGTGCAGGCGACACGGGTGTTCCCACGCTCTGAGCTCTGTGTAAGGACAAGGCTGGTGGCCTCCAGGATATGCTAAGTCAGGAGCAGATGGCGTCATACGGAGGGGACACTCCTGACACATACACATACATGGAGCAGATGGGGTCATACGGAGGGGACATTCCTGACACATACACATACATTTTTGTTGCTGTTCAGCTGCTAAGGCATGTCTGATTCTTTGCAACTGCATGGTTTGCAGCACGCCAGGCTTCCCTGTCCTTCATATATCTGTATAAATATACACACATGCATATACACATAAATGTACACACACAAACACACATGCATGTAACAGAGAGATTGGTCCGAGTGTAACTTTCAGTTGGGCAACCAGCCCAGCGCCAGCAACAATAGGACTGCCGTGTTTGTGCTGACAAGCGCCCATGTTCAAACCCAAGCCATTCAGGGGACACAGATACATTCACCTTTTCTCGTAGGTCTCACTGTAACATGCTTGGAAAACACATTACGGGACAGAGGAAAGAATGTGGCCATCACTGACAACGCCCAGACTCACAGTTACAGCTCTCAAGGGTGTCCTTCCCGTCTTCCCCTGCACCGCTGTTTATAAACAGATGCATGGCCACCACCAGGCTCAGGCGGCGTCTGAGGTTTTATAGTCGTGGTGCCAGCTTCACGTGACACCAGCAACATCACGGTGTGCCCAGGTCACTGTGCTTCCCCGGTGTGTTAGTGCTAGCGGGGGATTTCTGCTCACGGCTGTGGGGAAGGCGGTGCTGTCCCAGGGCTGCCCACTCAGTGGCTTCTCAGTGATCCTTCTTCCCACAGAGCACCCCGGCACATCTTTACATCAGTCTTGGAGTGTGGCATGAATTATTTTCTCAGGATAAATGGCCAGAAGTCAATTTTCCCAGAGTACCACCTCTAAGAGGGGAAATATTTCCAAGAAAGGAGATGACATGTGTTTGGCAGAATGCGTATTATTCCTTAAAGCACAGGCCTCCTCTGAGCATCTCCGAACCTCCACCCCCCATTAAGCAAGCACTCATCAAGCAAGCACTGGGTGCTGGCCCCCCTCTCCTGATGTCCAAGGCATCCCGCTCCCCAACCCCAACCCCACGCTATCTAAGTGCATCATTACGGAGACTGTAGAAGCTGCCAGCATGGGATTCAAGCTCCTGCTCTCCACTCCCTGCATGAGCCATCCCACCCTAGACCTTCGACATCCTCAACCCCAAAGAGAGGGATGTTACACAGGCTGATGGTGAGTATCACTCACAGATATGCATGCAACGCCACAGCCCAGAGCAAACGCTCCATATGCGCCCATTCCAGACACACTCCTCTCGACTTCTCCTCCTGGGGCATCATGTGCCTAAAAGACCCCCCTCCCCACCGGCTGCAGGACAAAGACTGTCCACAGCACCAATTCAGGAAGAGGGAGCACTTGGCAGGAAGCTCACCCTGGGCTTCTGCTAAGCTCAGAGACTTCTATGGGGTTTTCAACTGTTTCTAGTCTAATCAGTTGAAAATCCAAGAATTCGAAGTTTGCACTGTATTTCAAGCAGCTGAAGCCCATGATGAGAGGCAGTGATGGTCCTTGAGAAAAGAGGCCCCTATCATGGCCCGTGCATCCTGGGGGCGGTAAAGACTGTGCTGTGCCCAGAGCAGGGGTTGGCCAGATGACCTGTAAGGCGTCTGCTGATTGGGTTCTCTCTCTAGCTCTGCTGGGCGCAGGCAGCCCTGCGGCATGAATGTGGTGCTGAAACTTGCAAGGTGGTCTGGGAATGGGTTTTTCAGTGTGGATCAGAGCCCCTGAAGGAGCAAACTCCCACGGCCAAGCCCTTCCCTGGGGTGGCAGTGTCTTGTAAGGGAATTTATGGTTCTAGGGTTGCGGATGTGCAATGTAAATGCAATTCTTACTTGAGTACAAAGTTTTTCAAAAGTGAGATTAAGGAATTAGGTGTCACAATGGTATTAATAGTATTGTTAAGAAAACAGTCTAGATCTTTGATAGAAATAGACTAAAAGATTTATAGATAAACAATATGATGGCTGGAATTAGGGGCAAAACAATATAATATATAAGGGGGTGTGGTTTGACAGTTGTGGAGTCTGGGTTGGGGGCATGTGGGGTTCACCACTATTCTACTTTCGTACAAGTTCTATTCTTCACGGAAAAAGAAGGATAAAGAAAGCCACAGGAGAAATAAAGCAAATTTGAAGACTTCTCCTGGCTAACCTATTTGAAGAACTGAACCCACATTTTCTCTTACTAATCTTAAAATGTATTAGAGAAAGCAGTACCCCTTCCTGCCCTGAGTGGTTCCTGACGGAGGCTGGACACCCCCCCACCACCCGCCCCGACCGAGGCACATTTGGCCACGTCTGAGATATCTCTGCTTGTCACAAGTGGTGTGTGTGGGGGGGTGGGGGACTACTATCGTCTGTAGGCAGAGGCATGATTGCTGCTGAACATAATCCAGGGCCCGGGATGGCCCCACATCACTGGGACAATGTGAGGTCAAACCAAGCAAGGACTGCAGTGGCATGAGTCGCGGAATCCAATAACAATTAACCTGCTCTTATGACAAATAAACGCACACCCAGACACAGCTGGGAGAGAAGCGCTGCTCATCCTCACGGCTGAAGGCCGACTGACAAACGCAGAATGACCCACCACACGGGAACCGGCCAAAGGAGGTCGGAGGAGAACGCACGTAACATGGCTCCAAGCTCCCTTCCATTCAACTCCTTTCTAGTTACAAGGGAAAGACGCCACGTCGCAGTGGAGAAACCTAGCTGACAGGACTAATACATACCCACATTAGTGACAAGAGAAACCAGCATCACAGCGTCCTGAACTCCTGCCCCGAGAAGGAGGCAGCTGCCTGTGGTCTGCCCACCACGTACAGCCTGAAGGGGCCACAAAGAAACCTCCTACAAAGCAAAGACAGGGCTCTAGTAACCGCGTACGTGACGGAGGACATGGAGTGGTCAGATTGGGCCCCACTTGGAAGGAGATTAGAGACACTGAAACCAGTGCAGAGGCGGGGCCTGTATGGGTTCATGAACCAGAAAAAAAGAAGCTATAAAGGACACTGGGAGGATGTGTGGATCCCGGGGCCGGGGAAGGGGCAGGTGAGATGAATTGACATATATACACTATTGATACTACGTATAAAATAGGTAACTAATGAGAATCTGCTGTGTAACACGGGGAACTCTACTCAGCGCTCTGTGGTGACCTGAATGGAAAGCAATCCCAAAAAGAGTGAGTATATGTATAGTTGATTCACTTTGTTGTACAGCAGAGACTAACACAACATTGTAAAGCAACTATATTCCAAAAAAAAATTTTTTTTAAAAAGGACAATTAAAGACTCTGACTAAGGCTTGGATCCCTGCACTTATTAATGCAAACACCCTGATTTTGGTAACTGCTGTGTGCTACAGTGCACCTTGTTATACACACATTTATACTGCTGCTGCTGCTGCTAAGTCGCTTCAGCCGTGTCCGACTCTGTGCGACCCCATAGACGGCAGCCCACCAGGCTCCCCCATCCCGGGGATTCTCCAGGCAAGAACACTGGAGTGGGTTGCCATTTCCTTCTCCAATGCATGAAAGTGAAAAGTGAAAGTGAAATCGCTCAGTCGTGTCTGACTCTTCGCGACCTCATGGACTGCAGCCCACCAGGCTCCTCCATCCATGGGATTTTCCAGGCAACAGTACTGGAGTGGATTGCCATTGCCTTCTCCGACACATTTATACACATTGGCATAAATGTACAGGAGCAAGGAAAATGATTTAACTGGGGCAGCATGTGAGCAACTAGGGAATCTGAGCCAAGATCTACAGGAGTGCTCTGTGCCATTACTGCAGCTGCTCTATAGGTTTCAAGTTATTTCAAAGTAAAAGTTTAAAAACCATATCGTGACAATAATGACCCGCAGGCCCCTCTGCAATCAGCATCTCACGCCTGCCGTCACCGACAGGGGCCAGGGTCACAAAGACAGCGCTCCGCACCAAGAGGCTCCTTCTCCTTCCCCAGTTGTATCTGTTTTCACAGTCAGGAGAGTTAAGACCCCAACTCCGCAGGCACCAGGGAGTTCAGCCCCGGTTGGGGTCAGGAATATGTGCAGAATGCAAAGACGGCGCTTCGGTTCACACAGGCTTGCAGCCTCACCTGCCCTCGGAAAGCCCACATCCATGCCGGCGCAGCGGCCGCGCAGAGAGCCCGTCAGCCAGAGCCGCAACGCGGCCTCCCCTTGCCACTGCCTGTCCCTCTGTTCTGTGATGGCAGGGCAGGCCACCCCACAGATCAGCCGCCCAGACCACCCGAACCGCACTGAGTAGGGTGGCTCTGCCCTCAGGCCAATGTGCTATCTTTATCTCAAGCTCTGCAATATTTACCAGCATCCAGTTTCAGCGACCGTCTGGCCTGAGAGGCAGGGCAGGTCTTACGGGTCTTTAGGGACGAGAGGGGCCTCCAGCTGCGCCCCAAGCAGCATCCCCACCCCCGCAATGAGGGCGCGATATCAGATTCTATGCAGACCTTGGCTCACACCTACTGGGCCAGCACAGGCGTCCCAGCCGATGCCCCGCTATTGTGCTGACGTTGTTGTATGGGGGAGCCGGGCAGGGGAGGACACACAGCTGGATGCAAAGAACACAATACACCCGAAGACTGACAGATTTACTGGACGTTTAGAAAAAGTGAAATCCGAGGAGCTCAGAGAGAGACATGAGTGGCAGGTTACAAAGGACCACAACCTCTAGACCTTCCTTGGGTCCAGACCATGCAGACAGTGAGCCCCACAGTCTAGATCTCAGCCACACAGCTGCTGTGCGGGGCTACTTTTTTACTAAGAATCAAGAATACGTACCTGTAGATACAATTTTCACTCTCAAAATCCCAAATCCCCTTCAAAACGTATCTGCTAGGAATGACCTTATACTAATAACCTTTGTACCACCAATAACACTTTCTTTTTGGGAAAGTCAACTTATCGACCATTACAGCGAGATTATATAGTTCCAAGAATACCGCTAAAGATCAAGAGTTAGTGACAGTAGTTACTGAGAAGTCCCTTAAAAAGCAGAGCATGTTCATTGGTATCAGTGGGCATCCCTGTTTGCTGCATTTTCGTAACTAAAATCAGGCCACAGAAGGGAAACCTTTTGCTGAGGGCTGAGGCTGGATCCCTGGGCTGCAGCACTGTCCATCTGTACGAGCAGCAGGGCTGCTCAGCTCTGCTCACCTTAGACCAGGGATCCGCAGGGGTGAAACGTAAGCCAAACGCCAGGGGGACCAACTCCTCAACAACCAGGAAGGCACAGGGCTCTACCCAACACAGACTCAGAAGATGCAACGCCAAAGAGAGAGCAGTACCTGAAAGCGAAGGCGCGCACCTTACCCCACCCTCCGGCCGCTGGGGTCTCCAGCTCAGAGGCTTCCAGGGCGACGCGGACGCAAACACCCCTGCTGCAAACCGCCCTTTGGGTCTGTCTCTTTGCTCCCAGACGGGCTCAGTAAATACCTTCTAGAGTTTCTTGAAGCTTCGGAAACAGCCAATGGAAATGACGGATTGCTTGGAGTCGGCTTTGTCACGGGGGAGTGACTTAGCTGCCGCTCGGGGGCCAGTGAAATGAGACACAAGACACCCAGACTGGGTTCTTCTGTTCCTTAAGCAGGGGTCAGCCAGGCTCCAGGGCCTTCTCATTATACTATACAGGGTACATAGCCCTCTGATGACAACTATAACAATGAGCTACACACACACACACACACACACACAGACACACACAGACACACACAGACACACACACACACACACAGTCATAAACACATGCAGCCTTTAACCAGCAACTGCTGTGCTGAGAATCTTACTTCTACCAACCTACCCACCTACCCACCATCTATCTAACCACCCAGCTCTCCACCATTAAGGGACCAAAGACCCATATGCAAGAATGTTCATTTCAGCTTTGTTTACAATAAGAACTGCAAAAAATGACACTTTGTGTCCTAAGAGGGTTAGGTTAAACCAAGTATGATTCCCACTCAGTGGAGCGCCAGGTTTTTGGTGGAAATGTGATAACACAGGTAAATTCTGGACAAGATCGACAACATCCATCCACACTGCTCATGCCTGAAGAATGAGGCGAGAGCTGGGAAATGAGGAGAAAGGGTACCTTACTTTTTATTGTAGACTGCCTTGTACTATTTAAGTTTCACTTTTTGATCTTACTGTATGTTGTTACTTTTACAGTTTAAAACAATTCATCTTTTGTTTGCTAGTTTGGTCCCTGATTGAGCACAGGTGACTACAGTCAGGCAGTGGAGTCCCTACTCTTATCTGTGTTCATAACCCACTTGACAGACTGTGTGGTCTATCTGAACAGACTCGCTTTTCTGGAAGGACGCAGACGAGAGAGAGACTGCTTCTTTGTGAAGACCTCTGGGGGAGGGGAGTCAACCTCTGGTGGTCTCACTTCAATGCAGGACTTCTCTCGCATGGAGGGGATAGCTCTAGGATCAGCTGGAATAAAGACCCAAAGTCCAATCCTGGGTCTCAAGCACAGGGAGCTCCTACCAGGAGTTGAATTTTTATTAACAGTTTAGATCACCGAAAATTTATTTCTATGTACATACAAGAGCTTCCTCAGTGGTTCAGCGGTGAAGAATCCGCCTGCCATGCAGAAGCTGTGGGTTCGATCCCTGGGTCAGGAAGATCCCCTGGAAGAGGCAGAGAAGCCACTCCAGTGTCCACACATGCAATAAAGGATAAGACCCTGATTCCGCTCTTCCTCCAAAGAGCTGATAACTGCTGGAGCACAGTGAATAGATCACGATGCCTTGTTCATGGAATTCTGTGCTTGGAGCGGCTGGCTCCTCTGGGTGCCTGCTCTAGAGCACAGACATCTCTGCTTTTAAACCAGAACCACGTGGTTTTCGACAGCAGCTTTATAAAGGCAAAACCACTCTTCTGAAGGGGGAACCTCTTAAGCTCAGAGGTGAAATCCGGTTGGCCTCTCCTGGGTTCCCATAAAATCCAACCTCTCAGCAGCCTGGAACTCAGTGACAGCCCCTTGCCGCCCAAGACCCCAGGCCTCAAGGCTGTGCTAGCTTGACTGTGTCATCTCGGGGGTCTGCGTGAGTCTCCCTGGGGAAGGGACCCTGCCTATTCTGGAGTCTTTAGGTAAGAGTTTGGATTTCAAGTTTGTGGATCTGATGTGTGCTCCTGGTTCCATATTGGGTTGATTCAGCAACTAAGACAATATAAAACTCAATTAAAACAAGCACCCCACCCATGAAAGTAGGTGGACTGGTATCCAGGATAAAGAGAAAACATCAGCACACAGCTGGGAGCTCTGTAGACACCCTTAGGGTCCCTGAGGCCTGGCCCGCTGGGCAGCAGGCCCCCACGATGCTGCCAGGGGCTCTGCCACAGCAGGAGGGCATTTGTTCTGGTCTCTGTGACAGTCGCCTGCTGTGACAACCTCAGTGTCATACAAGCTGCTTGTCTTTATTAGGGGAATGCCAAATTACTCCAGAGAAGGATACAGAGAATAAGGAATGAAGGGCCTTCAGGGGGTTGGGGCCACAGACCCAGTTGCTCCTAAAAGAACAGGAACAAGCAGCTCCTTGGGCTCTCAGGTGAGACAGTCTCACCTGGGATCCAGAGAAAGCCATACTCGTCCGAGCCCCAAGAACCGCCCAGCAGGGTGAGATGGATTTGGAGACTTTCACTGCTTCTGACCAAAACCACCCTAAAAATAACCAGGAGTCACCGCAGCAGGGCACCAGTGAGAACTGACACCGAACAGGCCTGCTTTACACTCTGCAGATCTTTCTACCAGAACGGTTTCTCTTGTGCATCCCCGACACTGTCTTTGCTTCTTACTCTGGCTGAGGACACCTGAGTTAGTGTATGACTTGGAATTATCAGCACTGGATGCTCCTTTGATTCTTAAAGGGCCCGCATCCCTTCCTTCACTAACACAGTTCACTTTCATCATCTCACACATCATAGGCTCATGATGTTCTTGGTACATACAACAGCGTGCGTGGAATAAAGCGAAGATTTTTTTTTCCCTGCTTGGTACCCAGTTACTAATGATAAGTATCTGCTGAGCACAGATCACGGGTCCTCCTTAACCTCTGTTCTGGCAGCTCCCCGAGCCAGGCTGGCTGGGAGGCCAGGCCGGCTCCTGGGCAGCATCCTTCCGGGCACTGGCAGCAGGCTGGAGCCACCGTGGCTCGCCCTCCTCGCCAGCCATGCCCTGGGCACCAGTGTGTGCCCCCAGGGGAGACTTGGGCAGGACTGGAGAGGTGCCACAGCAGGAGGTCGGAGCCCGTACCACACGGCCGCAGGCCAGCGTCACCTCGCTGCTGACCTCTGGCCAGGAACCGTGTCTGCGAGGGCCACACGGGCAGCAATGAACATCCTGTGGCACGCAAACCAGGTGCCCTCAGAACCTGCTGAGATTTCAGACACAATACCTCTCTTCCATAAAAGAAGGGATATCCTCCCGACAACAGCTTCAGCTTTGTATGGAGGCTTACGGGTTTCCAGACAGAAAAGCCCTGAGCAGGAAGGGTGCTGTCTGCTCTCTGAACTCTGCACCCTCGCCCAACAACCCCCAAAAGAAAAAGAAAAAACACGGGAGACCACATGGCTGCCAGCTGACCACCAGCTGGAGCAATGAGCCAGGAAAAGGTGCCACTACTGTTTACAGAGCCCGCTTATCAAACCCCAAACACCTGCACAAAGAACCCACCCAGACTCATTGCACAGGCCAAAAGGGGCATCTAAAGTCAGGCTTCGAACGGCACAGATTTGGTGACAAGACCTTCCTCCTCTGGGTTCTGGACATCCTGGTACAGAGTCCCAAGGAGACCAGCCAGCAGCATCCCCCCGGGGCTGGCGCGGCCTTGGAGGAAACGCGGTGTTTTACTTAAGGTCCTGCACATTTTCTTTACTTGAGGACCCTTCACAGTTTGAGGCTTCAACACTAACGCTGCAGGAATTTCTTTTCCTTGGTTGCAGTTTATATGAATTGGCATTGAGGCTGAGCATGGTAGAGACAGACCCACTCAGCACATCCTGCTACGCCAACAGGACTGTGGACACTCCGTTCCCTGTGAGAGGAAGGGGAAGAGGGGCCAGCGTGTTCTCGCTGACGCTCTCCCAGGACAGGACCATGTCTCCCTTTGCCAGCAGCACCAGTTTGAGCGCTCTGATTCGGACGTTGCAGAGAACCAGCCGGGGGCGGCCGCCTCAGCCCTCGGGGTCGCTGGTTGGGGCAGCAGGGCTGGAGGGTCCGCGCATTCGTCTCCCATGGACTTGCACTGACTGTGACTGAAAGTGATGGACTCTTGTTATGTTTTCTAGGATGTTGCTCCTCTTGGGGAAAAGCACCCTGCATAAATCTGTGCACAGACGAGGCATATTTGGGTTTTTCACATTGTTTTTCTTTGTTCAGCATTTTATCTTGAGAACATTTCAGGCTAACAGAAAATGTGTGAAACCTAGTACAATGACTTTTTCACATATTTTCCATCTAGGTTTATGTGCTTCCTGGAGAAGTGAATGGCAACCCACCCCAGTGTTCTTGCCTGGAGAATCCCATGGACGGAGGAGCCTGGTGGGCTACAGTCCACGGGGTCGCGAAGAGTCGGACACAACTGAGCGACTTCACTTCACTTTATGTGCTTCCCAGGTGGCTCAATGGTAAAGAATCAACCTGCCAGTACAGAAGATGTGGGTTCGATCCCTGGGTCAGGAAGATCCCCTGGAGGAGCAAATGGCAACCCACTCCAGCATTCCTCCTTGGGAAACACCACAGACAGAGGGGTTACAGCCCATAGGGTCTTAAAAGAGTTGGTTACAACTCAGCAACTAACCAGCAGCAGCAGGAGGTTCCCCAGCAGTCCCGTTGGCTTTATCATCTTTTCACCCTCTGACACTGCCTCTGACCCTGACAGTGAGCTGTAGAGAGCTGGCCCTTCAGCCCAGGACAACTTGATGTATATTTCCTAAAAACAGCAACTCTAACCACAGTTCAAGGACTGAAATCAGGAAACCACATCCATATATTACCATCAGCTGTCTGCATATCTAGTCAAATTTAGCCAGTGTCCGAGTTGTGTCCTTTCTGGAAAAGGCAACTCCTAAGAACACGGGCACGCGCACGTGTGTGTGTGTGGCAGTGCTGGGTCTCGCTGCAGCCTCTGAGGCTTCGGTCTTGTTGGGGCATGCAGACTCTTTCAGCTGTGGCGTGTGACCGCTCAGTCGCAGCACATGGCATCCAGCCCCCTGACCAGGGATCGGAACTGGGGCCCCTGCATCGCAAGCACAAAGTCCAGCTTGCGAGCTGGACCACCGGGGAAGTCCCCAAAAGGCAATCTTTGAATTTAGGATCCCCTCTGGGCCCAAAGGCCACCTTCAGCTGCCTGGTGTCTCCTTGGTCTCTGTCAGCTGGACGTCTCCTCAGATTTGCTTGTCCCCGACCTCTTGTTTCCTGGGGTCTTCTAGGACTTCAACACCATTGAGGAGCCTGGCATTTGCTGGAAGGTCCTGGGTCCTGGTTCGAGCCTCTGGCCCCACAGAAGTGGACTCTGTCTTTCTCGGGACGCCCCCTCTGGCCGCTCCTGGTGACGTCACCTGGGAACCCTTGGTTGGTAAGGTGGCACCTGCTGCCCTCTCCACGGCCCTGAGTTACTCCCTTGCCTTTGTCCTTCGAGCAGCTCCTGGGTCCCCATGACAGGACCCTCTGCATCCATCAAGCATCTCCTGTACGGCCCTGCTTGCTGAGTAGAGAATGGAATTTAGGCGCTAACACCCAAGCCCAGGGTTGGACATATTTTTAAAGGAGTGAAGCAGAGCTGCAAGTTATCATAGAGACAAGAAAGCTACAGAAAGGCAAGACGTCACCATGCGCTGCTGCTCTGCACAAATCCATCCAGTCCCCCGACCTCAGCTCCTGCTGTCTCCTTGTCCTACCGGGCTGTCCCCACATCTGCCATCCTGTGCATAAAATGCAACATGCAGACTTTTCCAAGGGGAAGGGGACTGCGGACAGGATGGAGTGGGGGTTGGGTTAGCAGATGCAAACTAGTACCGGGTTGGTCAAAATGGTCATCTGGGGTTTGCTGTAAAAAATCTGAACAAACTTTCTGGCCAACCCAAGGTAGATAACATGGATTAACAACAATGTCTACTAACCCCAAGGTCCTATAGTCTAGCACAGGAACTATATTCAACTTCCTGTGATACACCATCATGGAAAAGAAGATGCAAAAGAATGTATATACACGTATATAACTGAGTCACTTTGCTGTTCAGCAGACGATAACACAACATTGTGAATCGGTTATACTTCAATTAAAAAAAAAATCTGCCTTGCATCTCGAGACACTCGGTACAGTTTGCTCCGCAGAGATGGATCCCTGCCAGACCTCCAGGCCCCCCAATCCCGCCCCGTGTCCCTCCTGACCACCTTCCCTCCCTCTTTCTGGAACGTTCTCTGCCTTCAACCCAGCTACCGTTTCCTCTTCCTCCAGTCCCAGCTGCTTTGCTGGCTGGTGCCTTTCCTGCAGCTGGGAAGTCCCATGTCTACCCGCTGGTGACTCCGGGCACTTCTCTCTCACAGCAGTTCGTGGGCTCCTACGGGCAGGGCTGTGGCAGTGCCCAGGTGTGAGGAAGCCTCCCAAATCACCCTGGGGAGTGGGTCCATGAGATAGAAGCAGCGGTGGAGGCAGGATTTCCTGGTTGGACCCGTGCCAGATAAGGGCAGGCTGCAGTCAGCTTCCAGGGGTGCCCTCTGGGGATGCATTCTCAAGGCCCTCCTGGTCACTGTCATGGGGTGCTCCCTCCTGGTCATCTTCCCAGGCTGGAGACCACGTCGGGGAGGTTTGAGGGGCGCTGGGCTGCAGACCTGCAGGAGATGAGCAGCCTGAGCCTGGGCCGAGTCAGGATGTGACCGCTGGGCCCTGCTCTCCACACCTACATCCATGCAGCGGTCCCCCACAGCACCACACGTGGAACGTTCCTGACATCAAATGGACCAGAATCTCCTCCTCCACCTCTGCTCTCTGGGTGCCGCAAGGCCACACACTGCTACATGCCTAGAAAGAGCCTCGGAACGGCCAGAGCCTCGCTAGGGCAGCCGTGGGGTCTGAAGACCAAGAGACAGTGTGTTCAACCACAGGGACGGGCCAGGCGGGACCAGCTGGCTCTTCTTTGTCCCCACCACAGTCCTGGCCCTACAGTCCCTGCAGCCAGCAGCTGCCCACCTGGGCAGGGAGACCACCCAGGTGGGGGACGCTCACAGACAGAACAGCAGCAACGACCTGGTGTGGCGTCAGGGCTGAGAAATTACGAAGCTCACCCTGCCGCGACTGGAACAGAGGCCCTCGCAAACATGCAGCAACACGCAGCTGGAGCCGCAGAACACCACGGACTTGGGCTAGAAACCTGGCTTCCGGAGAAGAATCAAAATGTGAGAAACGTTACATCACATCACTCAGGGAAGCATCACCCACAAGACAGCCAACTAACTGGAAACCACGCAAATATCCAGCCCCTGCCCAGGGTCTGAGTGCAGCCCCCAAACACACTCCTTAACAACGTTCAGCTATTAAAAGTGCTTTTCGCAGAGATCACGGAAGAGACGCACACAACACTTGCGGGATAGTAAATATAAAGTGCAAGTGGCAGTGTGGCTGCTCAGTCGTGTCTGACTCTCTGTGACCCAATGGACTGTAGCCCGCCAGGATCCTCTGTCTGCGGAATTCTCCAGGCAAGAATACTGGAGTGGGTTGCCATTCCACCCTCCAGGGGATCTTCCTGACTCAGGGATCAAACCTGGTCTCCTGCATTACAGGCAGATTCTTTACGACCTGAGCCGCAAGCAAAGTCTAAACAAATATAAACATATAATCGGCTTTGTCTAGAACCAGATAAAATACAGGGGGCCAAGGGCCGCAGTGGAGATGGTGCTGTCTGCCACTGTCACTGGCCACGGTCTGCACGAAGCCAGTGGTCCTAACACCGAGGTCCGGTCACAAGAGCACTGCTGCCGTCTGGAGGGGATGACGTCCCCACCACAGGCCAGCTGTCTCCACCTGCCCTTCCTGGGGTGCTGTCACACAGGTCACTGACATCTGGACCTGTGCAGCGTTTCCTGATACAAATGAACCCCGAGAACTCAGGGTTCTAGAAACAGGGCGGTGAGACACTACCGCTTTGATTCCCAAGCAACTCCACGTGGGATTACAACGATGCAGCTGTGCTGGGGCAAAGGAAAGTAAACCGCGTTCACCATTAGTGTTCGGTTCTAAAATAGAATTTACCAGTGGAGGCTGTCCACTCAGAATCTTTCCCAACGAAGTCACATCTGTCTTCTTTTTTCCTAGAAACGCAGAGACTTGGCTGCACAGCAGTGACCGGAGGGGTGCGGGCGGATGTTTACTGAACTCTCTCTCTGGAGACACTCAGAACGCCTTCCCTTGGTTTCCTCCAGTGAGTCTTGTAATTTTTTAAAAACCATTTTTTTATTACTGAAATTGCTTTTCCTTCATGCTTGTTAAGAGAAGGAAACGAGAGCCCAAGAAAGGGATGAAACAGCTGTGGAAAGAGAAGGGCAGACTCCAGGCAGGCACCAGGCTGCACAGGAAGGGGTGCCCACCAGGCCAAGGCGTGGGCAGACTGGCCAGGAGAGACGCAGAGACAAGAAAGGCCACAGCCAGCAGGGGGACGTGAGTATGGAAGGCTCTGCTGAGTCTTTCAAGATTGTGAAAAGGCACGGACCCGGTCCTGCCCCAGCAGGTGGAGGAGACTTTGCCAAAGCATGGAACCCCTTCAAACCAAGACCGAAAACTCTGATAGGTACTTTTCAACCTTGTGACTTCATAAAACACTCTAAACTGCAAAAAAAGAGACACATTTAAAAACCATAGAATGGAATCAAAGTTCCCTCCGTGAATGTCCACAGGCTTTTACGAAAGCACAGGTGTTCATGTTCCATGCACACGGGAGCTTCTGCACAGGATGAACTGTGAGGGTGTTTAATCACACACATTTATGAGCCATCAGGGAGGGTAATCAGGCCAAGATATTGTTTTCTGATTCTTTACCTTTTTTTTTCTAAAGAAATTTCAAGTCACAGCAACAGCAAGAATCAGCAGATTCGTTTGCCAAGGGAACTCACTTCTTGATCCAACAAAACAGGCCGCCCTTTCTGAGCCTGTCTATGTGCAGACCCCAGCAGCTGTTTCCTCTGCTCTCCTGGCCCCTCATTCTGCAGCAGGACCAGCTCACAAACACCCATCCTGAGCAAGGCACACACTTAAATTTTTGGTAAAAGTACGGGCATTTTTTCCCGTGAAAGACACAGATATTTTAAGTGTCCACTGTGCCAGTACTTCTGACAGCTACAGATACCAAGAGATGTTCAATGCTGTCATAAACAATCTCATGTTGAAAGAATTAATGTTTAAAAAAATATTTATAGTCCAGAGAAACTCTAGTGGTTGAGATTTCACAGGAGGTTCCTTCAGCCCTCGCTGGAGGCCTGACAGTCGGGGGTCTCCTCCAAGCCCAGAGGGTGCAGCGCCAGGGCCTGCAAGGGGCAGAGAGGACCCCAGGGGTGACAGACTCATCCAAACCAAGTTCACATCCTGCCACTGTGTCTGGCCATGCTACTGCAGCTGGCGGGCTGGGGTTACCCACTATGGAAACAGTCTCCCCCTTGGCGTGTGGAGTGGTGCCGTGACAATTAAATGTGCAGCAACCGCCATGAAACAGATGCTAAAAATCCCTGCCTTCCCGGTGGGACTGCAGGACCTACATGGGACCACCTGTCAATATTACTTGGTTGACTGGCCACTTCGCTTATCTGTCTCAGATGGGAGGGAAGGGATTCTCACGCTTTCCAGCGATCCCACCACAGACACACAAGTGACCCTCAGAGGATCTAATTCAGCCTCTGCCACTCCATGGGTCCCCTCCAGGGTCCACACTCATCCTGACTCAGCACACTTGCAGTTGTGCCTTTTCAGGAGTGCTTCTTAGAAAAACGGCACCCGCCATCCTCACCCCAGGGTGAAAGACAAGGGCTGGGTCTGTCTCTGGGGCCGATGGGAAGAGCTGCACCCACACAGCCCAGAGAGGCAGGGCTGCTGGGACTCTGTGGCTGCCCATTCCCCACAAGGGCAAACGCAGGCCTGCAAATGTGGCTGGCAGACCGTCCTGTGGGCCCCGGATGCCTTCCCTACTCCTGTCTTCCCCAGGTCTGGTCCCGCCACCTGGGGCCGGTACCATGTTCCAGGTCCTCTGGCCGCAGCAACTGGAGCTAGAAGGCATCTTCCTTTCAAGTGGCTGCTCGAATGTGTCACTCCTTCCACCCGCTTTGTCTAGTGACCAGAGAGAGGCGTCCAACGCCCCCTGCACCCAGCTCCTTCTGACAGCTTCCTCTTTCCCTCTTGACCTCCTTCTTCCAGTGACTAGGTGGGTCTCCTGCATCCAGGGCGCTGTATCCATCTTTAAATCACTTCAGAGCTCCAACTGGTTGCTGACCCCCGTTTCCTCCAACTCAGCAGGAAGAGAGGGCACGGCAGGTTTCTCCTGCCCTCAGGTAGGTGGCAAAGAAGGCTCCCCACTGCTGTCACAGCCTGACACTGAGCTGGTGAGGGTGCTTGAGACTGTGAGGCATCAACACCAGTGGCACCAACAAAACACATGCTTCAGGAGATCAAAAGTCAGGACGCACTGTGGCAAAGAGACATCCCTTTGAGCCAGTTAGACCACAAGGAAGAACACCAAGTCTCTACAAGCAGGGCCAAGTGTGGTGCATCCTTCCTGGTTGCTGGTCCCAAAGGGGGGTGCTATCTCGGGAACAGAAACAGAGGCACTGAGGCCAAGTTCTTGTGGGGGAACTAGCTCCGATCCCAAGAAAAACAGCAGGGAAAGCCCCTGGGCGACCTGATTCTGCTTACAGAGTTGGACAGTCCACAGGGTGGAGGCCTGTTTCCTTGCCAGCCACTGGGAGAGCCAGAGAATATTTTCATGGTCTTATTTTAGGATGGGTAATGTTGTAAACAACCTCCATGCCCAATCCACAGACAGCTTGTCTAGACCCTGATGTGAAGCAGAAGGTCACCAGGGAGACAGACGTCCCTGACAGATTGCAGGCATGTGATGAGGGCTGTAGCCCGGCCAGCACGGCCGCGGCTGGGGACGCTGACCTCGCCTCTGGGTGCTGACGCGGGGTGCGGGGTGCGGGGGGCTCACGAGGCGTGAGGTCAGCAGGCAGCAGAGCTCAGGCGAGCCTCGGAGGAACATCTCCCTCATGAGTGCAGAGCCCACTTGGCCAGGGATAAGTCTGCAGAGGAAGAGGACGTGTGGTGCATGATGCCTGAGGACAAGGAGGTGGAGAGTGGTTCCGGTGGAAGAGGCAAAGAAGCTTCTGAATACTCTTGCTGCAAAGAGGGAACACCAAGGGCCCAGGGACACCTAGTGTCCCTAAAATCAGAGGTGCCAGATCCTGGGGTCAAGTCCTGCTCAGCTCTACCATGTACACGTGGGGGCCCAGCTCTGGGGCCGCCTCAGCTCCCCATCCACAGTGGGTCCCCCCAGCTCCCCATCCACAGTGGGCCCCCCCAGCTCCCCACTGACTCTGGGCCACCTCAGCTCCTCATCCACAGTGGGGGCCCTCCAGCTCCCCCACCCACACTGTCCCCAGCTCCCCCACCTACTCTGGGCTGCCTCAGCTCCCCATCCACAGTGGGCCCCCCCGCTCCCCCACCCACTCTGGGCCCCCCCAGCTCCCCATCCACAGTGGGCACAGCCTCAGCTCCCTATCCACAGTGGGGGCCCCCAGCTCCCCCACCCACACTGTCCCCCGAGCTCCCCATCCACAGGGGGCCCCCCCAAGCTCCCCCACTCACACTGGGCCCCCCACCTCCACCCCTCACAGCTTGGCCTCAGTTTCCCAGATGCAGTACACAGCTGCCATTTGCACATAATTCTTAGGCTTGTTCTGAGGAGCAAAAGTATTTACTGCACATAAATAATATAAACCACTGAGAATAGTACTTGGTACAGAGACCTTACTCGGTGAACGTTAGGTGTTGCCGTCATCTTTGCTGTTGTCGTTATTATTGTTGTTATTGTCGTTATTATTATTATTATACCACGCAGTAGAGTATCATGGGGCTTCCCAGGCGGCACAGTGGTAAAGCAGCAACCTGCCAATGCAGGGGGCACAAGAGATCTAGGTTCAATCCCTGGGTCAGGAAGAACCCCTAGAGGAGGAAGTGGCAAGCTGCTCTAGTATTCATGACTGGCAAATCCCATGGGCAGAGGTGCCTGGTGGGCTGCAGTCCATGGACTCAGGAAGAGGTGGACGTGACTGAGGACACACTGCACACCCCATGGCAGAGAGAGCATTGCTGGCCTCCCTCCTGAGCCTGCCAGCCACACGGGCCCAGGCCCTGCCAACCGGGAGGGCGGAGCTGCCGGCCCACCCCTCTGACAAGCTGATGACTGGTGCTTTGACCCTGACTTACTGAAGCTCAGCCTGCATCCTCCCTTGGGGATGATGTCTATAAAATAGGCACCTCCCAGTCTCACTTTACGGCAGAAACTGCTGGTTTAAAAGGTGGCTGTCACCTTCTAGGTCAAGCTGAAATCCCTCCACCCTGAGCAGATCCTACTCAAAGCCAGGAATGTTACAAACTCTTCAACTACCGTCCAGCCCAGGAACCTGGGAGAGCCCAGGTTTAACACCTCATTTATCCAGACGAAGACGACAGTGGTGACATTTTTTTCAGACGATGAAATTCATCTTTCCGCACCAAATGATTAGTATTATTTATCGTTTTTATGGGAGTCTTTGTATAACATATAAACATCTAAAATGTCCTAAATGTGGTTTCCAAAACCTCCCAGACCTAAGCAGCATCTTGGCTGACAGATTGAAAAGCCCTGCCAGGCAACAATTGTGGGAGCACCAGAAGAAGAACAGAGAGTGAAGACCCCAGAGCGTCCCTCCCTTCCTCCCTAGGCCACGGGCCAGCTCGTGCGTCCTCACTCCACCCACGAGCGGCTTGGTGCTCCTACCAAGGCTGGTCTCACCTGCTTCGCAGCAGCCGGGCCAGGAGGTAAGGAGCCGGGTGTGAGCGCAGGGGGGCTTCCGGGGCCGCAGAGCTCGGGGAAGGGGTTGGGGATGGCGGGCAGCGACGAGGTCCTCAAGTGGGGGTCTTCCTCCTGCAGGCGCCTGCGGGGAGAGATGACGCCCGTCAGAAGCTGCCACATCGGGACCCTGCAGCCCACATTGGGGTATCTGCCCAGAAACCCGTGGGAGGGGCTCAGAAGGGTGTCTGGACACCTCAACCCACACCACACCCTGCACAGCTCGCCACCATCCGCAGGTGAGAGTCACTGTGAGCGGACGCCAAGATGTGGCATCAGTGTGCAGCGGGGTGTCACACAGCCGCCACAGGATGGGGCTTTTGACACAGGCTCCCTCCAGGCGGCCCGTGGGGACACCCTGCTGAATAAGCCCGGTGCAAAAGACTGACCCCGCAGGCCCGCACTGCAATGAACCACCCAAAACGAGCACACACAGAAAGGGGGTGGAGGGTGGGGGCTGGGGACAGGGGGGCGGGGAGTCAGCCTCTAATGGGGACAGGGTTTCAGATTTGCAAGATGAAAAAGTTCAGCAGATAGATGAAATAGATGAACACCCTTCCTATAATCACAGGGCCATGTGCCAGTGAGCTTAGGGAGGGTCTTGGAGGGAGATGCTTGGGAATTAGACTGGGGTGGGCGTACCGCACAGTCTTGGGGGTGCCCTACCTGCCGCCGAACATGTACTATGCGATGATTCAGTCTACGCTACATGCATTTTACCTTAATAAATTATTCTTTTTAAGAAGTCCCATGTTTCCTTTATAATAATTCACAAGCATCACTCAAAGCAAAAAACTAAGTGACATTAGACATAACTGAAAAGAATCCCATTCAAGAGGCCTGTGGCCACGGAATCCATCCCTCTCTGCTTAGCCGCATCAGTGGAGCTGAGACGCAGGGGGCGAGGTCAGGGACGGGAGGAAGGGTAGGGCCTCGCCTGTCCACCTGTCCAGGTGAGGACACGCCCCTGGCCCTCCCTCACTGCAGTCCCTCCTCCTCCTCCAACCGTCACCCTGCATTGCCTCCAGCTGCTCCCAGAGCCCTCTCCAGCAGCATGACAGTCTCATCACCCCCGCCCCCGACTCTCCCCTCCCCAGGCAGAGACGGAGCTGAGCTACCCCCAACGCTCTGGCCCCTACCCCTCCAAATCCAGGAGCTGGCGGACTTTTCCTCAAGCCCTCACCTGGGTCTGCATCCACTCACCAGGTGTGGGCCAAGTCCCTGGCCCCGGGGCCTCAGTTTCCTTACCTGGGGATGAGAAGCCGCCACACCACCCCCTCGGTGAGGCTGCAGTGGCCGCTCCATTAGCTGCTCATACACAGGAGGGGTTTAGCACACGGGAGGTGCTCGTGAGCACAGTAAGTCCTCAGCAGACCCGTTCACGAAACGAGCCTCTGGGCATCCTATACCGACTGGTCACCTGATCTTTAACAAGGCGCCTGGCTGGTTAGGAATGACGGACTGCAAGTAAGAGAAGGATCACCGGAGAAAAGGCTGGCCTGGAGCCAGGGCCCACTCTCCAGCAGCGGGCATGCCTCCTCCCCTGAGCCTGTCCGTCCCGTGGGACTCAGAAGCTGCAGCCCCTGGGCGGAGGGACAAGCATGGCCACATGTGGGCGGCTGACACCCTCCAGACCCAGAGAAGCTCGGAGGAGAAAAGACTGTCTCCCCGCAGACTGAACTCATCAGGAGCTCAGAACACAAGGGTGCTGGTGGAGGGAGCAAAGTGGTCCATCCGCTGGAAGGACGGATGTGACAAAGCGCAGGAAGCCAAGAGGAGAGAAAGCGACCCCAGGCCACCCAGGCTGCTGCGCCCTGCTGCAGACAGCTCTGTATTTACTCTGGTCCCCTTCTCCAGACAGACTTGGCTGCCCTGGGCAAAAGAGTCATCTAGCTGTAGAAGACTTAGGATATTGGGCTGGAAAGAAGGCTCACAGAAGTTTCTGGAAGCAGAGGAAAAGCTCCCTCCCCAAAAGGAAAGGAAAGGAGACCCAGGAGATGCTCCAGCCAACAGATGCCTAAGACACAGCACACTGCATGCCTTCCCCTAGAAGCCCAGAGAGGCAGCAGGTGTCACCCCTTACCTACCCCCACCTGAAAACCCACCAGAGCCGGCAGGGGCCTGGGTGGGGGTCACAGAGAGCTTGTTTGCTGGGTTTCACAGAAGTCTCTGCCCAGAAGGTCTTCCATCACCCCCACTTCACAACTCCGAGGTTTCCCCTCTTCCAGGCAGAAACAGAGCTGAAGTGCCCCGACACTCTGCCCCCACTCTCTCCAAATTGGAGCTGACAGATCTCTTCCACGTCCTCCACCATCCCTGGTCAGGACAGCTCCACTCCGGCTGGTCGCTGAAACGGCTTCTGAATCCCCCACCATGAACTGAGGCTGCCGCAATGACCTGCCAATTAACCCAAGTCCAGCCTCACTCACCTTTCCCCACCTCTGCCCTAGGAGCAGCTCCTGCAGGCTCTGGATCTCACCCCACCTATCGGGATCTCTTTTCTAATCCACCCTGAGGTCTGACGGACGGCTAAAGCCACGTGTATTCAATGTGTACAACTAGATGAGTTTAGAGAGAAGAACTTGCTGTGACCCGTTGCTGTGGTCTGGCCACCACCTCCGGACGTTCATACCCACCCTCTTCACTTGTTTATTATCATCACCTTGTGTGCACGTGTGTGATGTGAACACATCACACAGGACCCGAACCCCTCGCTGCTAGCTCAGGTGGCTCTGCACAGCACGTCTGCAGGCCTTGTCCATGGGGCAGGCTGCCCCTCTGGACCTCCCACCAGCACCTCCCGTCTCCACCCCAGCCTCTGGCAGCCCTCTCCACTACCTGCGTCCTCGCTCCTGGGGCTTTCGGGTTTCTTGTGGAAGTGGAATCCCATAGTAATTGTCCTTCTTTGTGGGTCCTATTTACTGATGTTGTCCAGTGATGGAGGAGCAGACACAGAAATTATGGTAAACACACGATGGAATATTACTCAGACACAAAAAAGGAGGGGCTGGGCCACTTTAGACACCAGGAGTCGTCTCTCTTGCTCAGGAAGTCTCTACCTCCATCCCTCAGTTCCTACTTCCCCTTCAACACCCAGTTTAGAAGTCTGCCTCTGTTAGGGAAATTAGATAAACAGTCTTGTCTAGGCTTCAGAGACAAAGCAGAGCAGGCCTCTGACCGTGCGTCTAACCTGTCTAGACACTGCCCAACTGGGAGTGACTAGGAGTGACTGCCTGCTGTGAGCTGAAGACTTGCAGCACCACAGAAAAGATGGGGGAGGAATCTTGAGATTGTTGAGTCCGGGAAGTGGGGGGGGGCTCCTGGCCAACCAAGCCCCAGACTTAACTACATTCCAAGTTTTACACAACAAAATAAACAGCATTGGCAAGAAAGCAGAGCTGCGATTTGCTCCCAGATTGATGATAAGATCAGTTTGAGTCCAGCCTGGGGTTATAAGTGGGAACCCCACACTGCAATCTCTGAAGTCTTACTCAGGGAGCAGACGTGCTGCCTGGGACCTTTTCCCAGCTGGGACTCCAGATGTGCTGTGACGTGGGATTTCCCAGCGCTGTTTAAGTCTGGACGGTGGTCAAAACCCAATTTGGTGATGTATTCTCTGCTCTGTCTCTCTTTTCTTTTAATGTTAGTGTATAGAAAGTAAGCTAGATAATTCTTTAATAAATACTGGTATTATTTACATATATCACAAGTGGCTTATTTTGTTAACAGACCCTTTGAACCTGAGATGAAAGTGAAACCTTACAACAAAACAGCCTCCTCCAGGGAGGCCTCCTCCACTCCCCAGAGTACTTTCCGTGAAGGCTGGGCCTCTCCACTCCAGCCCCAGGGAAACATGGTCAGGCTGCACGTCTCTGTCCCAGGCCCTGTGCAGGGCAGTGAGGTCTGAGAGTCCTCCAGGGACACTTGGCTGTTCATTCACTTTGGGCTTCCCCGGTGACTTGGTAGGAAAAGAATCTGCCTGCCATGCAGATCTGCATTCGAGTCCTGGGTGGGGAAGATCCCCTGGAGAAGGAAATGGCAACCTGCTTCAGTATTCTAACCTGGAGAATCCCATGGACAGAGGAGCCTGACGGGTGATAGTCCATGGGACGGCAAAGAGTTGGGTGTGACTGAGCGACCAACACAATAAAGTCCTTGGATGTGTTTCTACACACCCCATCGACCTGGCACAGAGCCGGTGCACATAGAACTGATCTGAACTGAACTGGGTCCCAGGTCCAACCCCCAACGGCCCTGCTGGACGGAGGGAAAGAAGGGGTCTGCCAAGCAGAGCCCGGCACCATGGCCGTACCACGCACCCTCTGACCACCAGGGGGAGGCAGGGTGGCGCAGTGACACCACCACCCACCCTCTGACCCCTGGGGGGAGGCGGGTGGCACAGTGACCCCACCACCCACCCTCTGACCCCCAGGGGGAGGTGGGCGAGGGGAGGCGGGGTGGCACAGTGACCCCATCACCTACCCTCTGACCCCCAGGGGGAGGTGGTGGCGCAGTGACCCCACCACCCACCCTCTGGTCCCTGAGGGGAGATGGGCGAGGGGAGGTGGGGTGGCGCAGTGACCCCACCACGCACCCTCTGGTCCCCGGGGGGAGGCGGGGGCCCACCTGACCGCAAGGATGCGCACGGGCTGGGACCTCTGCACCCTCTGCCTCGGGGCCGCCTGTGGCTGCAGGGCCCTGGCTCCGGGGGCCGGGCCGCGGCTGTGCTGGCCGTTGTGCAGGAGGGGCGCCGTCTCCGAGGCTGCGCACAGGCTCTCCAGGGACGCGTCCATGTCGTTCACCAGTGCCTCCAAGTCCACGTCGTCCTCTGTGCGTGGAGAGCGAGAGACAAGCGTCAGCAGCAGTGAGTGGTCACGGCCAGGCGGGCGTGCCAGGGACCGGGCTCCGAAACTCACGACACTTTAAAATACGAGGAGCAGAGGGAGGACGCTGCCTGAGACGAGCCCAGCTTTCTGTGAAGACCCATGGGTTACAGGTATTACCTGCTGATCCACCAGAAGCAGCCCCGTAATGAGAGCCCACCTGCACTTCCTGTCTGTACAGAAGACCCTCTCAGGGCATCTGCTCAGCTCACACGCAACCTCGGGGTCGGGGAGCCCACACAGCCTGGACCCTCTGCCCCAAGCCCAGCTGGTGGGTCCCAGGGGCACACGGAGCCCTAATAAGGCCAATCAGGGCTGCTCCCTTCCCCGAAGTTCCAGACAAGAAGCAGAGAGACGGGAATGGGGAGAACCTCGCCTTGCGAGGCCAGCAGGGCCGTTCCCGAGGCAGATGGGCTCCGAGGGTGGATACCTGCAGGGCTCTGTGTGCCTGAGAACCAGAGGAAGCCTGTCTGCATACAAGAAGGCCTGAGGCCGATGAAGAGAGAGGACCACGGAGAATGCCAGAAAGAGATGAGCACGGCGGGACTCCGACAGGTGATGCTATGCCTCAGAGAGGCTGCCACTGGTCCACCATCATCCTAGATGTTTCCGTGAAGCTGTGTTTAGATGGCAGTGACGCGTGACTTTGAGGGCTCTGGGTAAAGCAGGCAGCCCCCATCATGTGCGCGGCGGTAAGGCCGAGGACCCCACAGGAATGGGCGCAGCCTGCACGGGTGTGCGTGCCAACTCCTCAGACACCGTGCTCAGTCGCTCACTCATGTCCAACTCTGTGACCCCAAGGACTGCAGCCCACCGGGCTGCTCTGTCCACGGGGTTTTACAGGCGAGAATACTGGAGTGTGTTGCCACTTCCTCCTCCGGGGATCTTCCCTACTCAGGGACTGAACCTCCCTCTCTTAAGTCTCCTGCATTGCAGGCGGGTTCCTTCCCACTAGCACCAGCCAGGAAGCCCAACTCCCCACAACAAGCACCCCAAATGCAGCAAAGACACATCTCATGCGCTCAGTTTCCGGAGACCTGTCACTGTTTACCAATGCGGCCAGCACAGCTGGGGCTGCCTCTAGTGCAGGAGGTCACATGTCACCCAATTCACAGTCCATCTGCTCCCGACAACCCGGGGTCACCCAGGAGCAAACCAGAGCTCAGGGCCCAGACAGTCAGGTGGCCTGCCCCAGCCCCGCCCCCGCGACTCGGGGCCAGGTCTCGGCCTCCGGTCTCCATCTCCCACGCCTGCACCTCTGACTGACCTCACAGGGGTACCTGGCCAACAGGTAGGCATGAGGTCAGTGAGTTATTACCCGCTCTTCGACAGAGGCTGGAGCAGGGCAAACACTCAGTCAACGCTGTTTATTTGCTCTATGTCACTTATTTGTTCTATAAGTGACAATAGGACGGTGATTATTAACCTGGTTTAACAGGTGAGGAGGTTGGTCCGGGACGGGGTGGGGGAGAGGGTGGGACTGGGCGGGCAGGTAACTCGTCCCAGATCACACCAGAAGGGAACCTGAAAACAAGTTTGCAGCTGTCAAGGTGACCTCACCGGGTGTGCACTGATCAATGAACTCACGGATCTTTTCAGAACACTGACCTCCCCTGCCTCTCTGCTCCCTCCTTCATTCAGCCTTGCTGTCTCACTGGGCAGGAGCGCACAAGGAGACAGAACAAAACCAAATGGAACAAAAAAAGCCCTTCTAGAAGGCACGGAAGCTGCGGGGCACAGGGGGCGGGGGCGGGGGTGGCACAGGCTGGAGGAGGCTGGGATGGGGGTGGAGTGCAGGCATGGGAGACCCAGGCAGAGCTGGGAAGACCAGAGAACAGCCTCCTCCCAAGGTCTCCTTTCCCTGCAGGCAGTGGTGCCCAGACTAGGAGTCTGGGGAGGGCCTGGACCAGATGAGACGCTACAGGCAGCAGGCAGGGCCCCAAAGAGGACAGACAGACACACAGATGGATGGAAAGATGGGCAGGAGGCTGCTGAAAGAGCTGTGATGAGCATGCAGTCCTACTGGAGCCAAGGACAGTGGTCCAGGCAGGATGAATGGACCAGCATTGGGGGAGGAGGGTGCTCAGGGGGCGTGCATTGTCGAATATTAAATATTGGCAGATATTAAAGAGACAATATGCTGTATCAATAACTAATAATAACCATGATATCAAAATTAATCCATCACAAGGGAGAACGTGGGAGTCAGCAGACAGGGCTTCTGCACAGAGCTTGTGGGGGCAGGAGGCTGGTGCAGGTGGGGAAGGACCCGGACAAATCAGAAAAACCCCTGCAGGGGGTCCCTGCACGGCCAGTGGGCTTAGGTCCTCACGCGTAAAGTGGGAAGCAGCATTTGGCAACTGGACAACGGCTGCCTAAACAGAGCCAGCTCTATCAGGAGACCCTGCTGCTGTTTCCGGAGCCCCTGGCTAGACATCTGATAAAAAAGTGTTCGTTGCTCTGGAGTTCTCAGATGGAACTTCTGTAACGTTCTAGAATGTGTCCATCAGGGGAGGCCACTCATCTCCTTCACTGACAGGCAACGGCTCTGTAACCGCAGCTCATCTCAAACTCTGAAAAACACTAAGTCCACGTGCCACCCGCACCTTATTGACAACTCAGGATTTCCAGCTTAACGGACAGTTTCAGAATCAGTCGGATGACACGCCAAGTCCATTGGACTTACAGAATCAGCCTTTGCTGTGGGCAGTGGCCTCTGCCGTGGACGGGAGGCCCTGGCATGGGTGGGCAGCGCGGGAGCACAATGGGGACTGAGGGCGTTTCGTCACCAGCGGGATAGCCCACTTGATTAACACAAAGGGCACCGTTTTCCCGGCTTTCATCCTGCTTTAGAAAGCAAACAGGAATAGTGTTCTCACTCTCTGACAGATGTCTGCCAAGAAAATCTCCCCTTAAGCAGATTTTCCTTCAAGTTATTGCTAGGTAAAAGATCAGGACACCAAAGAAATGTCTAACAGGGTTTCTAATGGCGAAGCGCTCCCGGGCGGGGTTCCCGGACCCAAACGAGGCAGGTCGAGGAAGTCTGCGCCCGGACCGTGTTGGGGACTGTGTTGGGGGTGGCTTTTATACGTTCGTTGCAAGGGATGGGCAGGCTAGACGGACGGGGGTTCGGATAGGTCGCCAGGCTGACCTTCGCGGGCTGACAGGTCCTTCTACGTGGCTGGGGTGGGGTGGCTTTAGCTGGTGAAGTGTGCCGTCATTGGTCCCCGGGATCTGGGAGGCGCCTTCCGTTAGGGACTTCCCCCGCCAGCGGGAGGGAGAGGAGGGGCGGCCCATCATGTCGCCGGGGGTCCGGCCTTACAGTTATCTCCCTTACATGTTTCCCAAACGACTGAGCGACTGAACAACAATGTATTTCTGAAACCCCCTGGCTGTGCCCGCCAAGGGCAGTCCTCCAAGGGTCCTGTCCTTTCCTTCATGCTCCTTCCCCCACCAGCCAGGCCCTTCCTGGGCAGCCCCTCGGTGCACTCAGGAACACAAAGTGATTCTGACATCAAAGTACATATAAAGGGAAAATGGTAAACACACAGGTGAAAGGTGCATGTGCAATGCACGTCCTTCAAGGCCTTCATCTCTCCTCTGAGGTCGGTTATTGATAAAACTGCTTTCTACTTTAACAGAATACATTCACCTGTGGACCTGTTAGAGCCAGGCCAATCATTTAACAATATACTCAGTGGGTTACAAGTTTCATTAATAGGCTCTGCACTGGCATGGTTCAAACTTGCCTATTTCCTACGGCCCAGATGAAAGGATAAAGAACACATGGGTAGTCGGTGGAATATTATGCAGCCAGAGAAAGGGACAAAACTGGGCCATCTGTAGTGATGTGGGTGAACCCAGAGTCTGTCAAACAAAGTGAAATAAGTCAGAAAGAGAACAACAAGCCTCGTTTCTTTAACACTCATACATGGAATCTAGAAAAAGGGTGCTGATAAGCCTATCTGCAGGGCAGGAGCAGGGATACAGATGCCGGGAATAGACTTGTGGGCACAGTTGGGGGAGCAGAGGGCAGGATGGACTGGGAGAGCGGCACTCACATATACTCACCAACTGCCATGTGTAAAACAGACAGCGGGGAGACGCTGCCCCGCACGTGGAGCGTGGTCTGAGGCTCTGTGATAAATTAGAGGGGCAAGATGGGAGCCGGGAGGCAGGTTCAAGTAGGAGCGGATATCTGTGAGCCTATGGTTGATTCACTTCATTGTACAGCAGAAATGAACACATCGTATAAAGCAACTATAGTAAATAAAAAAGAAGTCTAATAAAATATCCTAATCTAGGACAGACTTCACAATTCCCTCCAGGGTCATTTATGAATAGCATTTTGTCTGGTTAGATAATAAAGTCACTTTGGGTTGTCTGATTTTACTTAAACTTTGTCCAACTCTAATAAAGACTAACAATTAAATCTTCCAAAGAGGAGTTTTAAAGGATTGATTCTAAAGAGGACACGGCCATATGCCATGGTACTTTTAAAATAATAACTACACTGAGATTTTTCTGGATTAACATTCAGTCCTTTCAAAAGTTTCATGACCCAGTCTATTGTGAAGGGACATTGCCCATGTCTCCTACACGTGTTGCTGCCTGCACGCAT
Organism: Oryx dammah; assembly: GCF_014754425.2. NCBI lineage: Eukaryota > Metazoa > Chordata > Mammalia > Artiodactyla > Bovidae > Oryx > Oryx dammah. Next base: position 5,871,015 of record NW_024070202.1, on the reverse strand, counting down.
CCCTAGGGGTCAGCACTCAGCCATATAAGGAAGCCTTCCTACAGGTCAGGCAAGTGGCAGAATCAAAGTAGATGCTTCTGTAAAGGACTGTTATCGCTGCTAACTTGAGGCCAAAATACCATCTGTGAGCCAGGACCTCTGAAAGAAATCCCGCAAGGGGGACAAAAAACAATTTTATACGTGAAATTTCACTCCATGCAGATTTCTGAGGGTATATTTACTGGACAGATGTAGGTCAGACAATACGGTTTAAATCAAGTTATCAATAGGTATTTTCCTTCCTTAAATAGCCCAGTCCTTAGCTGGGCACTGACTTTTGTTCCACATGTCTGAGTTGATCATCTGATTATAAACGCACAGATACATCTGGTCTCACTGTCATTAGCAAACAGAGTCACAATGAGGTCTAAAATGAGTACAAATTCAGTGAAACAAATTCATGTTCGGACTAATAAATTATTCCGGGGGAATGTCTTCCAAAAACAAGCCAGGAAGAGGCCAGGATGCAGGCAGAGGGGAGAGTGAGTCATGCGAGGACCTGACTGGTATTCCTCAACCTCCTCCCGGCTCCCCCCACCCAGCTTCACTGCCCCCTGCTTGGTTCACAGCACCCTCTGGTGGCTTCTTTAATTAGATAGTTAACATGACGCTGGACCCACTTAACAAAACCATTTAGCCACCTTGAGTACAAGATGCATCCTTCCAGCCCTTCCAGGCCTTCCTCCCTGGTTCCTGGTTCCTGGCATGCAGCTCCTAACATCCCTGTTATTTCCTAAGTCATAAGAGTAAGGGGAGGAGCATCTTTTCTTTGTCTGGTCTTCTGTTGCTGTTGCTCCTGAAATAGCTCTCGAGCTACTATTAAAGGTGAAAGAAGTGTTTTTTGTTAACGATAACAAGCCCCTTTCGACTACACCCGAGTTTATGGGAATGAGCTGACTTCTGGCAAGCCCCCAGCCATGTGAATGAGCTGACTTCTGGCAAGCCCCCAGCCACCTGATGGAGACTGGCTGTCAGATGAACCAGCTGTGTGATTAGAGAGCTGGGACTTTGAGCACCACCCATGTCCTCCAGGGAGGGGAGAAGGGATAGCGGATACACAAATAGCCAATGATTTCACCGATCATGCCTGTGTGGTGAGCCTCTACAAAAACCTTAAAGGACTGGACCCTGAGAAGCTTCCAGGTCGGGGGGCAGGTGGGGTGCTGAGAGGGCGACCGGAGAGCAGGAAGCTCCACCCACTCCCCAGGTATCCTGCCCTGGCACCTCTTCGCCTGGCCATTTCTGAGCTGCACCCTTCATAGCTAGTGAGGACACTGTCTTCCTGACAATAGGCTGCTGCAGTAAATCGGGTGGGAGATTCATTCGGAGTGATTCTGAGAACAAGACATTCAGCAAGAGAAGAAAAGAAGAATTCTCTTGACAGCACTGTACCTGAAACTTCCCCAGTGCATGTGCAAAAGCCCAAGTTCTAACCCATTTCTACCCGGACAAGAACTAAAGGTCTGGCCTGCAAAAGCACTTCCAACTTAAACCATGTTCCCCAGGAGTCTTGCACAAATATAACTCAACACGCTGCTGAAATACCTTTTTTTCACACCAGTTCATCTTCAATTCTCGTGTAATTCCAGTCCCATGTATTTAATCTTTAGTATGCAGAGTTGACTGGACATAAGTAAGCAGAATAAGAAAATCTAGTATTCCACCATTAGGGCTGTCTCGAGCATTCTTTTCTGTTCTGATCATGATATTTAAAGATATTCAGCAAATATAAAAGCAAATCACCTAACCACAACTCCAAACAAAAATACAGTGTGAACTCCCAAATCCTATCCCTTAAAAACAAAACAATGTTTTATTTCAGTGGTTAGTATGGACAGGCGGGAAATAAAAACCCTTAGAATCAGTCTGTCCCGAATACACACGGAAATAAATATAAACACAGCATTGGAGTGATCCACAACTCCTCATGTTCTCTGTGTTAACAAGTGAAACATTTTTACAACATCTGGGACAAAATAGCTTCTTTTTCCTCTCTACCCCTGCAGACAGCAGTAATTGCCAAATACAATGTGTATTAATTGAGAAATACAGGTCAACAAATTGATTACTTTAACAAACTGTAAAAACTTGCATGGTATTTTTTCATTAGGATCAGACATATTCTAAAAAGCGCTGCTTGCACTTCCGGGGTAGTTGTGGGGCTCAGAAGCGCCCCTCTTCCAGGACCCAAAGGCCATGTGGTTGGAGCCATCACTCAGAGCATGGTCAGGGTCAGCCAGTGACATGAAACTGGACAGATACACCTCCTGACACACATCCCAGGACCAACCTAGTTAGACGGAGTGACCACGGTAACACCCCTTCCAATCTGCTCACGCTGGGGAATCTGTGTCTCGCTTTGTACTGATAGCTGGGAGCCTGATTATTTTTCCTGGAAAGTCTTTCCTTCTCCTAAGCCAGATGCAGGACTGTGTGCTCAGGAAGGAGGCACCATATTTAGCCGTGTGCCTGGTTCCTTGAGAGCTCTGGCACTTTCTTCTGTTATTAGGAACTGCACCCAGAACCTTCCCTAGAGCACCCCACAGCAAGTGAGAGAGCCAGCATCCACCAGGCAGCTCTGCCAGTAACGCAAAGTACACAGACCAGGGATCCTCTCCTTTCATGCAGTCTGTAACCAGCTTTCCTCAAAGCCACGTTTAGGTCTACGTATTCCACCTAAGGGCCTCCCTGGTAACTCAGCTGGTAAAAAAATCCGCCTGCAATGAAGGAGACTCCGGTTCAATCCCTGGGTCAGGAGGATCCCCTGGAGAAGGGAAAGGCTACCCACTCCAGTGTTCTTGGGCTTCCCTCGTAGCTCATATGGTAAAGAATCTGCCTGCAATGCGGGAGACGTGGGTTTGGAAGATCCGCTGGAGAAGGGAACGACTACTCCAGCACTCCTGCCTAGAGAATCCCATGGACAGAGGAGCCTGGCAGACTACAGTCCATGGGGTCACAGAGTCAGAGACAACTAAGCGACTTTCACCTTCACAGTCCATCTAAGGGGCTTCCCAGTGGTAAAGAACCCGCCTGCCAATTCAGGAGACATACGAGATGCCAGTTTAATCCCTGGGTCGGGAAAATCTCCTGGAGGAGGGTATGGCAACACACTTCAGTATTCTTGCCTGGAGAGTCCCATGGACAGGGAGCCTGGTGGGCTACAGTGCGTTGGGTCACCAAGAGTCAGACACGACTGAAGCGACTTAGCACACACACACGCATTCCGTCTAAAGAAGCACCACCCCTCAGGATTGTTTAAGTGTCTACAGCGGTGACTCAGATTCAGTACCATCAAGAAGTGATGAGTCTTCCTGATGGCTCAGCAGGTAAAGAATCTGCCTGCAATGCAGGAGATGCAGGCTGGATCCCTGGGTTGGGAAGATCCCCTAGAGGAGGAAATGGCAAACTCCCTCAGTATTCTTTCCTGGAGAATCCCATGGACAGGGGAGCCTGGTGGGCTACAGTCCACAGGGTTGCAAAGAGCTGGATATGGCTGAGCACGCACAGTAACAGTAACACAGATGAGAAAGTCTGTGGGTGCTGCGCACTGGTTAGTGACTGTTGGAAGCAGAGGCAGAAGCATGAAGGGAACCGGCCAGTCCTGACAGCCTTGGGCTCCTCCACCCCAGAGGCCACTGCATTTGCAGGGATCCTGGGTTCTGTCTCTGCCTTGGGCTACACGTTCAGGCTCTCTTCACTCTGACCCCAGGGGAGACGTTGTAAAAGACTGCGGCTGCACAAATTCTTCCATCTTCGGTTCAGTTCAGTTCAGTCGCTCAGTCATGTCTGACTCTGCGACCCCATGGACTGCAGCATGCCAGGCCTCCCTGTCCATCAACAACTCCTGGAATTTATTCAAACTCATGTCCATGGAGTCAGTGATGCCATCCAACCATCTCATCTGCTGTTACCCTCTTCTCCTCCTGCCTTCAGTCTTTCCCAGCATCAGGGTCTTTTCAAATGAGTCAGCTCTTTGCACGAAGTGGCCAAAGTACTGGAGTTTCAGCTTTAGCATCATTCCCTCCAAAGAAATCCCAGGGCTGATCTCCTTCAGAATGGACTGGTTGGATCTCCTTGCAGTCCAAGGGACTCTCAAGAGTCTTCTCCAACACCATAGCTCAAAAGCATCAATTCTTCGGCACTCAGCCTTCTTCACAGTCCAACTCTCACATCCATACATGACCACTGGAAAAACCATAGCCGTGACTAGACGGACCTTTGTTGGCAAAGTAATGTCTCTGCTTTTTAACATGCTATCTAGTTTGGTCATAACTTTTCTCCCAAGGAGTAAGCATCTTTTAATTTCATGGCTGCAGTCACCATCTGCAGTGATTTTGGAGCCCAGAAAAATAAAGTCAGGCACTGTTTCCACTGTTTCCCCATCTATGATGAAGTGATGGGACCAAATGCCTCCATCTTAGGCTCCCTCAATGCACCGGGTTAACTATGGATGGAGAAAAATCGGAATTCCAGGGATGAGTGGCTAAAATCATATCCCCGTCAGGGAAGGTGGGGATTCCAGCAATCCCAGAAGCCCGAGACCCGAAACTCCTACGTCACTAGCAGCACCCCAGGCGTACTGGGTCCTCTCCTCCGCTGGCGCTCAGCCTACCCTCAAGGGTTACAGCCCCATCTGGGAGGCGGGACAGAGTCAAGTTAAGGAAGTTCTTGCAACACGTGACAGCAGGCCCTGGACAGGTGTCATGTGGGTTCCCGCTCGCTCCGTGAACCTGTTTCCCAGCACGCTGCATCCCCTTTCCAGCACAGCGGGGAGCGTGCCCTGGAGAAGCCTCCGGCATCGCCTCTTCCTCTCGCCCCGACAGAGGGCAGTGCCATCCCGAGTTAGCGAATTGGCGCTGGCCACGTGCCCTCACATCTCACGTCGCTGGCTTGTTTGATCCTCCAAACACTAGGGATAATAACAGCTCTTTAGCAGTGAGGCAAAATAATCTACTGCTCAGGGGGGTGAAGGTCCCCTGGCTGCAGGAGACAAAGCCCGCAGCAGAACTCCGATCTCTTCTCTCAAAAACGTCAAACTGCTTATTCTAATTACACAGCAGCCGCTCTGTGATGCTCTTGGAAGGCCAGGCCCCAGAAACTTGGCCCAGGAGAACCCCACAAGCAGCGTTCTTAGCCGAGAGCTTGGCACCTGAGCACGGCTCCTCTGCCCACCTGGCAAGTCTCAGCAAGCATCACTTTTTCCCAAAATTCAGGACTTTGAGAACTTCCTCTAAAACATAGACTAATGCTCTGACTGTATTTCTTTGGTGTAAATGGGAAAAGTGGAAAACCCAATGAGAATAACAGCAAATGAAATTAACCCAGGGGCCTGCAAACTCGGATAAACCAGGTCAAGATAGCAGCTGCTACAAAACAAGTACAGACACAAAGTAATATATACATTAATTTTTGACGATGTACAACAACTTTTTTTTGAAATAGAAAAGGCATGAAAAATAAAACCCAAGGCGGGTTTTATTAGGATGTCCCTTTGTTAGGATGACATTGAGCCTGTGTGGGATCATTGCTTTTTCATTAGTCTCATAAATCCTTTTTCATACTTGGCCAAAGGAGGCAGATGGCAGACACGCTGTCTCCCTCCTTCCTGAGGGGACATGAGTAGAGGAAGTCCCATTTTGGTCCCAGAGCCCAAGGGAGATGTTAGCAAAGCTTTAGACCAAAGTGGACAGAATCTGGTGACCCACTCCAACAGACATGGCCCTGGTCTCCACACCTGGGACTCACTGGATGCGGGCAGAGGGGCAGGCTGGTCCCAGCCTGCCCGTCAGTGTGGGCATTTCTGGGGAGAACTGCCAGCCGTTCCCAGAGCCCCTGGCCTCTCTATGCCCTGGGAGTCCCTTCCCAACACCTCAGCCCCATGAGAAGCCAGTCCTGGACAGGGAGGGGTGGGGAGAATCCCAGGGTAAGGACACAGGGGTGACTGTAGCTGAAGGAAAGCTGAAGACTGCCCCCCGCCCCAGGCAGGCTGTCGAGAGGTTGTTCGGACAGCTCCTGGATCCGTCAGCTGGGGCTCGGCACAACACCGACTCACCCAGTGCTAGAAACTCCACCAGCTGGCACTTCCTGACGCAAAATCAAACACACGCAATGGCACCACGCTGGGCAGGGGTTTTAAAGCATCTTGGGTTACTGTTCTCTTTTATAACTCATTTTCTTCTCCAGATGAAAATTTTCTACATGAACAAGCCTTACTTGAAATCAGAAATGGGTATTTACACTTGAAAATACATCTGACTCTAAGGCTGGGTGGCCAGAGGAACTGGAATTAGAGCTCAATATAGAAAATGGTTTTAGTTTGTTTGCAGCTATCATTGTCTCAGTCTAATTAAAAAGGGAGTCAGGGCAGGGAGGGGGTACTTCCTCTGTGGTCCTGCAGTTCAATGAAGGGGATGTGGGTTCAATCCCTGGTCAGGAGGCTAAGATGCCACATGCCTCACGGCCAAAAAAATCAGAACATAAAACAGAAGCAATATTGCAACAAATTCAATAAAGACTGAAAATGGTCCACATCAAAAAAATCTTAAAAAGGGGAGGATGAGAAACACAAATCAAGCATACGCCAGTGCTCATCTTGCAATGAAAAATCTGGGTTTATTAATATTCAATTAAGAAGCTTCAATAATTAGATCAAAGAATTTAGATAGAACCTGTTTTTCTTCTATGAGCCATTTTTAAAATGTAAAAGCAGGTACACACCTCCTAAAAATGGAAAGCGAGACTTCACAGATATTTACACATCCCTGTTCAGAGCAACACGACGCACAAGAGCTGAGGGGTGAGAAAGGCCTCGAGTCCACCGATGAGCAGATACACCAAGCGCACGAGGCTGAGCCACACGACATGGCCGCACTTAGGTCTAAAGCAGAGGGAAACTGACACCCGCTCCCACACAGGTGAACCTTGAGGGCACCATGCCGAGCGAGGCGAGCCAGCGAGCGCGCGCGGACCAACATGCGTGCTCGTGATGGAGCCGTATGCGGAGACTCATGCAGTCCAGGGTATGCAGACAGGACGCAGGACGGCGGGTGCAGTGGCTGCATTGGGGCGGGGAAGAGTAGTGGTTATTTACTGGGGGCAGGGGTAGGCGACACGAGTGCTCTCCTGGACAGTGGTGATAGCTGTGCTGGGTGAGTTCACTGACAGTTACTGAGCTGCATATTGAAAAATGGATAAGATGGCGATTTTATGTTAGGCATGTTTTAATACAAAAAAATATAATATAAATATAAAAATAATAGTAAAAGCATTTTAAAAAATTGGAATGTTTAATATTCTCAAATAGTGCTGGTTTAGTCACTAAGTCGTGTCCAACTCTTGTGACCCCATGGACTGTAGACCCAACGTTGGACCTCTGTCCATGGGATTTTCCAGGCAAGAATACTGGAGGGGGTTGCCATTTCCTTCTCCAGGGGATCTTCCACATCCAGGAATCAAACCTGGGTCTCCTGCATTGCAGGTGGATTCTTTACCGACTGAACTACACTATGGTCACTTAAGGTTTTTTTCTGGCTAATCTACTTGGGCGCCTTTAAGACGTCCTTGATCCTAAACCTGCCTGCATGGAACCAATGCCACACAAGACGTCATGGATTGCACCCCGCAACACACAGCCAATTCCAGGGGACACCCTGCTGGCCCAAAGCCTCCAGCCCTGCCCCCAGGTGGAGAGATGCCCCTGGCCTCCATTCTGCATACCTGAGGTCCACACTTCTCGCCAGCAGAAAGCCACTCCCCTACAGCCCCCTGTCTGCACACGTGTGACTTCTTCCACCAGCAGAAAGACATGGCCATCACAGGGGTGGGCTCTGGAGGCCAGTAAGGTGGCCCAGGGTGACCAGTGGGGCCAAGAGTTTAGTGCGGAGAAGAGTCCAGGGTCCATCTCAGGAGAGAGATATTTCATCTAAAAGAGGGAGGACCTAAGAGGTAAAATAAGATTTGGGATGTGCCCATGACTGAGCGACTTCGCTTTCACTTTTCACTTTCATGCACTGGAGAAGGAAATGGCAACCCACTCCTCTGTTCTTGCCTGGAGAATCCCAGGGATGGGGGAGCCTGATGGGCTGCCGACTATGGAGTCACAGAGAGTCGGACACGACTGAAGCGACTTAGCAGCAGCAGCAGGCTGTGGAGGCTGAGGGTCATGTGGGGGCCCCTGGGGCTGGCTTCTGGGGTCACCAGTCAAGGAGACTAGCTCATGAAGGTACATTCATTTCCAAAGTTACATGAAACTTGAATTCCTCTTTCCAGTCAACACTAAGCTTCAGTAATACGTGTATACTTCTCCAGTAATGCCGTGGACTTTGACAGGTACGTATTCAACTGTATCTGTGCACATCCTCCAATAAGGTGTTGGTGTTATGAGGGGCTCGTGCAGAGCCCAGCCATCAACAGAGGCTAAACAGACAGACCTACAGAAACGCAGCCAGTCTGCATCCTGCCACGCAGCCAGGCCTCACCCATCTCCCTGGAGCAGCTGGAAGGGGCCTGGATGCTGACTACAGTGACTCTCAGGGAGAAGGCCAGGCTGCGTCTCACCATCAGGTGTGTTACACCCAGGAGGCTGCGACTCGAGGAGGGCAAGATGTGTCACAGTCGCCAGGGCAGAGAGAAAGTCAAATATAGACATCCTGGCAGCCGGATACATGGGCTCTACCACCGGAGCAGACAAGCAAAAAAGTGATGAGTGATTAAGCATTCTGGACTCTGACTCCTGTGAGAGGCACTCATTCAGTCTGTGTCTTAGAGAACTACAGAATGATTCTATCCAAAATATAAATCAAGAAAACAAGGAAAGCTACGCGTTCCACTCAGTGTTCCCATTCACTGACATTCAAGAGCTTGCCTCTGATTTTCCCTGAAAAGAGTGTAAGTTCCCTTTCTTTCTTGAACTTTTATCCTGCTACACTGTTGCCCAGAAGGGCCTGGACATCACATAAGCTTTTAAGCTTTTTTCAGGCTTTTTGGTCTGCACCAAAAAGTTATACCTGCCAAGCAAGGACCAAAGCCTCAGGCTTCAAATTGCAGAAAAAAAGTACAGATTCCACTGTGCAATCTCTATTTTTCCTAAGAGGACAACTGGGGGGTGGGGAGCGGGGAGAAGAGGAACATACAAAATGTTACACAAAAAGGGCAAATGATTCCTTGTATCTTTCTCAAGCCCGCCTTAATGATCTGTTTCTTCTGAGCCTTCTGATTTTGATCCCCAATTCTTCTATTATATCATAAACTAGGCAGAAGCCTGGGTGCATGAAATGATGCAATAACTTGTCATTCTGCAAGGTTCCCATTCCCCGTTAATCCTAAAAATATTAATCCGAGAACACTGGAATTGACAGGGAAAATCCAGGTCCCAGTCCAAAAGTCTGCCACTCACTGGCACTGTACTCACAAACCAGGCAGTTTTAAGGATAAATTCGACACCTAGAGACCTGATCCCACTCAACATTAACCCTCTACGATTCTGAGAATTTATCTCCATAAATGCAAATTTCCTTCAAGTTGTAACCCATGTTTTTCTTCATTCAACAAATATTCCGTGAGCACCCACTCTGACACTGTTCCAGCAACTGGAAATACAAACATTAAGAAAACAGACAAGATTTCTGCCACCTGAACATAATGTAGTCCTAGGCAACACACTCTGGAAAAGAATGATGGTGCAAAATACAAAGTTGCAAGGGAAGAGATGAAACTTCTTTCACTGCCTCTGGAAAAATAATTCCCTCCCTGAAGAAGCTAAAACAAGCTCTGGGATAGGGGACGAGGGGATGGACACATCCTGGAGACTGGGCTCCTCATGGAAGGGTGACCTCAGTCCCAACAGAGCATCTTACAAGAGGGCTTAGGGACACGGGGGCAGCTGACATGGCAAGGAGGGCAGTCCGCGTCCTCAGGTGGAAACAGCCTTGGTAGAGTTAATCAACTACCTAAAGCAGAGCAGGATCCCAGAGGCCAGCTGCTCTCCAAGGACGGCTGTGCTCACTACTTGGCAGAGAGGATTTTACAACAAAATCCCAGTTATGTGAGACAAGACAGTGAAGAGGAGGGCACTCAGCTACACAAAGAAGCCAATTTCTCGGCGATGGGGAAAGTCCTTTCAGGAGAACGTACTGGGCGATTCCAAGAAAGGGCACATCTCCCAGAACTGCAATGCCCAGGAGAGAGGAGCTGTCCTCCCAGGAGGTGATGGAAACAGGGCTTAAGTAGAAGGATGGGACATTCAGGATGGGGCAGGGGGTGCTGCGGAGATCCTCCCTGCCAAATTCTGTCTGATGAGCACGCCCACGAGGAGGCTTGCTTGTGAGAACAGGTTCCTGGGACTCGCCTCGATTCATTCTGAATCCAAATCTCTGGAGTGGGATCGGGGAAGCAAACAGAGTTCTTAAGTGAGGGCTTATGAGTCTTGTGGTAAGAAAAATAACAGCACATGTATAAGCGGCACCTTCTGAATAATGTCCCAGGAGAAGGAAAACTCATGATGGCCTGTTTTGGAATTTGGGCTCGATGGATATGAATTCTGAAGAAGCAATCCCAGAGAGAGGTGGCATGTACTGGACCCATGAGAGAGGGTTTTGATTTTTACTTTCTGTACACATACCATTGCACTTAATGATGATGACACACAAGAGCTAGCGTGCTTTGACCACCTACAAAGCCCCAGGTTTTATGCTAGGCATAGATCATAGTTCAAGCAATTTCCAATCTTTCTAGCAAAAGAGCCAAATAGGCATATTTAAGATTTCAGAAGAAGCTGAGGTGCAGGGTCACTCAGCTCCCAAGATGGAGTTAGTGTTAGTTGACTCTTTTGTGACTCCATGGACTGTAGCCCGGCAGCCTTCTCTGTCTGTTCATAGGTTTAATCAGGCAAGAATACTAGAGTAGGTCCCTTCTCCAGGGGATCTTCCTGACTCAGGGATCAAACCCAGGTCTCCCGCACTGCAGGCTGATTACTGTCTGAGCCACCAGGGATGGACAAGAAGGTTCAACTCAGCTTCAAGGGTGGACAGGCTACTTCCCTGGTACACTGTAATTTTAACTTTCTTCAGCTGTTTTCCCATTAAACTTTAGTTTTGGCTTTATTTCCTGTTTTATTTCCTAGTGACATCTTCTTTGTCATTACCCTTGAGTTTCTAGAGGCTGGACCTGCATGATTTTTCTCCTTAGGATCCCTACCTAACTTCACAGCTGGCACACAGGAGCTGGTCAGCAAATGACAGCTGAGTATGTGGAGACTGGAGTTACCGAGTCTCTATAAATCACGTATAGAACTTTATAGAAGTTCTATAGAACTCTTCAGATAGGCAGAGTTCCCAAACTCTCTGGGGTCTGCTGAGTCCCCAGTCCCTTCATTCCTTGGAAAAAGGCCTGCCAGACAGGTCACACCCAGGCCACCAAGTGAATAAAAGGCAGAGGCTCCAACTCCATTGGAGATGGAGGGCTATATGAGGCCTGGGACGTCCTGCAGGAAGCATCACCAGTCAGGCCAAGCCTCTGCTGTCCGTGTGAGCCTCCCTGACCACATCAGGCTCACCTGGCTGTCCACAAAGTCACAGGAACCATAGAAGGATCCGATTCTGTCTCAGTTCAGGACTTGCAGCCACTGCCACGCGTCCCTGGTGGGCACCTCCCTCTTGGCGGGCATGTTCTTCCTGGCACAGATGCCCTGCCCTGGGCAGAAGGCTCGCTTCCCATTACTGCCTCTTTGCTCCAGCACCATGTGAACCAAGTATGGGTCCTTCTGGGTACCAGGAGCCTCACGATGTACGATCAATCTCTCTTTAAACCACTGCCTTTAGTCCCAAGCTCTGCCTACAGATCACACTGGAACATGAGCAGCTGGCATTTGGTGGGATGCTGGGTGCTGCCTTGGGCAGAATTCCACTTACAGATGGAAAGTAGAAAAAAAGGAAGGCTTTATAGGTCCTGAACTCACTGCTCCCGGCTCCAAGTTCCCACGTGGCAGAGCCTAATTCAGTGTTTTCAGTTCAGTTCAGTCAATCAGGTGTGTCCGACTCCTTGTGACCCCACGGACTGCAGCACACCAGGCCTCCCTGTCCATCACCAACTCCTGGAGTTTACTCAAACTCATGTCCATTGAGTTGGTGATGCCATGCAACCATCTTATTCTCTGTTGTCCCCTACTCCTCCCACCTTCAATTTTTCCCAGCATCAGGGTCTTTTCAAATGAGTCAGTTCTTCACATCAGGTGGCCAAAGTATTAAAATTTCAGCTCCAGCATCAGTCTTTCCAATGAACATTCAGGACTGATTTCCTTTAGGATAGACTGGTTGGATCTCCTTGCAGTCCAAGGGACTCTCAAGAGTCTTCTCCACCACCACAGTTCAAAAGCATCAATTCTTCAGCACTCAGCTTTATTTATAATCCAACTCTTACATCCACACATGACTACTGGAAAAACCATAGCTTTGACTAGATGGACCTTTGTTGGCAAAGTAATGTCTCTGCTTTTTAATATGCTGTCTAGGTTGGTCATAGCTTTCCTTTCAAGGAGTAAGCATCTTAATTTCATGGCTGCAGTTACCATCTGCAGTGATTTTGGAGGCCAAAAAAATAAATTCAGTGTTTTATTTAATAACTCTTCTCTGTCTCTGGGCTTCCCTGATAGTTCAGTTGGTAAAGAATCTGCCTGCGATGCAGGAGACCCCAGTTCAACTCCTGGGTCGGGAAGATCCCCTGGAGAAGGGATAGGCTGCCCACTCCAGTATTCTTGGGCTTCTCTTGTGGCTCAGCTGGTAAAAAATCCACCTGTAATGCAGGAGACCTGGGTTCAGTCCCGGGATTGGGAAGATCCCCTGGAGAAGAGAAAGGCTACCCACTCCAGTATTCCAACCTGGAGAATTCCATGGAATGTATTGTCCATGGGGGGTGATAAAGAGTCGGACACAATTGAGCGACTTTCACTTTCACTTCACTTTCTCCATCTCTACTGTCTGAGCCACCAGGGAAGCTCAAAGCTATGGTTTTTCCAGTAGTCATGTACAGATGTGACAGCTGGACCATAAAGTAGGCTGAGCGCCAAAGAATTGATGCTTTTGAACTGTGGTGTTGGAAAGGACTCTTGAGAGTCCCTTGGACTGCAAGGAGATCAAACCAGTCCATCCTAAAGGAAATCAACTCTGAATATTCCTTGGAAGGACTGATCTGAAGTTCCAATAACTCTGGACATCTGATGCGAAGAGCCGACTCATTGGAAAAGACCCTGATTCTAGGAAAGACTGAGGGCAGGAGGAGAAGGGGGTGAAAGAGGATAAGATGATTGGATGGCATCACTGACTCAATGGACATGAGTTTGAGCAAACTCTGGGAGATAGTGAAGGACAGGGTAGCCTGGTGTGTTGCAGTCCATGGCATTGCAGGGAGTCGGACACAACTGAGTGAGTGAACAACAACAGATTCTCTGTCTGCCGTGACCAACACACTGCACAGAGGTCAGCAGAGTGATTTTCAGAAAGAGTGGGGAAGTCACTCCAGGAGGTGTACTGTGGCATCTCAGGTCACCCCTGTACTGCACCCCCGAGCTATCACCCACATCACGGGGTTAGACAGCCAAGGCCCAGAGAGGTTAACACACACAGACAACCTCATACAGCTATTAGCCAAGTCTTGATTTTTTACTTCAGTTTGGCTACAGAACCAACAGTCTCTTAGTTTTCCCCAAAGATTAAAAACAAAAACAAAAGTTTCCTGATCTCAAGGAACCTAGAAATAAATAAGAAAGACACATAGCTATTTGGCATGCCATAAAACAAAGTGTGATAAGTTTGGGAAAGTAAAAAGCCGTAGGAGAAAACCCAAGAGGAAGCAGCTTATTTAAAAGGCAGGTGTCCTGGAAGGTGGTCACGGCATCTGAGTCAGGACCGAAGGAAGCAGCAGTGTGTCAGAATGGAGAAGAACTGCCAGTGTTACCAGTGGGGTGGGGTAAGGGTGCACAGACCAAAGGAGAGGCCAGAATGTCATGTCTGCGCAGCTGGCGCCCAGGGGGCATGTGTGCTGGTACAGTGTGGGCAGAAGCTAGAAGGGAGAGTGAGGTCTCGCCAGGCGGGTCCCTGAATACTGCAGCAACAGCAGCTGGCCATCCATTCTGTAGCCACACCGGGATCTAAAAGAGCCAGAGAGAAGTGCAGCAGCCACACAGCAGAGCCAGATGGACGATCTGGGAGAAAATGCGCAGAAAACGGCTTCTCACACAAAGGCTCCGATGCTTCATCAGCGGCACGAGAAGGGCGGGGCTGTGCTAACTGGACTTTGTCACTGCACACCTGGAATCAACAGAACTCCCCATGTGGAAGATGCACGTGGGGATGCAGGCTCTTTCTGGGACCCACAGGTGCCTTCAGAAATCCTTTAAACCAATATCTACAAAGTCCAACTATGGACAAGGCACTTCAGCAGAACCTTTGAAATCACTAAGACATGCTTCCTGCCCTTGAGATATGCATCATCTCAGAAGAAAGGAGAAAACTATGATACACAAAGTAACACGTAGAAGGTGGCTTTTCTGTACAGGTGTGTGTTATCTTTCCCCTCCATTATCTCAAAATGTAAAGAGGAAGAGACTTGTCGTTGGCTCCAGTTTCATTGGCGTGTGACTTCTCTGTCATTTCTGGACGTGTGCTGACCTCGGTTTCCCCCTTGGTGCCTTTGATGACTAGATGGCAAAATGGGACACGCACAGGACTCCAAGTCATCATCATCATCACTGTTATTAATTTTCAGAAAAATTATGCAAGATGGGTGTATGCAATAAATAATCTATTCTGCAAGGTGCTTACTAACTCGCCCACTGTCACAGAGCAAGATAAACCAACAGGCAGAGCAACCGCCTCACGCCTGGCCATCCCCAGCGTCTGGGGACATCAGAACGGTTCCAGAAGGGAAACATCCAAAACAAGATGATCTTTACGGACCTACATCACCAGCTCTAGTAACTGACAGTCTTTGTTAATTTCGGTCTTCTCTACTCAGCAAACTACTCCATGAAATACTGGGGTTTCTGAAATGGCCCCACTCTACATCTTCCCTCTACACTGCCCCTAGAAAAAAGCACCCCACCAAATACAATTGTTTGCCTTCAAAACGAACAGAGACCATTCTGTCGTTTTTGAGACTGCATCCAAGTACTGCATTTCGGACTCTTTTGTTGACCATGATGGCTACTCCATTTCTTCTGAGGGATTCCTGCCCACAGTAGTAGATATAATGGTCATCTGAGTTAAAGTCACCCATTCCAGTCCATTTTAGTTCACTGATTCCTAGAATGTTGACGTTCACTCTTGCCAACTCTTGTTTGACCACTTCCAATTTGCCTTGATTCATGGACCTGACATTCCAGGTTCCTATGCAATATTGCTCTTTACAGCATCGGATCTTGCTTCTATCACCAGTCACATCCACAACTGGGTATTGTTTTTGCTTTGGCTCCATCCCTTCATTCTTTCTGGAGTTATTTCTCCACTGATCTCCAGTAGCATATTGGGCACCTAATGACCTGAGGAGTTCCTCTTTTGGTATCCTATACTTTTGCCTTTTCATACGATTCATGGGGTTCTCAAGGCAAGAATACTGAAGTGGCTTGCCATTCCCTTCTCCAGTGGACCAGGTTCTGTCAAACCATTCAATATCACAGTTATCCAAGTCTATGCCCCAACCAATAACGCTGAAGAAGCTGAAGTTGAATGGTTCTATGAAGACCTACAAGACTGTTTAGAACTAACACCCAAAAAAGATGTCCTTTTCATTATAGGGAACTGGAATGCAAAAGTAGGAAGTCAAGAAACATCTGGAGTAACAGGCAAATTTGGCCTTGGAATGTGGAATGAAGCAGGGCAAAGACTAATAGAGTTTTGCGAAGAAAATGCACTGGTCATAGTAAACACCCTCTTCCAACAACACAAGAGAAGACTCTACATATGGACATCACCAGATGGTCAACACCGAAATCAGACTGATTATATTCTATGCAGCCAAAGATGGAGAAGCTCTATACAGTCAACAAAAACAAGACAAGGAGCTGACTGTGGCTCAGATCATGAATTCCTTATTACCAAATTCAGACTTAAATTGAAGAAAGTAGGGAAAACCACTAGACCATTCAGGTATGACCTAAATCAAATCCCTTATGATTATACAGTGAAAGTGAGAAATAGACTTAAAGGCCTAGATCTGATAGACAGAGTGCCTGATGAACTACGGAATGAGGTTCGTGACATTGTACAGGAGACAGGGATCAAGACCATCCCCATGGAAAAGAAATGCAAAAAAGCAAAATGGCTGTCTGGGGAGGCCTTACAAATAGCTGTGAAAAGAAGAGAGGCAAAAAGCCAAGGAGAAAAGTAAAGATACAAGCATCTGAATGCAGAGTTCCAAAGAATAGCAAGAAGAGATAAGAAAGCCTTCTTCAATGATCAGTGCAAAGAAATAGAGGAAAACAACAGAATGGGAAAGACTAGAGATCTCTTCAAGAAAATTAGAGATACCAAGGGAACATTTCATGCAAAGATGGGCTCGATAAAGGACAGAAATCGTATGGACCTCACAGAAGTAGAAGATATTAAGAAGAGCTGGCAAGAATACATAGAACAACTGTACAAAAAAGATCTTCACAACCCAGATAATCATGATGATGTTATCACTAATCTAGAGCCAGACATCTTGGAATGTTAAGTCAAGTGGGCCTTAGAAAGCATCACTATGAACAAAGCTAGTGGAGGTTACGGAATTCCAGTGGAGCTATTTCAAATCCTGAAAGATGATGCTGTGAAAGTGCTGCACTCAATATGCCAGCAAGTTTGGAAACTCAGCAGTGGCCACACGACTGGAAAAGGTCAGTTTTCATTCCAATTCCAAAGAAAGGAAATGTAAAAGAATGCTCAAACTACCGCACAATTGCACTCATCTCACATGCTAGTAAAGTAATACTCAAAATTCTCCAAGCCAGGCTTCAGCAATACGTGAACCGTGAACTCCCTGATGTTCAAGCTGGTTTTAGAAAAGGCAGAGGAACCAGAGATCAAATTGCCAACATCTGCTGGACCATCAAAAAAGCAAGAGAGTTCCAAAAAAACATCTATTTCTGCTTCACTGACTATGCCAAAGCTTTGACTGTGTGGATCACAATAAACTGGAAAATTCTGAAGGAGATGGGAATACAAGACCACCTAACCCGCCTCTTGAGAAATCTGTATGCACCTCAGGAAGCAACAGTTAGAACTGGACATGGAACAACAGACTGGTTCCAAATAGGAAAAGGAGTACGTCAAGGCTGTATATTGTCACCCTGCTTATTTAACTTATATGCAGACTACATCATGAGAAATGCTGGACTGGAAGAAACACAAGCTGGAATCAAGATTGCCGGGAGAAATATCACTAACCTCAGATATGCAGATGACACCACCCTTGTGGCAGAAAGTGAAGAGGAGCTAAAAAGCCTCTTGATGAAAGTGAAAGAGGAGAGCGAAAAAGTTGGCTTAAAGCTCAACATTCAGAAAACGAAGATCATGGCAACCAGTCCCATCACTTCATGGGAAATAGATGGGGAAACAGTGGAAACAGTGTCAGACTTTATTTTTGGGGGCTCCAAAATCACTGCAGATGGGGATTGCAGCCATGAAATTAAAAGACGCTTACTCCTTGGAAGAAAAGTTATGAGCAACCTAGATAGCATATTCCAAAGCAGAGACATTACTTTGCCGACTAAGGTCCGTCTAGTCAAGGCTATGGTTTTTCCTGTGGTCATGTATGGATGTGAGAGTTGGACTGTGAAGAAGGCTGAGCACCGAAGAATTGATCCTTTTGAACTGTGGTGTTGGAGAAGACTCTTGAGAGTCCCTTGGACTGCAAGGAGATCCAACCAGTCCATTCTGAAGGAGATCAACCCCGGGATTTCTTTGGAAGGAATGATGCTAAAGCTGAAGCTCCAGTACTTTGGCCACCTCATGAGAAGAGTTGACTCATTGGAAAAGACTCTGATGCTGGGCGGGATTAGGAGCAGGAGGAGAAGGGGACGACCAAGGATGAGATGTCTGGATGGCATCATGGACTTGATGGACGTGAGTCTGAGTGAACTCCGAGAGATGGTGATGAACAGGGAGGCCTGGTGTGCTGTGATTCTTGGGGTCACAATGAGTTGGACACGACTGAGTGACTGAACTGAACTGAAATACAATTGTGCACACTAAAACTGCACCCTAATAACAAGACTTCTAGTCTAAAGAAAACCCAGCGAAGTAACCAAAGCAGAAAAGAGTTGTGATGGGGTGACAGGGCCACCGGGAAGCCAGAGTCCAGAAGGCATTCCTTGATTCAGGGAGACGAAGGCTGGATTTTGGAGTCTCCTCTTGAGTCAGGGAACTGACTCTGTTTTTGAGGTTCAGGACTCCAGGGATCGTGGGTGATGTTTTGGTCACATCTCGGGAGGCTTGGCTGTGTGCACACATGGTCCCATCTCCAATGAGAACGCAACCACAGTGCGTGTGCAGGAGAATTTCAAACCTCTCTGCTCCTCAGGGCATTTCCGCTCAGTTGTCATCTTCCAAGTGGAGCAGGACATGGCTGGACCACTCAGCTTCAGTGCTGAGCAAGTATTCTTGCTCAGACACAACTGTTTAAAATGAGAAAAGGCCAAACTTCCAAAACGCACAATTTTCTGAAACCTCACATCTCAAAAATATTGTCACGAAAAAGCTAAACATAGTATTCCCATCGTATTAAGAAATTCCACTCCTAAGTATGTACCCAGAGGAACTGAGAGCAGAGACTGAAACAGCTATGTGCAAGCCCATGTTCCTCACAGCACATTCAGAGCAGCCAAAAGGCCGAGGCCAACTAGGGGTAGGCGGACAGCTGAAATGGTAAACACATATAGTCTACAGACAACAAAATATGGTTCAGCGAGAACGAAATTCTCATACATGCTACAACCAAGATGAACCCTGAAAACATTATACTAAGCAAAACAAGCCAGACACAAAAGGACAAGTGAGTCCACTCACATGAAGTACCCAGAAAAGGCAAACACAGAGTCCACAGAAGTTTCCAGGAGCTGAGGGGATTCTCAATTAATGGGGACAGAGTTTCTATTCAGGATGATACAGAATTTTTCAAATAGACAGTGGTGAAAATTGCTCAACACTATGCACGTAATGAAAGACATTAAAACATATACTTAGGGTGAAGACGGTGAATGTTATGTTGTGGATAGTTTACCCTAATAAAAACATATTTTTAAAATACTGTCCAGACAGTAATTCCAGCTATTGCAAGGAAGTGCATCCCTTCTGTAGCCTGCTGCTGGGAAACGTCTGAAGCATGTTTAGCAACCCTCACATAAAAGTAAGCTGCTTATGTTAGGAATGAGCTAACAGAAACCAGGGCGTAAATCCTCTTTACCAGAGGGAAGGAACAGGTCAAGGAAAGTCACAGCAAATCTTTTACTCTAAACATCAAGTCCCTTGCAAAGGACCAGATCAAACATAGCACAGACACCTGAGGCCCAGGGTCAGAGCATCTGGATGCTTAAGGATTAAGGAAGCGCCAGAGAGCAGCGCTCTATCTCTGTCAAGTGCTGTCCTACGCCCCAGGGCGTCTTGTTAGGAAGAGCGTCCAGAGCGGAGGAGGAGGGAAGGCTAAGGGACGCAGGAGGGGGTTCCCCACAGGGCAGGCTGCAGAACCACCCCATCTGGGGGGCCCACTTCTGTGCTGCACTGCATGATGGCTACAAACCCAAGCCCTGCCCCTACACACACACACACACACACACACAGCACATGGACACAGACGTACAGAGCTGCTGGGGCGCTAGACGAATGCTGAGCATGTGGCACTTGGATGCACTTGAGACAGAGAGAAAGAAAGAAAGCGTTAGTCTCTCAGTCACGTCCTACTCTCTGAGACCCCATGGACTGTAGCCTGCCAGGCTCCTCTGTCCATGGGATTCTCCAGGCAAGAACAATGTGGTGGGTTGCCATTTACTTCTCCAGGGGATCTTCCCAACCCAGGGATTGAGCCCAGGTCTCCTACATTGCAGGCAGATTCTTTACCTTCTAAGCCACCAGGGAAGCCCTGCTCTACTCCACATCACAGACCTGGAGAACAGGTTCCCTCCAGCCCTGCCAAGCCAGCCTCCAGGCTTCCATGTGAAATGAGAGTCCAGCATCAGATACACAGCATGATGGCCTTTTCTGCAAACTGCTCTTGCTTTTTGCCAGGTTTTCCATTTGACTGTTTCTCTCACACATAGGACTTTTCTTTCTTTCTTTCTCTTTTTTACATTAACCATGTGGTCCACTGAAGAAGCAAATGGCAAACTACTCCAGTATTTTTGCTGTGAGAACTTTGTGAAAAGTATGAAAGGCCAAATGATAAGACACTGAAAGTTGAGCCCCCCAGGTTGGAAGGTGTCCGATATGCTACTAGGGAAACGTGGAGGGCAATTACTAATAGCTCCAGAAAGAATGAATAAGTGGGCCAAAGCAGAAATGATGCTCAGTTGTGGATGTGCCTGGTGGTGAAAGTAAAGTCCAATGCTGTGAAGAACAGTATTGCATAGGAACCTGGAATGTTAGGCCCATGAATCAAGGTAAATTGGACGTGGTCAAGCAGGAGATGGCAAAGAATGAACATTGACATGAACTAATATGGAAAGGAATGGGCGAATTTAATTCATATGACCATCATACCTACTTCTGTGGGCAAGAATCACTTAGAAGAAATGGAGCATCCCTCATAGTCGACAAAAGAGCCTAAATGCAGTACTTGGGTGCAATCTCAAAAACAACAGAATGAGCTCAGTTCATTTCCAAAGCAAACCATCCAACCACAACAACAAAGAAGCCGAAGTTGAACGATTCTGTGAAGATCTATAAGACCTTCTAGAGCTAACACCAAAAAAAGATATCCTTTTCATCATAGGACACCTTAGTTCTCAGAAAACTAAGATCATGGCATCCAGTCCCATCACTTTACGGGAAATAGATGGAAACAGTGGCTGACTTTATTTTGGGAGGGGGCTCCAAAATCACTGTAGATGGTGACTGCAGCCATGAAATTAAAAGATGTTTACTCCTTGGAAGGAAACTTTTGACCAACCTAGACAGCATATTAAAAAGCAGAGACATTACTTTGCCAACAAAGGTTCATCTAGTCAAGGCTATCGTTTTTCCAGTAGTCATATATGGATGTGAGAGTCAGACTATAAAGAAAGCTGAGCGCTGAAGAATCGATGCTTTTGAACTGTGGTGTTGGAGAAGACTCTTGAGTGTCCCTTGGACTGCAGGGAGATCCAACCAGTCCATCCTAAAGGAGATCAGTCCTGGGTGTTCATTGGAAGGACTGGTGTTGAAGCTGAAGATCCAATACTTTGGCCACCTGATGTGAAGAACTGACTCACTTGAAAGGACCCTGATGCTGGGAAAGATTGAAGGCGAGAGGAGAACTGGACGACAGAGGATGAGATGGTTGGATGGCATCAGTGACTCAATGGACATGGGTTTGGGTGAACTTCAGGAGTTGGTGATGGACAGGGAGGCCTGGCGTGCTGCAGTCTATGGGGTCGCAAACAGTCAGACATGAATGAGAGGCTGAACTGACTGAACTTCATCACAGGGGATTGGAATGCAAAAGCAGGAAGTCAAGAGATACCTAGGGAACAGGCAAGTTTGGCCTTGGAGTGCAAAATGAAGCAGAGCAAAGGTTAACAGTTTTGCCAAGAGAACACACTGGTCATAGCAAACATCCTCTTCCAACAACACAAGAGAAGACTCTACACATGAACATTACCAGATGGTCAATCCTGAAATCAGACTGATTATATTCTTTGCAGCCAAAGGAGAAGCTCCATACAGTCAGCAAAAACAAGATCGAGAGCTGACTGTGGCTCAGATCAGCTTCTCATTACAAAATTCAGGCTTAAATTGACCCAAGTAGGGAAAACCACTAGGCCATTCAGGTATGACTTAAATCAAATCCCTTATGTTTATACAGGAGAGGTGACAAATAGATTTAAGGGATTAAATCTGGTAGACAGAGTACCTGAAGAACTATGGCAGAGGTTTGTAACACTGTCTAGAAGGCGGTGACCAAAACCATTCCAAAGAACAAGAAATGCAAGAAGGCAAGTGGTTGTCTGAGAAGGTTTTATAAATGGCTGAGAGAAG
This sequence comes from Oryx dammah, assembly GCF_014754425.2. Taxonomy (NCBI): domain Eukaryota; kingdom Metazoa; phylum Chordata; class Mammalia; order Artiodactyla; family Bovidae; genus Oryx; species Oryx dammah. Next base: position 5,848,780 of record NW_024070202.1, on the reverse strand, counting down.
AAGAGAAAAGGCAAGGGAGAAATGGAAAAACATAGCTAACGGCCTGCAGAGTTCCAAAGAACAGCAAGGAGAGATAAGAAAGCCTTCTTCAGTGAACAATGCACAGAAATAAGAGGAAAGCAATACAGTGGGAAAGACTAGAAATCTCTCCAAGAAAATTGGAGACATCAAGGGAAGATTTCATGCCCGGATGGGCATGGTAAAGGACAGACATGGTATGGACCTAACAGAAGCAGAAGAGATTAAGAAGACCTGGAAAGAATATACAGAAGAACTGTACAAACAAAGTATTAATAACTCAGATAACCAAGACAGTGTAATCACTTACCTAGAGCCAGACATCCTGGAGTGTGAAGTGGGCCTTAAGAAGCATTGCTGTGATGAAGCTAGTGGAAGTGATGGAATTCCAGCTGAGCTATTTCAAATCTTAAAAGATGATGCTGTTAAAGAGCTGCACTCAGTATGCCAGCAAATTTGGAAAACTCAGCAGTGGCCACAGGACTGAAAAAGGTCAGTTTTCATTCAAATCCCAAAGAAGAGCAATGCTAGAGAATGTTTCGACTAATGTACAATTGTACTCATTTCACACCCAAGCAAGGTTATGCTCAAAATCCTTCAAACTAGTCTTCAATAGTAAGTGAACTGAGAACTTCCAGATGTACAAGCTGGATTTAGAAAAGGCAGAGAAACCAGAGATCAAACTGCCAACAATCACTGGATCATGGAGAAAGCAAGAGAGTTCCAGGAAAACATCTACTTCTTCTTCACTGACTGTGGAAAATTCTGAAAGAGATGGGAATACCAGAGTGCTTTACCTGCCTCCTGAGAAGCCTGTATGCAGGTCAAGAAGCAACATAGAACCAGACATGGAACAACTAACTGTTCAACATAGGGAAATGAGTACGACAAGTCTATATATTGTCACCCTGCTTATTTAATTTTTATGCAGCATACTTCACGCACTATGCAGGGCTGGATGAATCACAGACTGGAATCAAGTTTGCCAGGAGAAATATCAACAACCTCAGATATGAAGATGCTACCACTTTAATGGTAGAAAGCGAAGAGGGATTAAAGAGCCTCTTGGTGAGGGTAAAAGAGGAAAGTGAAAAAGCTAGCTTGAAACTAAACATTAAAAAACTAAGATCGTGGCCTCTTCGTCCCATCCCCTCCTGGCAAACAGAAGGGGAAAAGGTGGAAGCAGTGACAGATTTTATTTTCTTGGGCTCCAAAATCACTGTGGATGGTGACTGCAGCCATGAAATTAAAAGACGCTTGCTCTTTGATAGAAAGCTATGACGAATCTAGACAGCATATTAACAAGCAGAGACATTACTTTGCTGACAAAGGTCTGTATACTCAAACCTATGACTTTTCCAGTAGTCGTGTACAGAAGTGAGGGTTGGACCATAAAGAAGACTGAGCCCAAGACTTGATGCTTTCAAACTGTGGTGCTGAAAAGACTCTTAAAAGAGTCCCTTGGACATCAAGGAGATCAAATCAGTGAATCCTAAAGGAAATCAACCCTGAATATTCACTGGAAGGACTGATGCTGAAGCTCCAATACTTTGGCCACCTGATGCAAAGAGTCTACTCATTGGAAAAGACCTTGATTTTGGGAAAGACTGAGAGCAGGAGGAGAAGAGGGCAGCAGAGGCTGAGATGGCTGGATGGCATCACTGACTCAATGCACATGAGTTTGAGCAAACCCCAGGAGACAGTGAAGGACAGGGAAGCCTGGCGCGCTGCAGTCCATGAGGTCACAAAGAGCTGAACACAACTTGGTGACTAAACAACAACAGTCTTATTTAGAAACTTCCTTCTCAGCCTGAAGGTATAAAGATGCTCACTTCTCATTAGTTCTTCCTATTAGAAAAGATGTACAAGTATTGTTTTTACTTTTAAAGAGTCACTGACCTAAAACTGATGATTGTGGATCATGGATGGAAGGGACCCAGGCGGTCCCCCAACTCCTGTCCTCGCTCAACTCTGGCGGAGTCTCAGGCCCCCTATCCTCAGGATCTGCCACAATTCCTCTGTGGGGTGTTGCTTCTGTAACTGTGTGGGTCTCTTCAGGGGAGGTCTATCTGTTCACTCTGGACATGACAACATGCTTTGCTAAGGGCAACGCCTCACAAGCAGCCTTGCTCCCTGATGGTGTGAATCACCCTTTGCTGTCTGCATGTGCTTTGCTCATCTTCTAATTTATCTCTGCTGTTATTGGCTTTCACTCGTCCATATTAGAGGAAAGAACCATCTGTCAAGCAACACCAAAACGATTCGAAACTTGGTTTCAACTGCACTAAATTTAAACTTGAGAAGATGTAACACTCTCATGATTTGTCTTATGATTTGTGAATATATGATTAGTCTCCACTTATACAGGTCTTTTTTATGCCCTTTAACGATGTCAAGCAATCTAGCTGAATTTATTTCTAGACACCTTACATTTTCATAATTATGTAAAGTGGGATTTCTATTTGCACTGTTGTTGGTTTAGTCAGTCAGTCGTGTCTGACTCTTGTGACCTCATGGACCGTAGCCCACCAGGCTCCTCTCTCCATGGGATTTTACCAGGTGAGAATATTGGAGTGGGTTGCCATTTCCTTCTCCAGGGGATCTTCCCCACCCAGGGATCAAATCCGGGTCTCCTACTGAGCCACCAGGGAAGCTGCTGCACAAGGTAGTATTAAATTTTTTTCTGTTTATCTCACTTATCTACCAGCTTGAAGAGCTCTTTTGGTTTAAATGGGTGTTCTACACGGACAATAGTGTCCTTTGCAGAAAGGCGCTGATTCCCTTTCTTCCTCTTGGTGTTTGTATTTCTCGTTTTGCGTTTGTTTATGGCACTGGTGAAGACCTCTTCTGACAGCAGTCCTTCCTATAAGTTCTGATTTTCAGGGACATACTCTAATATTTCTCCATCATGGATGCTGCTTCTATACATCTTCAGCAGACTTTAAACAGCTTGTGGAGGTTTCTGAATTTCCTGAGTGGTCCACTAGTTAAGACTGCTCTTCCAGTGCAGGGGACCCAGGTTTGATCCCTGGTCAGGGAAGTAAATTCTACATGCTACAACTGAAAGATCCCACATGCCTCAATTAAGACCCAGGAAAGCCAAATAAATCAGTCCAGTTCAGTTGCTCAGTCACATCCGACTCTTTGTGACACCATGGGCCCAACACACCAGGCTTCCCTGTCCATCACCAACTCTCGGAGCTTGCTCAAACTCATGTCCATCGAGTCAGAGATGCCATCCAACCATCTCATCCTCTGTCGTCCCCTTCTCCTCCTGCCTTCAACCTTTCCCAGCATCGGGGTCTTTTCCAGTGAGTCAGTTCTTTGTATCAGGTGGCCAAAGTACTGGAGTTTCAGCTTTGGCATCAGTCCTTCCAATGCTAGTCAGGACTGATTTCCTTTAGGTATGACTGGTTTCCCAGGCCAAATAAATTTGTCCCAGGTCAAATAAATATATAAATGGATATTTTTAAAGAAACAGGTCACAGGTTTCTTTCAGTACAGACAGCCCCTGACTTAATGTACTTCCCCTTAGTGGTTTTCAACTTCACCGTGGTGAGGAAGTGATGGGTGTTCAGTGAAACCTGCACTGCGAGTTCTGAGCTTTGACCTTTCCCAGGCTAGTGACAGGCTGTCTAGCCCTGTCTTGTGATGCACAGCAGTGAGCCTCAGCACCCAGGCAGCCCCTACAGTTACAAGGGGAAACCATCAATACGCTTACAACCGCCCGGACTGAGACAACTGTTCTGCCACTCACTTCTAAGCATTGAATAAATTAGGTGAGATAGTTAATACTTCATTATGAAATTGGTTTGTGTTAGACTTTGTCCAACTGTAATGTAACTCTTCTGAAAACCTTTAAGGTGGATGAGGCTAAGGTGAGTTAGGTATATTAAAGGCATTTCTGACAATGATGTTGTCAACTTGCAATCAGTTTACAGGGATATGTAAGTTGAGGAAGATCTGTCCTGGTTTATATATAACAATAGTACATGCGTGGTTGTTACGGTCCGTTTCTCCTTATATGAGTGGTGAACTTTGTTAATCTTTTTGTTTCCAGTAAGATGATCGTTTTCTTTTCCTTTAATCTTTTTGAATGTTAAATGTGTTCAGTCTAATGATGGAAAGCATTCTTAATTATGATGATAAACCCCACCTGGTCATAACATTTGTTTCTGTTTTATTTAAGATAAACTGCTAAACTCAATTCATCAATGGTATGCAGACTTTCTGGTTGTTTGTTAATATGCGAAATAGGTCTGTACTTGAATTTCTTGGACTGTCTCTCGCAAAATTACAGAACATTAGAAAATGGGCAGAAAAGCAGGTGCCCTCTCTCTTCAGCCACTGGCATAAATAGAGACAGGATATTTTCTTTGAAGGCTTCGTGACACTCATCTGCAGAACTCCCTGAGCTTTTCTGAAGGGGTGTCAGTTCTAACAGACTCCCTCTGTCAGGGTTCTTTCTTTAATAAAATGTTGTATTTCTCCAAAAGTCAACTATGTTTCTTCTTTTTCAACTCTCTTCACTATTTCCTCAGGATTCTCCACCTAAAATGTTTGAGTGCTTTCTACTCATAGAGCTATATTTTCCATCAGGTCAATAATGTTTAATTCACAAGGCACAAAAGAAAAATGCTTGGTTTTCAAAGGTAATCTCTAAGCTATTTCTTCTTTCATATGTAACCAGTTTTGTTGTCTTTTTAAAGACTTTTCTCTAGAGCAGTTTCAGGTTTACAGCAAAATTGAGAGGGAGATACAGGGATTTCCCATTTATCTCTGACCCCCATACATGCATAGCCAGCCTTCCATGATCCCCATCTCTCACCAGAATGGTACCTTCTTTACCAAGGATAAACCAACACTGATACATCATAATCATACAAAGTCTAGTGTGGACCTTAGGGATCACTCCTGGTGAATTTTGGTGCACTCTATGGTTCTGTATAAATGTGTCCATTGTGATATGCTGTGCTTAGTCACTCAGGCATGTCTGAGTCTTTGCAACTCCATGGACTGCAGCCTACCAGGCTCCTCTGTCCATGGACTTCTCCAGGCAAAAACACTGGAATGGGTTGCCATGGCCTCTTCCAAGGCATCTTCCCAAGACAGTGACCAAACCCAGGTCTCCCGCGTTGCAGGCAGATTCTTTACTGTCTGAGCCCCAGGGAAGCCCAAGAATACTGGGGTGGGTAGCCTATCTCTTCTCCAGGAATCTTCCTGCCCCAGGAATCGAACCAGGGTCTCTTGCACTGCATACAGATTCTTTATCAGCTGAGCTACCAGGGAAGTGATGATGTTCAGCGTTATATCACAAAGACTATTTTCACTGCCCTAAAAATCCTCTCTGTTCTGCCTATTCATCTTTCCCCACAGCTGCCTTTGGCTATCACTGATTTTTTTTTTTTAAACCATCTCCATAGTTTTACCTTTTCCAGAGTGTCATATAGTTGGATTTGCACTGCATGTAGCCTTTTTCAGACTGGTTCTCTTACTTGGTAATATGCAGTTAAGATTTTCTGCGTCTTTTCATGGCTTCATAGCTCATTTATCTTCAGCCCTGAATAATACTGCATTGTCTGGGTGTCCCATGTTTTATTTTTCCATTCACCCAAGGACATCTTGGTTGCTTCCAAGTTTTGGCAATTATGAATAAAGCTGCTATAAATATCTGTGTGCAAATTTTCATGTGGATAAAAATTTTCAACTCCTTTGAGCAAATACCAGGGAACATGACCGGCTGTCTTATATGGTAGGAAGATGGTTCGTTTGTAAGAAACTTTCAAACCATCCTCCAAAGTGGCTGCACCATTCTGCATCCCCACCAGCAAAGATAAGAGCTCCTGTTGCTCTATATTCTCTCCAGCATTTGGTGTTGCAATTTTGTTTGTTTATCTTTGCAATATATTAATTATCCATTTCCGGCATAATTTCACATTTACTGGCATAAAGTCATTCATGGTTCTCTTATTTTACTTTTTAAATCTCTGACCTGCTCTTCATATGATTCTCCTGTATGTCCTTCTTCCCCCTGAGCATTTGTGATATTGTTAGATTTTAGGAAACACTGGCTTTGGTTCTGTTCCTGTCTACTGATATTTTCTACATCATTTCAGTAATTTCTGATCTTAATTTTTGTAGTGACTTTCTTCTACATTCCTTAGAGTTATTCACCTTTCATTCTTCTAATTTCAAGTTTTCCTGCTTTCAAAGATCAGAAATTTAGTTTTAAACACCATTTTGGCAGCACTATATAACTTTTCAATCTATAATAGATGTCCTTTCCATTCAGTTCTAAGCAACTGGTATTTTCAGTGATTTGCCCTTTATCCACATGTGGTAAAGTTATGTGTACACAAATATGCTTACACATTTTGTTTTGAAGTTTTTCTCTTGACTTCAGATTTAATCGTGCTGGGTCAAAGACCATGGCATGCATGAAATGGACTGCTTAAAATTTAGTTCAACTTCCCATATATGGTCAAATTTTTACAGTTATACAGATTTTAGAGAAGAATCAGTCTGTCTCTTTGGTGCAGAGTTCTGCGTATTTCTGCTAATTCAAACCTGTCAATACTGTTAGAGGTATTCTTGGAATTACATCTCATATTTCATACCCTGTTTGATATCCTTTTTAGTTCAAATCTTGTTTTTATTCCTTTTTTGCTTGATGTTGCTTGTTTTTTAAATAAAATATAGATTCCCTTATTTTTTTTCCTGCTAGGTCAGAAACTAGATTATACACATATTCTTGTGTGTGTGTGAAGTTGCTCAGTCGTGTCTGATTCTTTGCGTCCCCGTGGACTGTAGCCTGCCAGGCTCCTCTGTCCATGGGATTCTCCAGGCAAGAATACTGGAGTGGGCTGCCATGCCCTCCTCCAGGGGATCTTCCCGACTCAAGAATCAAACCCGGGTCTCCTGCATTGCAGGCAGATGCTTTATCCTCTGAGCCACCAGGGAAGCCTACACATATTCTTAATTACAGTCAATACTTTAGTTGCATCTAATATTGAGAAACCTAGACAACGTATTAAAAAGCAGGGACATCACTCTGTCAACCAAGGTCCGTACAGTTAAAGCTATGGTTTTTCCAGTAGTCATGTACGGATGTTCGAGTTGGACCATAAAGAAGGCTGAGCACTGAAGAATTGATGCTTTCAAACTGTGGTGCTAGAGAAGACTCATCAGAGTCCCTTGGACAGCAAGGAGGTCAAGCCAGTCAATCCTAAAGGAGATCAACCCTGAACATTCATTGGAGGGACCAATGCTGAAGCTGAAGCTCCAATACTTTGGCCACCTGATGTGAAGAGCCGATTCATTGGAAAAGACCCTGATGCTGGGAGGGATTGGGGGCAGGAGGAGAAGGGGACGATAGAGGATGAGATGGCTGGATGGCATCCTGAACTCAATGGACATGAGTTTCAGGAGATAGTGAAGGACAGAGGAGCCTGGTCTTGCTGCACTCCATGGAGTCAGAAAGACTTAGCGACTGAACAACAGCAACAATATTTTGAAACACATAACTCTTTTTTTTCTCATGTAGACTCAATTACTTTACATTCCTCTTATCTAACTAAAGTCTTCTTATGATTTGACCACACATTTAAACACACAATCCCACTGGCTAAATACCGAAAGCTTTAGTTTCACCTTATTCGAACAACCCACATGGAGTCCAACTCAAGACACAGAACCCCTGTCTCAGTGTGTTATTGTTCCCATGCTTCGGGCCTTCCTCCCCACTCATATTTCTTCTGCTGGAAGTACAACTTTTATTCACTCTTTTAGTGAGGATTACCAGTAGCAAACTGCCTCAGTCTTCATCTGGAAGCTTTGTTTTGCTTTCACGAGATGGTGGTATGAAATTTTAGATGAACAGATCTTTTTCACTCAACAGCTTGACAAACTCCAGTATCATTCTCTGGCTGCTACAGGGCTCACGTCACTCATCCATCCATCGGCCATTCCTGGGCTGGGAAATCTGTTGTTTCCCTTCACAATTTCTCTTTGTCTTCCATTTTTTAGAATAATGCAAAATGCTCTTGGATGTGGCTGCATCTCCATTTTTCCTCTTAGCCTTCTGAGTGCAGCTGGGATTCTGGCCTGTTCTCCACCAGCATCTCTTCAAATCCCACCCCCACTCCTTCCACTCTCCCATCCCCACGGGTGTCAGTGACTGTGTGTGTCCACTGCTGGAGGGGGGTGACTCCAGCTCACCCATTCTCTTTAGACCAGACCCAGCTCTTTGGAAATGGCAATGGCTATCCATCTCATTTCCCAAACTTCTCAGGGCTCCCTTTCACACCCCCATCTTCTTGCTTCATTGCTTCCCATCATATTTCATAGTTTCTTGCCCTCCTTGGTGGATGTTATTCTTGCATTCATCTCCAGGGCATTACAGACACACTTACCTGCATGAGTAAAGTGGCAATCTCACCATCCCAGGAGCTGCAGTGCCTACTAGCAGACAGCTGCGCATGCTGGGAATGCTGGTTTGCGGGGGCATCTAGGCTGCACTGGGCTTGTGTGTTCCCTGCCCATCCTCTCATGTGCTTAGGGCTTGGGGTGCTCAGGGGCGCTCCTTAGGGGAGTCTGGGGTGCCGTGGGTCTCTGCCCAGGACCATTTCCCAGGGTCTTTCAGGAGCAGGTTGGGGGTACCCTACCCTAGCTCCCGCGAGCTGTACGAGTTTGGTCCCTACTTTTCCCTGGGGCCTGAGCTGCCCGCCGTCAGTGGCGCCTTTGGAGCTTGCAGCCCGCCGGACATGGTGTCAGCATCACTCACTGCTCTGCAGATGGCTCCATCCTGTGGGAGCCAGGCGGAGTCCCTTTGGCTTTGCTGTTTTGTGGGCTGCGTCTGCAGACTAACTGAGGATGGGAGGGGAAGATGGTCCGTGTCACGATGGTCCTGGCCTCTCTGGGAGGCTGAGTTCACTGTGGAGTCACGTCTGCTCACTTCTCCATGCCTGGCTGCAGTTACCAAGTCAGGGCAGATCCCAGCTCACTCACTCACCGTTAGCAGTGAAATGGAATCTTCCTTAAGTTTCAAAGCCAACATGATCAAATTGGTACTCCTACCCTTGCATAACCTAGTGCAAACGTCTTCTGAAAGGGGACCCTACAATTATGCTTGACACAGGAATCCTGACTGCTTTTACAAAATCTTCTAATACTTGAGAAAACATCCTTTTGACTTCCTGGTCACCTCCCAGACTTTACTATTGCTAAATTTCCTTCTCTTTCTCCTTAGGTAATTAAGAAAACCTAAGTATTCTAACCTCTACCAGCTCTAAACCCTACAATTTCTGTTACTTAAACTCTCCAACAGGGACGTCCCTGGTGGTCCAGTGGTTAAGGATCTCCCCGGCAATGCAGGGGACACACTGCATCCAGGTTCAATTGCTGGTCCTGGGAGAGACCACTTGCCGTGGGGCAACTGAGCTTGTGCGCCTCAGCTACTGGATCCCACGGCCCAGGGCCCATGAGCCACAACTAGCGACGCCTGCATGCCTCGAGCCCGTGAGCTGCAACAAGAGCAGCCACCCTGACAAGAAGGCCCCACACTGGGACTAGAGAGGAGTCCCCGCTCACCGCAACCCGAGAAAGTGCACGTGCAGCAACGCAGATCCAGCGCAGCCACAAAACAAAGTGCTCTAATCATCTAAAGCACCCACTGTGTGCTTTCCCTGTCCCATCTCACAATCAGACCAATTCTCTTCCTAAACCCTGGACTACATCAAAGCTTGGGCTTATGAGACCTAATTTACTAAGTCCTTGTATCTCTTTAAGACATTCCCTCCTCCCCCATGGTGAGTCCATCAGAAATTCACCCGAAGGAAGAGAAGGCATCTCTACCTGGCTAGGTAAACAGCCGCCAAGTACATACAAGCAAGACTATCAGAGTGGCCAAAAAATTCACTCGGGGGAAAAAATTCATTCGGTCTTAACTAAAGGACACGTTTTTCATTTTCACTGAGAACCACAGTGAACAATGAATTCAATAACTGAATGAACTTTTTGGCCATCACAATAGTGTCACTGCCAATAAAAATGCCAAAAACTAAGAAGATCTCCCCATGGAGGAGCGCTGAAAATGTCTTTAAAGTTATGCTTAAGTTGAATCCTGGGAAACTCACATGAAATACATTTTGAAGTTTCAATCACTGGAGTTGGCTTATTGAAAGAAAACTATGAAGATATAACCAAGTTCCTCTCTTTTACAGAATGTGTTTTCCTTAAAGGGGTAATGTGGAGCTGAGGCCAGCATCTTCTTACGTCAGTGCCAGGAATGGGTTCTTAAGACTGCGATGCTGAGCACTGCTGCACAATATAACGGGAATCACAGCCTGAGTCAGGGGAGCGCTCGGCTCCATCCTTACCTTGGTGACCTGCCAGCCGGTCGGGCGGCGCTGGGAAGCCGGGTCCTGCCAGCTCCCCAGGACGCTGAGGAGGTGTCTGCTCCACCTTATCCTGCAGAGATGGGTATAGAAAGGCTCTGGTCAGAAGCAGCACTTCACACCTGCCACACCCACCACCCTCGCTTCACACTTGTCACACTCACCACCCCCAGCACTGCTTTTCTTCCCCCAGTTCTTCCTTCCTTCCAATTTTTACTTTTTTTCACTTTAAATGACAGTTGTTTAAAACACTGTAAAAGGAAAATTAACCACGAAAACGGACAGCCTGCCTGGCAAGGGAGCTGGAAGAAAAGTTACTCTTGTTTTCTGGCTTAAATTGCTTTCCCTGAATAGCAATTCAAAAAGAATTGCCATGAATACAGAGAATTAGCATTCCATGGAGCACAACATTTTCTGTAACAATTACCGGTGATCATGCCCTGGGCGGTCTGTCACCTGGGATGCAAACACCCAGTGACCATTTCATAATCAGACCCTCCACAAAGCATCAGCAGCTCAGAGGCATTAAAAAATTTTTTTTCTAATACTATAGATTTATTCAGACTAAAACTTTTTCTTACACCAGCTTTAATAAGTTATATTTTTATAGGAGTTTGCCTATTTTCATCTAAAATCTCAAATTTATTGTCATAACATCCTCTGATTTTATGATCTGAAGAGACGTCACTATAATTTTGCTGTTATTGGTTGTTGGTGGGATTTTTCTTGATTCATTTCATTGATGAGTGAGATAAATATTTTATTGATATTTTCAGAGGATAACTTTCTGCATTTTTGATCTTCTCTACTGTCTTTGGTTTGTATTCAGTATTTTTTCTCTATTTAAAAAAAATTTTTTTTACCAGAGTCTAGTTGAGTCACAGTGCTGTGTTATTTTGGGTGCACAGCAAAGTGATGCAGTTACACAGATCTTCATTCTTTTTCAGATTCTTTTCCCTTATAGGTTATTACAGAATACTGAGTAGGGTTCCTTGAGCCACACAGAAGATGCTGGTTGGTTGTTTATTTTATACATAATGGTGTAAATATTCAGTGGCACTTTTTAGACCTCAGTTAAGGATAAAAAATTTCAGTAAAAGTTAAAACAGCAACTTAAAACCAAGCGCACAACTCCAGAAAAACCTCTTCGTGGGATTATAATCAATCCAATGAAAGTCATAATAAGATGTGGAAAATGGGCCTGTAAACTCTTTACATGCCAAGAGGAAAATATTAGCAGTGATTAACCTGGGGTGAAGAGATAGCAAATTTCTCTGGCAGATTAAAGAAACTTTGGGAATTATTATAATGCACGTTTTATCTCTGTAATTAGGTTTTAGAACTGTGTCAGAAAGTATAAGATCTTCATGGAAAAAATCTATTAATAAAAATTAACATGAACACAAGTAGTACCTTCCGCAACCTCACCCTTCCTGGGACTGCAGAGCTCTGCAGGTGGAAGGTCCCCCCGCCAGCATCCTGCGGCGCTTCCTCTGCCCGCTGGCCACAGAAGGCACAGCCACCCAGCACCACCCCATGACTAGAGGCAGCCCTGGGACTGGAGCCCAGGCAGACAGGCTTCAGAGCACACATGCCTTCCCTCCCACGCTGCTCAAGAAACTCCAAAAAAGCACATCATTCTGACAGATGCTTCAGGGCCTGAATGCCCCCTAGTCAGTGCCTTCTGCACCCAGAGCCTTGTCTGCCTGAGTGAGAGGGGATGGTGGTGACTCCACTCTCTGTCCACAGAGTGGGTCTGGTCCACACTCTGCCGGGGGCCACCGTGGGGAGCACTGCTCGGAGAGTCCAGGAGGGATGGGAGATGCTTGCTCCCTGCGAAGGCACAGCGGCCTTCACACCTCCCTCCAGAAAACCTGGGAAGACCAGACAAAGACCTGAAAAAGGGAGACTTTCACTTGCTTCTCTCTCTCTGTTCTCTCCCTTCAAAAGGAATGGCTAGCTCTCTTTTGGTTTTTAAAATCACAGATGTAATGCTTGCCTGTTAGGAAACTCTAGATGCTAAGGGACTTCCCAGGTGGTGCCAGCGGCAAAGAACCCGCCTGCCAGTGCAGGAGATGCGAGAGACACAGGTTCAATCCCTGGGTCGGGAAGATCCCCTGGAGGAGGAAATGGCAGCCCACTCCAGTGTTCTTGCCTGGAGAATCCCACAGACAGAGGAGCCTGGCAGGCTACAGTCCATGGGGTCACATTCAGACATGACTGAGTGACTGAGTACACACGGATGCTAAAGAAAAGGATAAAGATAAAAATTAACTCTTTCTAACACCACACACAAAAATAAACTCAAAATGGATTAAAGATCTAAACGTAAGACCAGAAACTATAAAACTCTTAGAGCAGAACATACGCAAAACACTCTCCGACATAAATCACAGCAGGATCCTCTATGACCCACCTCCCAGAATATTGGAAATAAAAGCAAAAATAAATAAATGGGACCTAATTAAAATTAAAAGCTTCTGCACAACAAAGGAAACTATAAGCAAGGTGAAAAGACAGCCTTCAGAATGGGAGAAAATAATAGCAAATGAAGCAACTGACAAACAACTAATCTCAAAAATATACAAGCAACTCCTGCAGCTCAATTCCAGAAAAATAAATGACCCAATCAAAAAATGGGCCAAAGAACTAAACAGACATTTCTCCAAAGAAGACATATAGATGGCTAACAAACACATGAAAAGATGCTCAACATCACTCATTATCAGAGAAATGCAAATCAAGACCACAATGAGGTACCATCTCACGCCAGTTAGAATGGCTGCGATCCAAAAGTTTACAAGCCATAAATGCTGGAGAGGGTGTAGAGAAAAGGGAACCCTCTTACACTGTTGGTGGGAACACAAACTAGTACAGCCACTATGGAGAACAGTGTGGAGATTCCTTAAAAAACTGGAAAGAGAACTGCCTTATGACGCAGCAATACCACTGCTGGGCATACACACCGAGGAAACCAGAATTGAAAGAGACACATGTACCCCAGTGTTCATCGCAGCACTGTTTATAACAGCCAGGACGTGGAAGCAACCTAGATGTCCATCAGCAGATGAATGGATAAGAAAGCTGTGGTACATATACACAATGGAGTATTACTCAGCCATTAAAAAGAATACATTAGAGGTGTATTGAGGTGGATGAAACTGGAGCCTATTATACAGAGTGAAGTAAGCCAGAAAGAAAAATACCAATACATTATACTAACACATATATATGGAATTTAGAAAGATGGTAACGATAACCCTGTATGTGAGACAGCAAAAGAGACACAGATGTATAGAACAGTCTTTTGGACTCTGTGGGAGAGGGAGAGGGTGGGATGATTTGGGGGAATGGCATGGAAACATGTATAATATCATATAAGAAACGAATCACCAGTCCAGGTTTGATACAGGATGCTTGGGGCTGGTGCACTGGGATGACCCAGAGGGATGGTACAGGGAGGGAGGTGGGAGGGGGGTTCAGGATGGGGAACGCATGTACACCCGTGGCGAATTCATGTTGATGTGTGGCAGAACAAATACAATATTGTAAAGTAATTAGCCTCCAATTAAAATAAATAAATATAAGTTAAAAAAAATTAAAATGAACCTCTTTCTTTCACCCATGTATGGTATCCAATCAGGTTTTGGGTCTGTTCTTTCAGAGGAAAAAAAAATGCATACACAGAGTATGTGCGGATGCAATGTTTGAATTATTTAGGGACAGCATCTATGTTATCCTCGAATCACATGGGGGTTACAAATGATCCTGACAAAGAACGTAATCACCATCATGACACCCACTGCTGTATTTTAACGCATCTTTTCAAAAATTTCCATGGCAACAAACGTTCCCCAACAGCCCTTTCAAAATTCTAGCATACCACATTAAGTAGCCGTGTAACACGATTTCTTTCATTAATTCCCTACTGGCGAAAGTGCAATTTGTTAAGAAACTTAAGTTGTTGATTAGGAAAGAAGGGAGAAATTGGTTTGGAGGACATGGTGTCTGGGAGCCAAAGGGATGCTGGTAAGACCCTCCCCGAGGTGCTGAGGATAGAGCTAGACTGTCAAGGCTAGAGACCCGAGTGGTCCCTGCCCGCCCCCCAGAATCAGCAGTCTCCCCATCTAAGGGTCACCCACCCACTTCTATGACTCCACAGCCCAGTGTTCTCCATTCAATCGGCCTTTACCATCTGAGAGAAATATTTTTCCTTTTTCCCCATTTAAAACTACCCATATAAGTATCTGAAAATACAAAGCAGAAATTTAAATTAGCCTAAATTCTATGGACATGAGTATGAACAAACTCCGGGAGATAGTGAAGGACAGGGGAGCCTGGCGTACTGCGGTCCTTGGGGTCAAAAAGAGTCAGACACAAGTGAGTATCTGAACAGCAACCCGTGACGGTGGGTAAGGGAGCATTCTGAATTTTGCACCTTCACTACGCACAGCTGCACACTGCATATCATAGGGTGTAACCAATTTTCTGTTCTGAAAAAATGTAAATTTTCCCCAGTCTAAATCACAAAAGGTTCTTTTAAAAAAAAAAAAAAATTGGTAAGTATCATTTTTCCAGATTCTAAACTACTCTTGGAAACACTTTCAGTCATTTGCAAATTTCGGGTAATAGAAATACAATCAAATAAACACCTTTGTGCATAGAACTTGCCCACATTTCTGATCATTCTTCTTAGAATCCCCAGAGTAGAAGGAGTAGGTCAAAAGTTATGTGCTTTTTGTTTTGAGTCTGGATACACTGTCAAGCTCTCGTTCCCAGGTTACCCTCCACTGGAAACAGAACGGCCCTGTTCCCAGTTCCCAGGTACTGGCAGGTGGAAGGTTAACAATTTTGCAACTCTTTCTGGCCAATCCGAGAGGCAGGCAGTGGTTTTCACAAGAAGGTCTAAAATAGTGAAGTTGAACATCAGCCCTTGGTCTTTCTCCTGGATTATCCTTTGACAGGCCAGCTGGGGCAGTGCAGGTTTTTCCAGCCCAGCCCTCCATGAAGAAGCCTCACCCCATCACCCAGCTGGGGCTTAGGGCCAGTGTCCCGACTTGCTGGGTCAGGTGGCAAATCGATACGATGGGCTACACGACCCCTGCAGGACGCCTGGGAGGTCCCGGCTCACCGGAAACATCAGTCTGCTTCTTAATGCTTCCAGGATAAGCTCTTTAAAATAATAAGCAACAAAGCTTGATCCCATTTGTAGCAAGTAATTTTCCCACCTTGTTTGAAATTTACTCATATTTTTGATTCTCTGAGTTTAACTCAATGCAGCCAAGTTTCCTGAACTTTTCTTTTAGGCTTATTATTTTCAGCTTGAGAACTGCTTTCACTCATTATAAAGAAAAATAAATAACATCCTTTATGTGTTGTCCTGGTTTCTTCTCCAACCAGAAGCATTCCCTTTCATTTCTCTGCCTTTTATATGGCAGGGCACGAAAAGATGAGGCCATAAACTGACCAGTCCATGCAGGCCCATTTATCACCCAATCTTTACTCTCATCACACGTTACAACCTATGCAGACAAGGGTCCAGCATCCTCTCAGAGACACAGACCTGCCTCTTCCTGGCTGAGCACCCAGGTTTCCACACTCACAGCTGCCTGGCATGTTCATTATCAGCATGTTTCCCCTTTTGCTGCTTTGACATGAACTCCTCAGCTGTTTTCTTCTAAGTAAGTAGTATCACAAATAAAAAAACTAAAAGCAGAACTACCATATGACCTAGCAATCCCACTCCTGGGCACAGACCCAGAGAAAACCATAATTCCAAAAGACACACGCATCCCAATATTCACTGCAGCTCTATTTACAACAGCCAAGACACAGAAGCAACCTAGATGTCCATCGGCAGATGACTGGATAAAGAAGACGTGATGCAGATATACAATGGAATATTACTCAGCCATAAAAAGCAATGGAATTTTGCCCTTTACAGAGATGTAGATGGATCTAGAGGCTGTCAGACAAAGTGAAGTAAGTCAGAAAGAGAAAAGCAAATACTGTATAACATACATATGTGGAAATCTAGAAAAATGGTACAAATGAACCTATCTGCAAAGCTGAAATAGAGACACAGACACGGACACTAAAAATATGGCCATCAAGAGAGGAAAGGTGGGGGCAGTGGGATGAACTGGGGACTGGGATTGGCAAATACACACTTCTGTGTATAAAACAGATAACTGATGAGAATACTCTATAGCACAGAGAACTCTGTTCAGTGCTTGTGGTGAGCCAGATGGAAAGGAAACCCGAGAAAAGAGTGGGGATACGTGTTAATGTAGCTGGTTCATTTTGTTGTACAGCAGGAACACAACGCTGTAAAGCAACTATGCCCCAATAAAAATTTTCTAAAATAATAAATAAATTAAAATGAAGATTTAAAAAAAAGTGTCACAGGAAAGAACAAATTTGACCCCATATTAGACCTATTTCTTTTACTTTTGTATTCTATTGCTTTTGCCTCCAGTTAAGAACGTTTCTTATAATCTGAAATACACAGGATAGCTTATTCTAAGGCTCAGATGTAAGGGAATAACACTCTTCCATTAATATAGAGACAAAAAATTGCAGGAGAATAACATTTGTCTTGCTGGAGGTTTACAGGAACATCGTGACCTGACCTATGTGGACAGCTCCAAGAACAAAGTAGTCTGACACCAAAACCTCTGCAACAGCCAGCCACCCCTCTCCCTCATCTGGCCTTTAAAAACGCTTTGCTGAAACCCTTTGAGGAGTTCGGGGTTTTGAGAGGCGTGGGGTTTTGAGAGGCGTGGGGTTTTGAGAGGCGTGAGCCACTCATCTTGCACAGTCCTGCAATAAATCTTTCACTGCTCCCAAAATTCTGATGTTTCAATATTGTTAGGCCTCCCTGTGCATCTGGCAGACAAACTTGCATTTGGTAACAAAAGTTTACTTAATCTATTAAAACTTCTTGTCCAGAATATTTCCTTACATTTAAATAATGGTTCAGTTCAGTTCAGTCACTCAGTCGTGTCCGACTCTTTGCGACCCCATGAATCAGAGCACACCAGGCCTCCCTGTCCATCACCAACTCCCAGAGTTCACTCAGACTCACATCCATTGAGTCAGTGATGCCATCCAGCCATCTCATCCTCTATCGTCCCCTTCTCCTCCTGTCCCCTATCCCTCCCAGCATCACAGTCTTTTCCAATGAGTCAACTCTTCGCATGAGGTGGCCAAAGTACTGGAGTTTCAGCTTCAGCATCATTCCGTCCAAAGAAATCCCAGGGCTGATCTCCTTCAGAATAAACTGGTTGGATCTCCTTGCAGTCCAAGGGATTCTCAAGAGTCTTCTCCAACACCACGGTTCAAAAGCATCGATTCTTTGGCGCTCAGCCTTCTTCACAGTCCAACTCTCACATCCATACATGGCTACTGGAAAAACCATAGCCTTGACTAGACCGACCTTAGTCGGCAAAGTAACGTCTCTGCTTTGGAATATACTATCTAGGTTGGTCATAACTTTTGTTCCAAGGAGTAAGTGTCTTTTAATTTCATGGCTGCAACCACCATCTGCAGTGATTTTGGAGCCCCCAAAAATAAAGTCTGACACTGTTTCCACTGTTTCCCCATCTATTTCCCATGAAGTGATGGTTACCCATTACTAATACGAAGGTTGGGGGTGGGCCATCTGATTAACCTCAGACCACACAAGCATAGAGCATAGACCAGGAAGTTGAGCCCCACTCCCATTCCAGGCATCCCAGGGGCTGGCGTGACCTGCTGAGTACATAAGCACTGGGAGTTTCTGGTGGACACACTGGTCTGAGACCCAGTCCAGCCAGGCGCTGACACGCTGCCCTCCTGAAAACACCCCTTTTCAGTGACAAGCACACCAGACTCCACCGAGACCTTGCTCCTAAGACAAGTCACCTTCCAACCTAAGTTAAAGGCAAACTTGTCTAAATAGTGTGATCAGATTTAGCTACTAAAAATACAGGATGTTCAGTGAAACCTGAATGTCAGACAAACAACTAGTAGTTTTTTTAGTGTAAGTATGTCACAAATATTACATGGGGCTTATCCAGAAAAAAAAAA
The DNA here is from genome assembly GCF_014754425.2 of Oryx dammah. Taxonomy (NCBI): domain Eukaryota; kingdom Metazoa; phylum Chordata; class Mammalia; order Artiodactyla; family Bovidae; genus Oryx; species Oryx dammah. The sequence goes on along the minus strand of NW_024070202.1, from coordinate 5,830,298 downwards.
AAGTTTGTGGTTTATCTGAATTTAACTGGGCATGCTATACTTTATCTGGCAACTTTATACCTAAAGTAACATTGGAAATCTGGCAGGTTTGCATGACAAATTACAGCAGTAAGAACAGAATCTTGACAAATGCCTTGTTTGTTCATATATAAAACTGCCATATCGACAGAGCAGAAGTCAACATAGAGAAGCTTCAGGCAAGCATTCCGTTATCTTGCAAAGCCAAGAAAAATGTAATAGTATGGAAAACGACGGTGTTTATAAACTAAAGGCAGAGCAGGAAGGCAGCGAGGAGAAGCACGTCACGGCTGTAAAGAACAGAAACTCCCCATATGGCTGGAAGGCCAGGTATGGAAGAGACACAGAGAAATACTGATGGAGGCTAGGGCAAGCGCAAAGGCTTCTCGCTGGCTGGCCTGGTCTCTTCCAGGGCTGGTTGAGCCATCCTGGGTTGGTGGGCCTCCCTTATGAGTCAGGAGGGCAAGATGGCCGGGCCATGGCCGGAGGCCAGCAGGACACAGCCTCCTCATCTGCAGAAGGCCCTGGAGACGCAGAGGAACGCATGGATCCTTCTCTGCAGGACACAGCCTCCTCATCTGCAGAAGGCCCAGGGGATGCAGAGGAAGGCGCAGCTCCTTCTCTGCAGGACATAGTCTCCACATCTGCAGAAGGCCCTGGAGACGCAGAGGAACGCATGGATCCTTCTCTGCAGGACACAGCCTCCTCATCTGCAGAAGGCCCGGGGGACACAGAGGAAGGTGCGGAGGGATTGGGGGCAGGAGAAGAAGGGGACGACAGAGGATGAGATGGCTGGATGGCATCACCAACTTAACGCGCATGAGTGTGGGTGAACTCCAAGAGTTGGTGATGGACAGGGAGGCCTGGCGTGCTGCAATTCATGAGGTTGCAGAGTCAGACACAACTAAGTGACTAAACTGAACTGTACTGAATACTCCAAATATCTAAAGAACTTATGCAGCTCAGTAGCAAAAAGAAAACAAAAAACAAAAAAACACCTCATTAAAAAAAAAAAACGAAGAGAGGAGAATGGCAGCCAGAAACTTCCACAGTAACAGCCTCCAAACCTGTCACTGTGTCTCACTGGGTGTGTGTGACTTCCTGCTTTCCAGATGGACACTAAGGCTGTGAGTATGTGAAAAACATTTACAATTCCTGGCGGTTCATGTCCAACACATCCGCGAATTCAAGAGAAAGAAACTCTTGCTAGTGGAGGTCATTAGCAGCTGCTGAAGGAGGAACTGACCCATGTCAAAAAGAGATCTGCCCTGAGCTTTTGAAGTAGGAGTGCTGACTCCAAGACCGTAGACTACCAGAGCACTGACCCTAGGGAGTATCAACCAGTGAGAACTCACACAAAGGAATCACTGGAATACAAGACCCAGCATCACCCAACCACCAGGAGCACCCTGTGTGGGATGCCTCCTCTAAACAACAAACAAAACAAAAATATAAAACCAATCATCAGCAGACAGGATTACCACCTCACTCAGCCCTGCCCATCAGCAAGGGGGGGTGGGCGGGGGTTGGAACTCAGCACAAATTTCACCCTATACAAAATTTACACAAACCACTGGACCAACCTTAGGAGGGCAGAAACCAAAAGGAAGAAAGAATTAATTCAACCTTGAAGTCTGGGAAAAGGAGACTGCAAAGACAATAAGTTAAAAAAAAAATAATGAGAAGGCAGAGAAATACTACACAAATTAGAAACACAGAAGTCCAAATAAACGAAGAGGAAATAGGCAAACTACCTGAAAAACAATTCAGAATAATGATGGCAAAGATGATCAAAAACCTTGAAAACAAACTGGAGAAAATGCAAGAATCAGTTAGCAAAAACCTAGAAGAATTAAAGAATAAACATACAGAGACAAACAACACAATTACTGAAATTAAAAATACTCTAGAAGGAAACAATAGGAGAATATCTGAAGCAGCAGAACGAATCAGTGAGCTGGAAGATAAAATGGTGGAAATAACTTCCGAAGAGCAGAATAAAGTAAAAAAGTGAAAAGAACTGAGAATAGTCTCAGAGACCTCTGGGGCAATATCAAACACTCCAACATTCACATGATAGGAGTCCCAGAAGAAGAGAAAAAGAAAGGGTATGAGAAAATCTTTGAAGAGATTATAGTTGAAAATTTCCCCAACATGGAAAGGAAAATAGTCAATCAAGTCCAGAGGTGCAAAGAGTCCCATACAGGAAAAACCCAAGGAGAAACACACCAAGACACATACTAATCAAACTCACAAAGATTAAACACAAAAAAAGAATATTAAAAGCAACAAGAGAAAAGCAACAAGTAACCTACAAGGGAAACCCCATATGCTTAAAAACTGATCTTTCAGCAGAAACTCTGCAGGCCAGAAGGGAATGGAAGGATATATTTAAAGTACTGAAAGGGAAAAATCTACAACCAAGATTCTGTACCTGGCAAGGATCTTATTCAAACTTGATGGAGAAATAAAAAGCTTTTCAGACAAGCAAAAGTTAAGAGAATTCGGTACCATCAAACTAGCTTTACAACAAATGTTAAAGGGACTTATATGGTAAAGAAATACAAGAGAAGAAAAAGCTCTATAAAATCAACCCAAAACAATTAAGAAAATGGCAATAGGAACATATATATCAATAATTATTTAAAAAGTAAATGGATTAAATGCTCCAACCAAAACAAACAGACTGGTTGAATGGATACAAAAACAAGACCCATATATATGCTGTCTACAAGAAACCCACTTCAGACCTCAAGACACATATAGACTGAAAGTGAGACGATGGAAAAACATATTCCATGCAAATGGGAAGCCAAAGTAAGCTGGAGTAGCAATCTTCATATCAGACAAAACAGATCTTAAAATAAAGAATATTACAAGAAATAAGGAAGGACACTACATAATGATCAAGGGATCCATCCAAGAGGAAGACATAACAATTGTAAATATCTATGCACCCAACACAGGGGCGCTTCAATACATAAGACAAACACTGACAGGTGTAAAAGGAGAAACTGAGAGTATCACAGTAATAGTAGGAGAGTGTAACACCCCACTCACACCAATGGACAGGTCATCAAAACAGAAAGTTAATACAGAAAAACAAGTCTTAAATGATATATAAGATGAGATGGTGCTCATTGATATCCTCAGGACATGCCATCCAAATAGAGAAGAATACACCTTCTTCTCAATTGCACATAGAACATTCTCCAGGATAGACCACAGCTTGGGTCACAAATCAAACTTCAGTAAATTTAATAAAACTGAAATTGTATCAAGCATCTTTTCTGAACACAACGCTATGAGACTAGATAACAATTACAAGAATAAAACTGTAAAAAACACAAACACAAGGAGATTAAACAACATGTATCTAAATAACCAACAAGATACTGGAGAAATCAAAAGGGAAATCAAAAAATGTCTGGAAACAAATGACAATGAAAACACAACACCAATGGGATGCAGCAAAAGCAGTTCTAAGAGGGAAATTTATAGCAAAACAATCCTACCTCAAAAAGCAAGAAAAGTATCAAATAGACAGCCTAATTTTACACCTGGAAATTAAACAACTGGAAAAAGAAGAACACCCCAGAATTAGTAGAAGGAAAGAAATCATAAAGATCCAAGCAGAAATACATGAAAAAGAAATGAAAGAAATGATAGTAAAGATTAATACAACTAGAAGCTGATTCTTTGAGAAGACAAAACTGAACAAACCTTAGCCAAACTCGTCAAGGAAAAAAGAGAGAAGAATCAAATCAACAAAGAAATGGAAAAGGAGAGGTTCCGACAGACAATGCAGAAATACAAAGGATTATAAGAGACTATTATGAACAACTATATGGCAATAAAATGGATAACCTGGAAGAAATGGAGAGATTCTTAGAAAAGTTCAATCTTCCAAGACTGAACCAGGAAGAAATAGAAATTATGAACAACCCAAATACAAGCACTGAAACTGAAGCTGTGATAAACAAATCTCACAAGAAAACAAAAGCCCAGGACCAGATGGCTTCACAGGAGAATTCTATCAAACATTTAGAGAGGACATAATGCCTATTCTTCTAAAACTCTTTCAAAAAATTGCAGAGGAAGGAACACTTCCAAACTCAGTCTATGAGGCCACCATCACCCTGACACCAAAACCAGACAAAGACAACAATAAAAAAAGAAAACTACAGGCCAATATAACTGATGAACATAGATGCAAAAATCCTGAACAAAATTTTAGCAAACAGAATTCAGCAACACATCAAAAAGCTCATACACCATGATCAAGCTGGGTTTATTCCAGGGATGCAAGGATTCTTCACTATATTAAAATCAATCAATGTGATATACCATATTAACAAATTGAAATATAAAAACTATATGATCATCTCAATAGATGAAGAAAAAGCCTTTGACAAAATTCAGCTTTCATTTATGATTAAAACTTCCAAATATGGGCATAGAAAGAACCCACCTCCCTCAACATAGTAAAGGCCATATATGATAAGCCTACAGCAAACATTCTCAATGGTGAGAAAGTGAAAGCATTCTCCCTAAGGTCAGGAACAAGACAAGGGTGTTCACCTTCCCCATTATTATTCAACATAGTTCTGGAAGTCCAAGCTATAGCAATCAAAGAAGAAAAAGAAATAAAAGGAATCCAGATCAGAAAAGAAGTAAAGCTCTCACTGTTTGCAGATGACATGATACTGTACACAGAAAACCCTAAAGATAGTATCAGAAAATTTCTAGAGCTAATCAGTGAATTTAGCAAAGTTGCAGGATACAAAATCAATACACAGAAATCATTTGCATTTCTATATACTAACAATGAAAAATCAGAAAGAGAAATTCAGGAATCAATCCCATTCACCATTGCAACAAAAAGAATTAAATATCTAGGAATAAACCTACTTAAGGAGACAAAAGAACTGTACACAAAAAATTATAAGATACTAATGAAAGAAATCAAAGACGACTTACACCAATGGAGAGATAGTCCATGTTCCTGGGTAGGAAGAATCAATATTGTGAAAATGACTATACTACCAAACACAATCTACAGATTCAATGTGATCCTTATCAAATTACCAATGGCATTTTTCACAGAACTAGAATAAAAAATTTCACTACTCATACGGAAACACAAAAGACCCCAAATAGCCAAAGCAGTCTTCAGAAAGAACAATGGCGCTGGAGGAATCAACCTTCCTGACTTCAGGTTATACTATAAAGCTACAGTCATCAAGACAGTATGGTACTGGCATAAAAACCGAACTGTAGACCAATGGAACAAGATAGGAAGCCCAGAAATAAACCCATGCACCTATGGGTACTTTATTTTTGACAAAGGAGGAAAGAATATACAATGGGGCAAAGACAGCCTCTTCAATAAATGGTGCTGGGAAAACTGGACAGCTACATGCAAAAGAATGAAATTAGAACACTTCCTAACACCACACACAAAGATAAACTCAAAATGGATTAAAGACCTAAATGTAAGACCAGAAGCTATAAAACTCTTAGAGGAAAACAGAAAGAACACTCAATGACATACATCAAAGCAAGATCCTCACTGACCCACCACCCTAGAGTAACAGAAATAAAAACGAAAGTAAACAAATGGGACCCGATTAAACTTAGAAGTCTTTGCACAGCAAAGAAACCTCTAAGCAAGGTGAACAAAGACAACCCTCAGAATGGGAGAAAATAATAGCAAACAAAACAAGTGACAAAGGATTAACTTCCAAAATACACAAGCAGCTCATACAACTCAATGCCAGAAAAACAAACAACCCAATCAAAAAATGGGAAAAAGACCTAAACAGACATTTCTCCAAAGAAGACATACAGATGGCTACCAAACACATGAAAAGATGCTCAACATCGCTCATTATTAGAGAAATGCAAATCAAAACTACCATGAGGTATCACCTCACACCGGTCAGAATGGCCATCATCAAAAAGTCTACAAACAATAACTGCTGGAGAGGGTGTGGAGAAAGGAGAACACTCTTGCACTGTTGGTGGGGATATAAATTGGCACAGCCACTCTGGAAGACAGTATAGAGATTCCTTAAAACACTAGGAATAAAACCACCATATGACCCTGCAATCCCACTCCTAGGCATATACCCTGAGGAAACCAAAATTGAAAGAGACACACGTATCCCATTGTTCACTGCAGCACTATTTACAATAGCTAGAAGATGGAAGCAACCTAGATGTCCATCGACCGATGAAGGGATAAAGAAGTTGTAGTACATATACACAATGGAATATTACTCAGCCATAAAAAGGAACAGAGCTGAGTCAGTTCCGATGAGGTGGATGAACCTAGAGCCTATTATACAAAGTGAAGTAAGTCAGAAAGAGAAAGATAAATATCATATTCTAACACATATACACAGAATCTGGAAATACGATACTGAAGAATTTATTTCCAGGGCAGCAATGGAGAAAGAGACATAGAGAATAGACGTATGGACCTGGGAACAGGGGAGGAGAGGGTGAGATGTTTGGAAAGAGTAACATGGAAACTTACATTAGCATCTGTGAAATAGATAGCCAACGGCAATTTGCTGTATGGCTCAGGAAACTCAAACAGGGGCTCTGTATCAACCTAGAGGGGTGGGGTGGGGCGGGAGATGGCAGGGAGGTTCAAAAGGGAGGGGGTATATGTATACCTATGGCTGATTAATGTTGAGGTTTGACAGAAAACAAAATTCTGTAAAGCAATTATCCTTCAATAAAAAATAAATTTTTTAAGAAATGAAAAGATATCTGAATAGATATTTTCTGAATAGATATTTTCCCAAAGTAGATATACATATGGCCAACACATACATGTAAAGATACTCAACACCACTAATTATCAGGGAAAGGCAAATCAAAATAATGAGATATCACCTCATAACTGTCAGAGGGACTTTTATCAAAAAGACAAGAAATAACAAGAGTTAGAGAGGATGAGGAGAGAAGAAACCCTTTGGCATTGTGCACTGACTAAAATATAAAACAGTGCATGCAGCCACTATGGAAACCCGGTTAGAGGCTCTTCAGAATATGAAAAACAGACTTAAATGCAGTAATCATTAAGCCTCAAGAATAATAATAATAGTGGGAATATTTATTAATGTTTTGAATGGCTTAACATCTGAAAAATGTGCTCCAACGGAAAAAAAAAAAAAAGAAAAATCCAGCAGTTCTATTTCCAAGCATCGGAAGAAAGTAAAACACTAATTTGAAATGATACATGCACCCCGTGTTCACCGCGGCAGTATTTACAATAGCCAACCCATGGAAACAACCTACATGTCCACTGAAGGACGAATGGATAAAGATGAGTCATATAAAGGTAAAAAAGAAGAATAAAATCCTGCCATTTGTGACAACAAGGGTGAACCTCAAGAGCATTATGCTCAGTAACAGATCAGACAGAGAAGAGAAACACTACACGATTGTTTAGTCTCTCATTTAGGTGGAATCCACACAAATAAAAGTAAAATCATAAGACACGGAGAACAGATTGGTGGCTGCTATAAACAGTGGATGAGGGCCAGGAGAAATAGATGGAGGAGGTCAACAAAAGTGTTAAAAAAAAGAAATTCAGAATTGGAAGGGTCCTAGCACGATTTGTGCATTCCTGCTGCTGCTGCTGCTAAATCACTTCAGTCGTGTCCGACTCTGTGCGACCCCATAGACGGCAGCCCACCAGACTCCCCATCCCTGGGATTCTCCAGGCAAGAACGCTGGAGTGGGTCACCATTTCCTTCTCCAATGCATGAAAGTGAAAAGTGAAAATGAAGTCGCTCAGTGGTATCCTAGAAATCATCAATTTCTAGACGATTCTATGCATTCTTATCTCTGTCCTTTCTGCAATAGGTACTGTCTTACCCCCATTCTTACAGATGAGGAGGAAAGGGATGGGACCCCAGCAACACAGCTAGTTACCTTGTGGGCCACATACAGTCTGATAGAAGAACGAGCTACATACACAAGCTGTCACTCTGCTAAGCAACCATGCCAAGTCCTAAAACATCAGAGAATTTGATTAAAGAGCAGCACTCCACATTTTGCAGCTTGACAGCTATACGCAATTAGCCCCTGCCCTCCATGGACACAGGAGCCTGGCAGGCTACAGGCCAAAGGGTTGCAAAGAGTCAGATGCTACCCAGCACACACAAGCACACTAACAGAAATACACTCATAATCAATGACCTAGGGTCAGTTTGTGCCCCAAATGGCACTCTGACTGTTTATTCCATGCAAGAGCACAGAGAACAAGTGATATACATCAAACTGACCCTAAAACCAAATCACACATTTGGATATACCTAGGTCCAAGAACCTGCGATGAGAGTGTCCACAAAGAGCTGGTCAACAGCCTATCTAAGAAAGACAAAAAATTTAATTTGCGCCAACCTGAGGATTAGAACCTGGGAGACAGTCCTTCAGAAAGCTCCAAAGACTGTTCCATCTGTTAGAAGCAAGGTTGTGCAAGTTTGTGACAAAGCTTTATACATCAAATGAAGTGTTACTGACAGTTTACACAGACCAGATCGCCACGTTATGTGTCATCATGGCCCCTCACAAGATTATGAAAGATTATCTCCTAGGGAGTGGTGATCCTTGATGAGATCAAGAGGGAGTTACCTCCTAAGGAGGTCTGGTTCATGGAGATGCATAACCCACACAAAAGACGGGGGAGTAGGTCCAAACGAGCAAAGAAGAACTTAAAGCTTCCTTGTCTCGCCATAAAATATAAACTTTATTTCATCAAGAAAAGGGAAAGTAGGGACTTCCTTCATGTTGCAGCCGTTAAAACTCTACCTTCCAATGCAGGAAGCATGGGTTTGATCCCTGGTCCAGGAACTAAGATCTGTGGCCTGGAAAAAGCCGAAACATAACACAGAAGCAACATTGTAACAAACTCAATACTGTGAACACAGGTACTGACTCTGACAGGCAAATTCCTAGACCATCTCTGATCAAGATAGGTACAAAAACCTCTCCAAAATAGGAAGACTCCTTCCTCATATCACTTATTCCACCCCGATCCAGGACAGCGCCCATCTCCTCTCCGGCACCCCAGTAAAAAATCAAATCTTGCACTATTTGAGGGCTCCTTGAGTTGGACTATGAAGAAAGCTAAGTGCCAAAGAATTGATGCTTTTGAACTGTGGTGATGGAGAAGACTCGAGAGTCCCTTGGACTGCAAGGAGATCCAACCAGTCCATCCTAAAGGAGATCAGTCCTGGGTGTTCATTGGAAGGACTGATGTTGAAGCTGAAACTCCATCCAGTACATTGGCCACCTCATGAGAAGAGTTGACTCATTGGAAAAGACCCTGATGCTGGGAGGGATTGGGGGCAGGAGAAGGGGACGACAGAGGATGAGATGGCTGGATGGCATCACCGACTCGATGGACATGAGTTTGAGTGAACTCTGGGAGTTGGTGATGGACAGGGAGGCCTGGCGTGCTGTGATTCACGGGCTGGCAAAGAGTCAGACACGACTGAGCGACTGAACTGAACTAAACTATATCCAAGCTCTTAATCACAGATAGAAGTTAACATGTAAATAACACCAGGGAAGGTAACATAGGAACTAAAACTCAGGGCTGGGTGACTAACAGCAAAGACCAGATTTTGCTTGAGAGAAGGGGCAGCCGTCCCTCGGAAATGGACATGAAGGTCGGCGGTTGGCAAATACCAACAGCCTCCCAACTGTACGCTCTTACAAGGGTTCTGTGTCTCGGGATCCAGGGAAAGGTGAGGAGTTCCTGCCAAAACAATCACTGTGGCTCAGGAAGGCAGGCAAAGACCTCAAGTCGGCGAAACAGTAACTAACCAGAAACGTGATGTCACAGAGAGCCTGCTGAGTGAAGGACAGCTCAGGGCTCCCCGTCACTCACTTTACTTCTATCCTTGCCTTTCAATGAGGTGGGAGGTTTTCCAAGTTACTAATTGATTGCAAGCGCAAGAAGGGGGCTCCTGTCATAAACTCTGCCATGGTCCTTGTCCTCTAGAGCCCACAGAGCTCCCTCGATGAAGGTGATGAGCTGGAGGCCACCTGGCTCTCCTGGAGGAGGACGCCCGGCTGGGTTGCTGGTTCTCAGCCATACCAGGCTGTTCGCCTGAGTCAGGCATCGGGGCACCCAGTCTTCCTCCTCCTCCTCCTGGGAGGGACCAGTGAGTCAGAGTCAGGCTGCACTCTCCTGATGACCCGGTCACTCAGCCCCTGTGACGGCAGAGCAAGGGTTCACTCTAGAGGGAGCACAGCTGCAGACCTGACCTGGCCCCAGACGGCCCCACCCCAGCCTCCTGCCGCAGATCCCGCCCGGCCCGGGGAGGCATGAAGTCCCATCACATCCCATTTACAAGCCTGCTGCGGGAGGGCATGCTGGGACCCTGACAAGCGTGTGAACGGCAGAGGCAGCACGGGAGGGCCTGCACGCTGCCACCCGCTCCCTTTGTTCCCTGGGAACCTTCTCCCTTGAGAAAAGGGAGACGAGTCAGGACCAAACGTCCATGAGGACTGACCCCACAGACATCCATCAGAAGGGTCAGCAAGCAGCACCTGGGGCCTCTTTAGGCTCGAGAGCCGCTGGTCTGAGAAACAAGAGGACACGGTCCCTCTAATTCACCCAGCTACGCGACAAACAGCAGTTTCAAATGGAGGCGACCCGTGTTCTGAGTCTGCCAGCGCCGAGCTTCAGGGAGCATCAAGGACCAAGCCAAGTGTCACACACGGGCAGAATCCCTTCAGGAGGAAGAGGCAGGCAGGTCACTCACCCACACAAGGACCCCAGATGGCAAGGGCTGGGTAATGAAGCTGGGTGATGAGAGCCCGGCTCTAAAGCTCGGGAGACAGGGTGAAGATGCGGGTGCACAAGCCGGGGGATGACCCCTTACATCCCCAGCCCCAGCTTCCAGGTCTAACGTGGGGACCCAGTTCTGAGGCCCCCTGGTCGGGTGCACAAGGCATCAGATCAGCAGGGCCCAGGTCCTTGAGCAAAGCTCTGTGCATTCTCCTGGGCACTGACTCCGCCCCACGTCTACACTCAAAGCCTGGCCCCAGCACCTTCGCCTCACCACTGGGCGCTGCCGGGATCAGCCAGGCAGGACTCCCCACCCAGCAGAGCACCGGCCCCCACTTCCCACCCCTGATCAGCAGGATGAGCACAGATGTCTTCCTTGAGCTTTCTCAACAACAATCTCAGAACTTGGAAAGGGTTCTCACCACCCTAGGGCAACAGGAAAAGGCCCCAGGGCTGAACATGATACAATCCCCGAGGTGGTTCTTCCTCATCTCATGTCCCTCTGGAGGGCAGAGGGCAGGAGGCCGCGGTGAATGGCAGCCCCTGGCTGAGGGTATGGCAGCAGAATGAGGGAAGCTGGGTCCCCACGGGGTCCAACCTGCATTCCCACCCTGCACCTGGGTCAGGTGTGATAGCTCCCCAGAGGGCAGGTGAGGGCTGGGGGGCAAAACAAAGCTTCTGGAAGCACGGAGAAGGGTCCAGCTGACAGGTCAGGTGACGTCCTCCTGAAGCATAGCTTCCATGGCGCTTCATGCCAAGAACGGGGCCAGGACAGAAATGAAGGAGCAGTACAGGTCCCTGGCACAGCACACTCGCTTCTTGGTCCGAAGGCGCCTCGCCTCTGCAGGACAGGACCTGGCCCGCCCTGCAGCAGGCAGGGTCACGGGGTCCCAACCTTAGCACCGGCCAGGAGCAGCGCAGTGCAAAGTCTCACTGTGGTGCGAGCCAAATGTTTGTAAATCACTGCTCTGGCCAGCTCTCTGATCCTGAGCAAATAACCGTACGGGCCATGCCTGGCTCCTCATCGACAATCTGACATCTCTAGGCCACATGGCATCTCTACTCCTTTTCAGCTCCAGAGTTGATTCCGTGTATTACATACAAATGTACCAAGCCTGATCTATTCCTGCTGCTGCTGCTGCTAAGTCGCTTCAGTCGTGTCCGACTCTGTGTGACCCCATAGACGGCAGCCCACCAGGCTCCCCTGTCCCTGGGATTCTCCAGACAAAATGCTGGAGTGGGTTGCCATTTCCTTCTCCAATGCATGCATGCATGCTAAGTCACTTCAGTTGTGTCCGACTCTGTGCAACCCTATGGACAGCAGCCCACCAGGCTCCTCCATCCACAGGACTCTCCAGGCAAGAATACTGGAGTGGGTTGCCATTTCCTTCTCCTAGAACCATGGTTAAAATAAATTATGGAGACTTCTGTGCTTCCAGCTGAGATGGACAACCAGGATCACATATACCCTCTCTTCTGAAATAACCAAAAAGTGGAACCAGTAGCAGGCTGCCCGTTTCTTATACTGGACAACAGGCAGCACAGGATAGCAACTCCAAGGGAGAGGAAACAGATGTGGGGAGCCCCCCCAGGACTCCTGCAGGTGGCCTCCAGTTTCCAGTCATGTGCAAGGAAGGGATCACAGACCACGCCTGGGGGTCCCTCTAAGGAGAATGAATTCAGAGCTCAGGGAGGCGGGCAGAGAGGAGGGGACAGCACGGAGGAGGGTCCTGGAGATGTGCAGAGGGGGTCTGACAGCAAGCATGGCTAGGGAAGAAACAGAAAGAAAGAAACCAGAAAGAAACAGGCAATGAACATCGGTGTACATGTGTCTGAACTGTGGTTTCCTCAGGGTATAGGCCCAGTAGCAGGATTGCTGGGTCTTACAGTAATTTTATTCCTAATCTATAAAGGAACTTCCAAACTGGTTTCCATAGTGGCTGTATCAATTTACATTCCCACCAACAGTGCAACAGGGTTCCCTTTTCTCCAGACCCTCTCCAGCATTTGTTTGTAGATTTTTTTGATGATGATCATCTCATTCTGATTGGTATGAGTTGATACTTCATTGCGATTTTGATTTGCATTTCTCTAATAACCACCTAGAGGAGTGTGATGCAAGGGGAGAAGGAGGGGATATACATATAATTATAGCTAATTTGTGTTGCTGTATGGCAGAAACCAACACAACATTGTAAGGCAATTGTTTTTCACTCAGTCCTGTCTGACTCTTTGCAACCCCACGGAAAGCAGCAGGTCAGGCTCTTCTGTCACCCACTATCTCTAGGAGTTTGCTCAAACTCATACACATTGAGTCGATGATGCCATCCCACCATCTCATCCTCTGTCATCCCCTTCTCCTCCTGCCTTCAATCTTTCCCAGCATCAGGGTTTTTTCCAGTGAGTCGGCTCTTCGCATCAGGTGGCCAAAATACTGGAGCTTCAGCTTCAGCATCAGTCCTTCCAATGAATATTCAGGACTGATTTCCTTTAGGATTGACTGGTTCAAGAGAATAAAGCAATTATCCTCCATTAAAAAAAAGAAAGAAGCGGGCAGAACAAGTCCCAGAGCTCACACAGGGCAGGGAAAAGTCTGCATTCGTGCCAGTCAGGTGGGAAATCTCCTTATACACGAGATACTAAATCACGTCTTCAAAAGAGTCTTGCCTTAACAGTGAGGGCAAACTAAGCCTAGACCTAAAATGATTTTAGGACCAGCTGCTGCTGCTGCTGCTGCTAAGCCCCTTCAGTCGTGTCCGACTCTGTGTGACCCCATAGACGGCAGCCCACCAGGCTCCCCCATCCCTGGAATTCTCCAGGCAAGAACACTGGAGTGGGTCGCCATTTCCTTCTCCAGCGCAGCAAAGTGAAAGTGAAGTCACTCAGTTGTATCCGACTCTTATCGACCCTATGGACTGCAGCCTACCAGGCTCCTCCGCCCATGGGACTTTCCAGGCAAGAGTACTGGAGTGGGTTGCCATTGCCTTCTCCACTGGGGCCGGCTAACATGGTTTAAAAGGAAGGTTCAAAAGGATCAAACTGTTTCCAAGAAACCTAACTGTTCCTGCAACAAATCCCCCAAATATTTAAAAGAATGCTGCTGCTGCTAAGTCACTTTAGTCGTGTCCCACTCTGTGACCTCCAAGGACTGTAGCCTGCCAGGCTCCTCTGTCCATGGGATTCTCCAGGTAAGAATACTGGAGTGGGGTGCCATGCCCTCCTCCAGGGGATCTTCCGACTCAGGGATTGAAACAGTGTCTGTTATTTCTAGAGAGCCACCTGGGAAGCCCCATTTAAAGAATACCCCTAGAAAGAAAAAAAAGTCAGCACTCAAGCATGTAGAATTCACAATGCCTGGCATCCAATCAAAAGGGGCCAGGCACGAATAGAAAATCAGATCTACCGTGATGAGAGGAATCAACCAAGAGAAACAGCGCTAGAAGTGTCAGAGAAGAGAAGACGGGTGTATTGAAACAACTGGGCTGAAACACACGTGTTTAGGAAGGGAAAGGAAAGTGTGACCGGTAAGGGAAAAAAGTGAAAGACACACAAAGACCAAATCTGACCTCTGGAGATGAAAAATACACAGATGGGGTCAACAGCAGACAAAACGCTGGACTCCTTCCCTCCGTCCCTCCACCCCAATGTCCGGCCTTCGAGGACACACCGGGAAGCTCCCTCCCACAGAGGGCTGGAGTGATCTGAGGTAGTGGAGCCCCGATGAAGACAAAGCAATGGAAACGCTCAAAAATAAAGCACAGAGGAGACAAGAGGAAGGCTGTGATCACACCCCTGCCGTCAGATGATGCCCAAGGTGGGAAGGACGTGGCTTTGGGACAGGGAGAGCGGAGGGTGGACCGACACCCCACAGGCTCCAGCTGTCGGGTCTGAGCTGTTCCGTCCCTAGACATTCCCGAGCTGCGGTGTCATCTGGACAGTGAAACTCATTTCAGAGGGTTTGCTGGGAAGACCTCGTGAGATGAGGCACAAAACAAACGCCAACTCCTTTCTCAACCCCCAGGGAGGTGGCGACCTACTGTAATCCCAGCCTCACGTGCACGGGTGTGGGATGCATGGGGGGGCCCCCAGCTCTCTCAGAGGCCCCCCCGCCGCCCGCTCTCTCAGAGCCGCACGTGCCCAAAGTCACCCTGGAAAGGCAGCTGTACATGATGAACCCCCAGAAGCAGTGGGGCTGCTCCAGGCTTGAATGACTGCAAGGACATCAGCCAGCAGACTGTGACTCCCAGTCCTGTCACCAAGGGAGTCACACCCATGAGACAAGACAGACACGTGTGTGTGTGTATGTGTGTGTGTTAAATGGCACCACACGTGGGAACACAGCATCACAAATTTAAAATGCACCTGGGGAGAGAGAACCTACAGACCCTGCAAGAGCCCTTCTTTACCCAACACCAAGGCTATAAAATGCTCTTCACCCCAACCCTCCCCTCAAGTCAAGTTCTGTTCCCCGTTAGCAGGTCTGCAGGGCTGGGCCTCTAGCGTCAGCAAACCTCACCCCAGCATCTGCTGAAGCCGCGTTTCGACACCACTGCCTGAGGTCTCCTCCTGTGAAACCAAGTCCTGGGCTAACAGACGCCGCGGCGACAGCTCCCGGCAGGACCCAGAAGAAGCAGGCACGGGCCACGACCATGCACCACACACCAGCTGGCTGCAAATGGCAGGACGGCCCTGCGGGGGGCAGAGCACCCAGTGCACCCGCCCACCCTCAGCCACCTCAGGGGAGTCCGCGGTCTCCAGGGAGCCTGGCAGGCCCGGTGCCAGGCCACCAGGCAGCACGGGGCTTCCCCAACCAGAGCCAGGGCCACGTGCAAAGAAAAGGATGTGATGGAGGGGAGGACGCAGGAGGGGCACAGGCCTTCTGGGGGGCGAGGGCCGGAGGATGGTGCTGACACAGGAGAGGGGAGCAGAGGCCAGTTTGGGTAACAGAAAGATGAATCAGATTTGAAACATCTTTGTTTTGAAATGCTGGCCCCAGACATGCTTCAGTGAAGGCCACTCGTCAGTCCATCATCCCGGTGCCTAAGCCAGACACAAGGGGGCCTCAGGCACTTTCTAATCCACACTGGAAACGACCCTGAGCCTGGCAACCTGAATCCAACATCCACCCAGGCTGTCCCTGTGGCCACGCAGCACCCAAGGCCAGGCCACACCACGTCCTGCCCTGAACGGAGATGGGAGGGGAAGCTGAGACGTGTCACGCACCAGGAGGGAGAAAGAGGACGAGCCCTCACTCTGCGCCCCTGGTTCATTTCCGAGAACTTGCTCCTTAAGAAGCAGGTTTTATGAACACATCAACACCCAGTTCACTGGAACCCAAAACATATCATACCCGCTCTGAGGATCAGCCCTGGAAACCGCCCTTCACAGCTCACAGGTACAAGAAAGCTTACTGAACCGAAAAAAAGAAGTCTGTGATAAGTGAGTGATGTCTTTAAGTTCATGGGGATGATAGAATCCTGTCCTGGGTGACACAATGATCAGGGCAGCAGTCACAGTGCTTCAGAGATGAGGGTGCCTGACCACCTGGTCACTGAGGGTCAGAGAAGCACAGTCCATCTTCAAAGAGACTCAACCAATCCACAAATACTCCTCGAGCTTCTATTATAAGGCCAGCGTGTTAGCACCTAAAGCAAAGATCCTGTCCTCAGAGGACAGGAGAAAATAAATTATTAACTGGAGAAAATAAATAGTAAGCAATAAGCATTCACTACTGAAGAGGGTGGTGCCATGGAATAATAAAAGAAAAACCTAGAGCAGGGTGAGTCGGGGACTGTGTGTGTGTGAGCTAGTCGCTCAGTCGTGTCCGACTCTTCGCAACCCAATGGACTGTAGCCAACCAGCCTCCTCTGTCCATGGGATTCTCCAGGCAAGAATACTGCAGTAGTTAGTGGTTTCCTTCTCCAGGGGATCTTCCTGACTCAGCGATCAAGCCCAGGTCTTCTGCATTGCAGGCAGATTCTTTACCTTCTAAGCCACCAGGGAAGTCCCTAAGTAGGGGAGGAAGCTGCAATTTAAATAAAACTGGAGGGAAAACCTCACTTTCTAGAAAAGGGCCCTGAACAAAACTGCAGGGCAGAAGGCACAGGTTTCAAGGGCGACAAGGACCAAGGACCAGGTCCAGGTGGCAGCCTGGGCAAAGAGGCATTCAGTATCTTCATCCTGATGGTGACCAACCTTAACACCTGCAAGGAAGGCTGGTTTCCCTGTGAGATAAACTTCAGATGAAGCTTCTGACATTTCTATGCTATTTTACAAGTAATGTTGTCTTTTTGCTATGAGCTTATGCTCCTTTTAGTTTTTTTATTTTTCTTTTCATTTATTTTTTACTGCCAGTTTTCTTTCTCCTAAGCAGGCTCCCAGCGCACTGGAAGCAACTGGTGGAGACAGTCTGCTCCCTTCAGGCCCCAGCGGCCTGAAGTTCGTAGAACTTCCCTCTGTGTCGACAAGCCCAGGAGAACTCCCCCAAAGCTGAAAGCCAGAAAAAGAAATACGAGATTCCCTATCACCTTTCCAGAAAAACTAAAGCAAAGTGACGGAAAATTCAGTAAGATCTTTCCTTAAACATCAATTACAGGAAAATCTCACAGATGTTGATAATGCTAATCTTAATTAGAGTAACCTCAAACACTTTTCATTTCTCCCTGGTTAATAATATGATAATAATAATAATTTTTAAGAGGCCAGTTGCCACGTTCCTAGAGTCTCCTTCACAATGTGCAAAGTATTTAGCGTATGGTGGGGAAAGTGACAAAGTCAGCGTCCAGTGTCTATGAAGATCGTTGCTGGTGAAAGGTTGTTGCTGAAAGAAAAGACGCCGGGATTCTTGGGCTCTGGAGGAGAAGAATTCAATCCAGGGCCAGAGACGAGGCTTGACTGCTCAGAGCTTTTGTGTAATAAAGCTTTATTAAAGTATAAAGGAGATAGAGAAAGCTTCTGATATAGGCATCAGAAGGGGGCCGAAAGAGTAACCCCTGCTAGTCTTCGGCTGGATGTTATATAGGCACTGCTGCTAAGTCGCTTCAGGCATGTCCGACTCTGTGCGACCCCATAGACAGCAGCCCACCAGGCTCCCCCGTCCCTGGGATTCTCCAGGCAAGAACACTGGAGTGGGTTACCATTGCCTTCTCTCATTCAGTCTGTTAATGAAAGAAAGGAATGTCTTAAAACTCAGAATGACACCAGGCCCCTCATCTATAAGATGTATTTTGGGATATTCTTGGCACCAGATGATTCATCCTGGGCCATAAAACGACTGACTTGAATCTTGCAGAAGGGTAGATCACCATACAAATGGTTTCGTTTACATAGATTAGGGGAACAGTGTCTGAGTATAACTGCCTGGTTTATCAAGCAGGTTCTGAGCCATTAGGCTGGACCCACTTGAAGACAGAGTCTGGGGTAAATGCATAGTACTTTAACATAGCTTAAGACAAACATTTCCATAAGAAAAATGCATTGGTTAACTCAAGATTTGAGAATAGTTAACTTCAGGTGAAACCAGGTGTCATTATGGCAACACAGTATTTTAAGAGAAACCTCCTTTTAAATTTGTATACAGAAGGAAAACAATATCGCTAGTTTGTTTCCTTCTGCCGCTTAAGAGAGAGAAAAGTGTCTGACACTTGTCTGGAGACCCCTGGCCTTCCTGCCTGTTACCCTCTCACTGGGTTAATAACTGCTGGCGGTGAGAGCAGGGGAGGCAAGGCCCAGGGAGCAGAAGACACTTTTCCAAAGAGGAAGAAATAACCAGGAACAAGACAAGGACCCATGCAGGCCACTATCAGGCTCATTACAAGATAAATATCCCACAGGATATACGAATATAATTTAAATTAGCTACCACTTTGGCTTCCCAGGTGCCACAGCAGTAAAAACCTTGCCTGCCAATGCAGGAGGCACAAGAGATATGGGTTCAATCCTTGGGTTGCGAAGATCCCCTGGAGAAGGAAATGGCAATCTGCTCCAATATTCTTGCCTGGGAAATCCCATGGACAGGGCAGGCTGGCAGGGCTCCACTTTAAAGACCAAACACTTAAACAGGAAATTGTGTTAAAATTACTCCATATGCTTTAATAAAAGTAATTTTAAGGTTCCCCCTGCTCCCCAAAGGCGCCATTTTTAAAAAGCAGTTGCAACTTTCAAAATTTCCGTCTATCAAAGCACTGTCTGCGTGCTCACTACCTACCCATGTCCTCTGGCTGCTGGTCTGATGCACCTGTAATAAAGTAACCAACTTATTCCTCCCTTCTCAGCCAAGCAAACAGAAGTTCTTCAGCCCCCAGAACCCAGCTAGGGAAAGTGCCACGTCACCCCATCACCTCTAAGACTGGACAGAGAGATGCATCCTGCTTCATCTCCAAGAATAACCAGTAGTTAACAGGATCACCGTGTGCACACCAGGCCATAATCAGATATTATAACACCGTGTCAGGACCCCACCCACGGTCCTGTCTTCAGACTTGTCAGAGTCACAGAAATTGCCTACAGCCTTGGTGCCCCACAAGCCACCTTTCACCAGACAGCAGGAGGCAGGCACAGCCTCTGATCTATAGCCCCAGGGAGGACGCCCCTGGGTGGACACAAGGACCGCGGTCTCCCTGCAGTGGCCGGAGCCTGCTTTCCAACTGGAAACCAACCGCATGGGCAAACCTGGAGCCAGCCACCCCTGCCTCCAACATAGCCACCCTGCTCCGGCGAAGCAGGCCTGAGGTGCCACACGGACCTGGGCACAGGTGAGACCAATGCAGGGCTGGACGTGGTGGTCACGGGCACAGAATGTGACAGTGTGGACCAAGGCAGAGAGGCAGGTGGTGCTCGGGTCTGTGACGGACAAACCGTGAGCCCTGTCCACCTCCTTGGGGAGGTCTAGCCCCCTTTCCTGCAGAGATGGCGCATTAACCTGAGACCAGAGGGACGTGTGAGGAAGAAGCCATGCTCGCCAGGGGCCAGGTCCATCCACGGGGATACGTGAAGAAGTGGGGTGCCCTGACAGCCAGCGGGTGGCAGGTGGCGGGAAGGTGACCAAGGCTAGGAGTAGACAAGCCAGGTGGGGCCGTGGCGGCCACACCAAGCAGGACCGCCCAGGCCCCATAGGATTACATGGACAATGCTCACAGTCCGCTAATACCAGAAAGGGCAGGTGCCAGGGAGCAGGCTCTGTCCTGTGATAGCAGCAACCAGGTGTCAGGGGGGCAGGAGGGCAAGGGGCTGACATCAGAAACCAGGCCACCCCAACGCTGAGCAGCCCGCGAGGAGCTCAGGGCCCCGGCAATCTTGCCCTCTCCCTGCCACTGACCATTCTGCTGGCCCCAAGGCCCCAAGCCCTGCAGCCTTTCTGTTGGAGTATGAAATCTCATTTGACAGAGTATTAATTAAGTTCAGCCCTCAGTCAATCGATTGGCCTATAGGCAGGCATCACACACCTGTCCAGCCAAGCACAGGTGCCCAGGAGAAGGAAAGCAACAAGGCAGGGAGACCCTGACCCCCAGACCGAACCCTAACCTACCAGGCACCAGCTACATGAGCTGGGAGCTACCAGCATCTTTAAGCCCCAGTCCCGTAAACAAAACAGAAACCTAACCCATGCACCATGCTTGCCATGGTACCAGACAGAACAGAAAGAACACAGAGATGGAATTCAATAAGTACAGCTCTGTGAATCCTTCAGAAGGAATATAAGACCTGAAACAAACCCTCTTCCAAAAAATAAGGTTCAGGTGAAACAAACAAAGCATTCAGAACAGAGCGAGTCTGTCCCTCCCTAATATAAAATTTTTCTTAATTTTTATTTATTATGTACTTACTTGTAGTATTTCACTGATTCTAAGACACTCCTCCAATTTTACGATTTTGAAATTCAAACATTTTCCAACCAATCCGTATTTAAGGATGATATGTGATAATCTTTACTTTGAATGAAAAGTTGTCATTAAAACTGATCCTTTAGGGACCTCCCTGGTGGTCCAGTGGCTAACACTCCAAGCTCCCAAAGCAGAGGGCCTAGACTCAACCCTCGGGGAACTAGATCCCACATGCCACCACTGTTAGGGGAAGCACTCTGATTGAAACTGCCCACCCTGGCCAGGCACCATAGTAACCATTTGCATGAGCTGTTTTATGACAGGAGATCCTGAGAAGGAATACAGAACTAATAAGCTGCCACCAACCGGAAGAGTTCAGGAAAGGTCTAAAGGAGACACCGTGAGTCAGTCCACTTCCCAGAATCCCTCTCGCCAGCATCCATCTTGGCTGAGCGATGCGTGCGCCACCAGGAAAGACTGAATTAGAATGACTGGCCAAAGACCACCCAGAAACTACTCCCATCACCATAAAACCCGACATTGCGAGCCACGCGGCAGAGCAGTTCTCCTGGGTTCCCTGACCCCACTGCTCTCCACCCGGGTGCCCTTTCCCAATAAAATCTCTTGCTTTGTCAGCACTTGTGTCTCCTCAGACAATTCATTTCCGAGGGTTAGACAAGAGCCCAGTTTCGGGCCCTGGAAGGGGTCCCCCTTCCTGCAACACAACTATGGGCCACAACTGATCCGGCACAGCCAGATAAATAAATAATTTTTTAATTGGGCCTTTATCTCCTGGTACTTTAGGATCACGGAAGTTCAGTGAGTGCAGAATCCCAGGACACAAGCACATCGCATCACTCCAAGGCTCTGCAGAGACTGGGACACGTGTGGTCCCACAACGTGAACACTCACAGCCCCCATCAGTAGGAGTGTTGAGAAAAACACACCTATCACCTGGTGGGGTAATGGCCTTCTCTGCCTCAAAATCCTCATCTGTAAAGGGCAGAACAGGAAGGACTCATCTCACAGAGTTGTGGCAAGACTCCTCCTTAGAAAAATCCAAGTAAAGTCCTTGGTTTGACAACCAGGGCACAGTGAGTGCGTTGGTTTTCTCATCTGTAAAATGGGTATCCTGAAGGTATGAAGGTGGTGTCTCCAGTGGTTGGTAGAAGGTAAAATAAGAGAGCCCAAGACAAGCCAACAGAAGGGCTGAATCCTTTCCCCACGACCCAGCCTCCACTGAGGATCAGGGTTCCTGAAGAGATGACACAGGGTCCCTACCAGTCCAGTCATGCAGAGTGTATCCTCATTACATTCACCAGTCGCCAGCTCCACCTCACAAAAAACATCTATATTAAACAGTTCAGTTTAGTTCAGTCAGTCGTGTCCGACTCTCTGCGACCCCATGGACCGCAGCACGCCAGGCCTCCCTGTCGTTGTTACTAAATCCAGAAATAATCTCCAAGATTTACAAACACCACTTTAGATGAGGGTCCTATCTACTGGAAGAGGCTCATAAAATATTTTATGAGGTCTCAAGTCATCCTTGCATCCATTTCTCCTACCATGGCAAGTGGAAGGAACTGTCCACAAATTTCTTAAAGAAAATATAGTCCAATGAAACGGTCTCTTTGCCAATACACATGTGTAAGATAAAAAACAGAGAAGCCACAGGATGACTCTAGCTAAAACAAACAGTGATGCTGACCAACTTTGGGAACAGACTTAATTTCAGAGAATGACCCCAAATTGAGACCATAAGAGATGAGACCGGCCAGCTTCTCCAGAGAGAGGTAGGAACCGGAAGTGAACACAACCAAAGACTCGAAGCTGTGTGGCTGGCAAATGAGGGCTCACGGCCAGGCTGCATCTTATTCCTGCTGCCCCCACAGTGAAGGGGATCTCAGGCGGGCATAAGGGGGCCCACTCTGCTGTCTGCCCAGAACTCATATCACTAATCAACCTCCTGAAACAGGAGTTGCTTGGGAGGGCCAGGCTCTGCTCAGCTCTGCTGGTGAGGCCCCAGAGCAGCCAGGGACAAGATACAAGTAAATGAGTGCAGCCGTTTTCCAATAAAACTTTATTTACAAAAGCAGGCAGGGGCTAGATACGACCCATAGACTGTGGTCTGCCAACCTCTGCCCTGCCAAAGGGAGGCTCCTCGTCAGAAGGCTCAGGAATGTACAACTGAAATGGGGCCAAGGAAGCCATCTGCAGAGACATGGGGCTGGGACGGAATTTATGAAATGACCGTACAGAGAAGCGGAGGAAGGGAGGCCTCACAGAAGGCTGTTTTTCTACCCTCTGCTGACAAACAGGGGCTTCCCTGGTGCTCAGCGGTAAAGAATCCGCCTGCTAACACAGGAGACACAGCTTCGATCCCTGGGTCGGAAAGATCCCCTGGAGAAGGAAATGGCAACCCTCTCTAGTATTCTTGCCTGGAAAATCCCATGGACAGGGGGACCTTGTGGGCTACAACCCACAGGATGACAAAGAGTCAGACATGACTTAGTGATTAAACAGCTATTAGCAAACAGAGTCTTTGGGGAGCAAGGAGAGCTTCTGCAACATTTTACTTTTAATACAGGTGTATGTGTTTTCAAAAATCAGGAAAAAAGTTGTAAAAGTAGAAATGAATATTTGGATTAAATATTGGAGATGTGCCAATAATCTTAACAACTTATCTCAAATTTACATTTAGAACCTTGTTTCTACATAACAGCTCAACATTCTACTCACTCTATTTTCTAGCAGTTTTGTGTGTGTATGTGTGTGTGTGTTTTTAAGCACAGAAAATGTTGTCCTATGTATAATAAATAAAATACATCTCATAATAGGTGCCTAATTCCTTTATCAAAAACCTCGAGGATACAGCTGGAAATTAAGAATGGTCTGGACTTGAGAAAGAGGACACAAGGGTCCAGGGCGGCCCTGTCACCAAGCCCCTTCACGTGCCTAAGGGACACGGTCCTGATTGATGGGGCTGGATTCTCTGAGACATGAGAAACAAAGAAACTTCTTGGTTCAGAGGTTTGGGGATTTTAGAACTGCAGACAGTGCGCTGTGGGCCTCTATTTAAAAAGCCTCAAAGACCTCTCAGGCTTCCCTGGTGGCCCAGTCGGTAAAGAATCCTCCCGCGATGCAGGAGATGTAGGTTTGATCCCTGAGTTGGGAAGATCCCCTGGAGAAGGAAATGGCAACCAGCTCCAGTATTCTTGCCTGGAGAATCCCATGGACAGAGGAGCCTGCAGGGTTACAGTCCATGGGGTCGCAAAGAGTTGGACAAGACTTAGCAACTATATCACCAACACCAAAGACCTCTCGTTCCTAAGGGACAGATATCCATTCCCGTCCCTGGCACTCCAGGCCAGGTGTGCTGGTCCCTGGTCCCGAAGTGGCTCTGGCACTGCCAGGCCACAGCACCACCCCCAGCTCCAGGCACACCCTGGCAGGGGGCCTCCCTGACCTCCCGCATCTTTCCGCCACTGTCCTGTTTTACCTGCTTAAGAATCACCATCACTACTCACAGGTGTCCCCTACACCAGTCTCCCCAGGACTGTCTCCCTCACCAGGAGTCAGCAGCCCCAGGAACGAACCTGCTGGAGGGGAGCTGGCACCCAGCAGTGATGAGGCACCCGGCTGGCGCTCAGTCAGCACCAAGGAATTCTGGCAACAACCCTGGGTGGGCACCCAGGACGGGGCTGGCCCCTTACTGGCTACTTCCCACACCCTTCCTCCAGTGCCACAGCGCCCTGACGTCACTCACCCTTTCTCACCCGCAGGGCCCCTGAAGCGTCCCATCATTCCCCCAAGGCCACAGAACTGTAACAGCACAGTTCAAAGGAAGAGCCAAAGCCTTGCGGAGCGAAGCCGGTCACCTCCCCTCCTCCAGGTCCCCCCGCCAGCCCCCACCAACCTGCCGCCAATGTCTTTGAAGCAGGAAGCAGGGTGATTAAATACACAAAATCCTTCTGGTGCTTCTGAGTCCAGAAAACACTGCCCAGCGGCTCACTGACGGAGCCCGCACCTAATCCAAAAGCCACAGCGAGGGCTGAGCAGCTAGAATGAGAACATGATTTGTTTGCTGAAGATCGTACAAAGAAATTCCTCTCTATAAAAACTTGGGAGATTTATCTCTTTGCTGTAACGACATATTACTCAAGACTGAACGCACTGTAAATCATCCCATGTTCTGAGAAATTCTGGAACTGTCAGCTGATTTTCCAGGAACACAGGATAAGAGCTGCCAAGTCGGCCTGCTGGACTCACAGGAACGCGACAGGGCCTGTGGAAGCCACTCAACAGCGTGACTGAGCGCTTCTCCCTGGGGCCACAGGGTCTGCTGGCAGGCCCACGGCGCGTCCGCCTCCTTCTGGCTCCTGCAGACAGCCGCGGGCAACGGGACGCCGACTACAAACACCTCACAAGTCTGAGAAGCTGGGCACCAGCTGCAGCTGGCAATCCTGCCATCTCTGCCTGGACCAAAGGAAGTCTGAGATGCCAGGGCAATGAGCTAAGTGGGCCTCAGGCGGCTCCTTCCCTGTGCCTTGTTGAGCCGTCATGGTCTGCTCGGTGACCAGTGGAGAGAACACTCAGCTAACTTACAGGCCTATTTCCCGGGGGAAGGCTACCCCTGAAGATCCCTGATCCCGTTTTCCTGGGAGCACTGGTGCCAAGTGTAAGGCAGCAGGCTGGGCGACAACTGGCCAAAGCTAAGTGGCCAAGTGAGGGTTGAAACCATGACCCGTGGAGGCAGCTCAGAGTGTCAATCAACAGGGTGAGGCAACCCGGCCTTTTAAGACCAAGAAAACAGTCCCACAGGAGGCAGAGGACAGGGCCTGGAAAAGCTCACCCACTGAACACGCCTGGGGTCACCAGCAAGCTTCACAGCTCTACTGAGGCTTGAGCCCTCTTTTCTCACTTGAAACTGATGGTGGCTTTGTCTCAAATTCAGTGATCACAGGGGATCCTATTCCCAGTCTATTCGTAGTCCCCTGTCTCTTTTCCAAAATCTGTTTCTCTATGACACACACACACACACACACACACACACACACACACACACACAAATCAGGAAGACAGCCCTCTGCAGCTATGCAAATAATCATCACCACAACTAAACAGGATGCCACAGACGAAGGGAGAGATAGACCAGCTCAGAGAAGTGCAAACATCGGACCAAGGGACTTCAAAACCTAAGACCCTGCTGGGAAATGGAGGCCAGGAGATGATTCAGGTGCTTTATGTGCTAAGACTCATAAGGAGAAATGCAAATTCTCTTTTCCAATCCAAAGATCTAAGGATCCAACATGCCCATCTATACCATAAAGCAAAAGTTCCAGCAGAAACCTGCCTCAGGAGATACATACAGGAAACCGACAGATGAAACTCGTCCAGCAGCCCCTGAAGAGGGGCTGAGGGGACACCCGCTCCCCCACTCAGGCTACCTGATGCTCTCAGGGTGATAAGGGCCCCACCTGTGACAGGCAGGTCACTTCCAGGCCAAGAAGCTCCTCTGTCCCACTTTCCGCCCCGTAAGCTCCTGGCTCTCCTTCAGCAGCCCAATGCCTGCCACCATTCCCACTCGCCACCTGGAGTTTTAGGGCCCAGCAGGGAACAACACAGGACCTGCTTCATTCAGGCAAGTGTGCACCTCAGTGAGAACCCTGCAGAAAAGGATGCTGTAGCCATGGAGACGAACTCTCCCAGAGCAAGGAAGCAAGGCCGTGCAGACGTGCAGGAGGTGTCCACGGCCCCACCCAGCACCTCCTCACTCATCGGCTAGTGATGGCGGGCAGGTTATGAGCTCCGCCTGAGCCCTGGCCCTCGGCCAGCACCCCTGTCAGAGTCCGCCGTCCGCGGCCCCCCTACCTTGTAGTACGGATGGTGCAGGAAGGAATCTGGGACGCCTGCTAAAGCCATCGGTTCCTTCCCACGGTCTTCAAACCACATGGACTGCACGGGACCTGGAACAGAGACAGACTGTGAGAAACTCAGACAGAGGGAAGGCCCACTGTTCTCCAGGGGCTCAGGGGCAAGGGGCTGACCCTGGATACCACTTGCATCTGGGTGAGTCAGGGGACTGGCACCAACTCCAGAACCTTGACCTGTAGTCACAGGGCCTGCCGGGGGGAGGTGCTCAGAGGGGTGAGCCACACCGAGAACTGAACGCCGGCCTGCTCAGCAGTCCCCAGGAGCCACCGGACTCTTCTTCCGCTGACAGTGATAAAACACCCCGAAGACTTTCTCATACTGTGGGCCACACAGGCTTAGCCTGCGGGGAGGTGGGGCGGGTGTTGCTGGGGCCCTCTCAGCACTGCCCATGTAAGTGCCGCTTGACCAGCCACAGCCTAGAACCCTAACCCTAACCCTAGGAGGCACCCTCTCAGCAGACATCAAACCACCATACAAGACCCAACACGCTCCCTGCAGGGACCGCCTGGGAGAACAACCCTCACAGCCACGGCCTCTGGAACGGATGTGAGACGTGCCACCTCCTAGGAGTGCCAGAGCGACTTCAGCTCTGTGAAAGTGCACACTCGGCTCCAACAAGGAGCCTCAGACAGGCAGGGAAGTAAGACCCCATCTTTCTTTTTAACCTCCTGTGGCACAAGCCATACATTTGATCCATACAGGATGGTCCATGAGAGTTCCAGAACTGACCCCGACAAAACCCACCCCCCTCCCCAGCAATGCAGAGGACTGTCGGGGGTCGGGGGGGCAGGAGGGAGGCGGGCACAGCAGCTTGGTCTGCACTGGGGACCCACCACCTGACACTCACAGACCAGAGACCATCTATAACACAACCTTCTGCGGCACACAGCTTATCTGCCACATCTCAGCAAAAATCAGAGTTCCATTTCCACGGAGACAGGAGACTGTTACAAGTCACACTCTGGACTACAGCAGGAGGTGAGAGGAACCGTGCTAGGGTGAGATCCCTCACACCATTCTTCTCGGAAGTCATCAGAAGTAAGGATATTTTCAGGAACAGTGGCAATACCCGTCAACGTTCTCTGTTATAACCCACCTCAGAGCCACTCAGACCCTCCTCAGCTCCCCCTGCGGCCCAAGGACCCTGAACAATTCATAACTCCTGACCACGTGCGGCTCTCTCTGGCCTCTGCATCCACAGTATCATTCTGAGCTCTGTTAGCTGCTGTAAGTGTTACGGCCCTAAAGGACTGAGCTCAGGGGTTACCTCCTCCAGGAAGACCCCTTGGACTGTCCCTCACCAATCACCACCGCCCACAGTGGTTCAGTCAGCGTCCACTCTGGGCTCCTGGGCCACATGCTGGGCTTACAGCCCTCTTTCCATCTGCCACGCAGAGCTGTAAATGCCTCTGCTTGGTCTCACTCCCCACAAAGCAATCATAACCATGTGCTTAATTGTGACAGAGGCTTGCTCTGTGCAAACTGTCAGGAAGTGCCGGCAGAGAGACACCGTCTGGCTGTGCAGGAGTTGAATCCCTGACAGGCTTTCTGCAGCCACATCCACAGAGACAGGATGCCCAAAGGGGTTCTTGGGTCATCGGCATCACCCCATCGGATGAGGGAAAGCCAGACAGTTCCAACACCCACCCACCTTGTCCTGGGCCACCTGGAGGGACCCTTCTGCCCCACAGGTTCCCCAAGGGCACAGGCGGGTGTCCATCATCCCCTTCAAGTAGACTAGGGCTGCGTTTCAGTGAACGGTGGCCAGAGCCTCAGTGATGAGCAAACCAGGAACCAGAACTGAGAAACCATTTTCTGATCGAGTCCTCTGGGGCCTGGAAGGACTTACCTCCCTGACGCGGATTTGAGAGAAATAAGAAAAATTTAGAAAGTGGCTCACTTATCTTAACGAAAAGTTAGAAAATCAGGAAAAAAGGGGGACTGGAAGAAATACTGCAGGCAAAGATCTCCCCAAGACAGACAGACAGATGCTGGGAGCCTTCAAAGATCTCCCCAAGACAGACAGAGAGATGCTGGGAGCCTTCACGTCAGAACTGACACGTAGCAAACAAAACCCATGGAAAAGAAATTACAGAAGCACCGTAAACAGCCCACAGAGAGGGTGAGCCAAGCACAGGGGCGCAAAGAGACAGGAAGGTTAGGACAGCACGCAGGACACAGAGGACAGACTGGGAAAGGCCAGAAACCCCAGGAAGCGTCCCAGGACAGAGCTCTTCACGTTTCAGATTTGTCCTTCCACTCACAGGCTCAATTTTCTAGAATTCAGAGTTAAAAGACTCACAGAAGGTTCTCAGAGGAAAGCTGAATGGTTTAGGAAGGGCATAAAAGTAGGGACATTAATTTACTGTTGTTTAGTCACTCAGTCACATCCGACTCTTTGCAACCCCACAGACTGTAGCCCGCCAGGCTCCCCGGTCCCTGGAATTCCCCAGGTAAGACCACTGAGATGGGTAGCCAATCCCTTCCACTCGACTCAGGGATCGAACCCACATCACCTGCATCGCAGTTGGACTTTTTTATCACTGAGCCACCAGGGAAGCTCTAGGGATATTAATGCCACCAGTCAAAATGGCAAAAATACCAAGATAAGATCTAGTTACGGGCCGAACTGTGTCCCCTGACCCAAACTCATATGTTGACGCCCTTAACATCCAGGATCCTCAGAATGTTGCTGTATTTGGAGGAAAGGTCTTTAAAAAGGTAACTAAGGTCAAATGAGGCATTATTGTGGACCCGAATCCAACAAAGGAGATGAGGACACAGAGACACGTGGATGGAGGACCACGTGAGGACAGGGAGAAGACGGCGATTCACACGCCAGGAGAGAGGCCTTGGGGGAAGCGGCCCTGCCCACACCTTGACCTCAGGCTCCCCACCTCCAGCTATGAGAAAACAAACTCCTGTTGTTTAAGCCTCTGGTTCTTTGTTACGGTGTTTCTAGAAAACGATTACAGACCCAAAATTCTTCAAATACCACCAAACCGTCCTCATGGCTAAGAGGAACAGAAGCATCCTAAACCTGTAACATTTACCACCAGCCAGTCATTTGTGTTTTCCACAAGGTCTCTGGGATTCTTTAAATCAGCACAAAAATGCAGGCATGACCCACGAGAGGCTGCTGGGCTGGAGAGGCCTGGTGATGACAAGATGGCAGGGGTGGGGGCGGGGGAGGAGTTAGTCCCAGAGCAAGACGGGTGAGGCTGGCGGCTTGCCTGCAGCCTCCCCAGGAGACCGCAGCCCCCAGGCCTCCAGGCTCCCCCAGCTCCAGGAGTCAACCTGCCCCGCGGCAGTCAGTCTCCTGTGCCCTTCTGTCCAGGCTCTACCACCCAGCCCTTTGATCAGACTCCAGAGTAGGTTTGTTCCAAAGGCATTCTGGAGACATGGTAACATCTGCAGTCACTTGGCCCGAATTCCCGAACACAGCGGGGTGGCCCTAATCCCATGTGCTAGAGGCCTTGAGGGCAAAGACTGTAAAGGAGCCAAGACTCCAGGTTTCCTGGAGAAGAAAGAATCTGGCCTCAAGGCTGTAGCGAACTCCTGCCCCATGGACCTGACTTGCCAAACTATCAGTGGAGCCAGTTCCTTCAATCTCCTTACAGACACGCATACATGGTCAGTTTCACTGCATAGCCGTGACCTCTTCATCCCAAGCACTTGCAGCAGGATCCCAGGACCGTACCATGAGGCCCCTTCGGGCCTCCCCACCACAAACACCCGGCCACATGGGTCTGATGGCTCCATCGTGTTAGGTAAAAGACGACCAGGTACACCAAAAAATGTCTAACGGGCTTTAATTGCGAAGCGCTCCCGGGCGGGCTTCCCGGACCGAACGGGGCAGGTCGAGGGAATCTGCGCGGAACCGCATTGGGAGTTTGTTTATATATGCAGGTTGCGAGGGATGGCTGGGCTAGCGGATGGGAGTTTGGATAGGCTGCTGGTTCGCGGCGTCGCGAGCTGATAGGTTTCTCTATGCAGCTGGAGCGGGGCGGCTTATGCAGCTGAGGCGGCGTGGTTCATGCAGCTGAGGCAGGGCGGCTTTAGCTGGCGGAGTGTGCTGTCCTGGGTCCCTGGCATCTGAGAGGCTCCCTCCGTTAGGGACTTCCCCCGCCAGCGGGGGAGAGGAGGGGCGGCCCATCATGGCAACCGGGGTCCGATCTTACACATCGGCCACCATTCAGCCTGCCTGCACGGCCTCCCCACCTCCTGGCCACTTCCCGAGCACTCCTGCCGCCTTCCACCCTGACTGCAGCCTCACTCTTCTGGGCTCAGTTGCTCTCCCCTCACCCACTTCCGGTGGCCTAGGAAAGGGGTCACTGTCCTCCTGGCCCCTTGAGGACCCTCTCGGCACCCCTCCACCATCAGGCTGTCCGTGGCCCCTGGCTCCTGCTTTCTTATGCTGGCACTGCCCACTCTCTCCCCAGCTCACTCGGTATGTCTTGCCTGCCCTGCTGTGCAAGGCAGGAACTCCTGGATGTTTTCAGCAAACAGAAACATATGACTTTCCCCTTAAGTTTCACATTTAGTGGGTGTTAAGAATGCTGAAAATTTTAAATATGTCAGTTTTATTACCTAAATGTCACCTTTGAAAGACTTTGTTTGCCAGATGGAATTCCTTTTCAGCCAGAAAAATATATATTCCATAAGCTCTGTTGAGTAGGTTCTTAGGGAAAAGAAAACCATACTTAGACAAACCAAAAGGTTTGGATTAACTGGCCTCTGATAAGATGTATCAAACCCAAAGCTAACATCAAATTCAGTGATGAAAGATGGAAAGCTTTTTCCTCTAAGATCACAAACGAGGTACGTATGACCCCTTCATCACTTCTGTTGAGTGAGCGATAGGAAATTCTAGCCAGAGCCATCAAGTGCAAAAGGAAAACAGGAAAAGAAGAACTAAAGTTATCTTCTGTTCACAGAGGACATGATCTTATCTGCAGAAAACCCTAACAGTTAAAAACACTTACAAATACACACAGCCCCCCTCTAGAGCTAATGAATAAATTCATCAAGGTTATAGGATACAAAATCAACATGCAAAAATCACATGTTTCTAAACAGCAACAATGAAAAGGAGATCAAGAAAACAACTCCATTTAAAATAGCAACAATAATAATTAAGAATAAATTTAACCTAGGAGGCAAAAGACTTGTGCGCCAATTATCAACAATTACCCTATGTTGCTATAAGAATATAAAGATGCTGTAAGGAAAACATTATGTATTCATGAATTGAAACATTTAATATTGCTAAGATGAAAAAACTATCCAAAGCAAATTACAGATTCAGTATAATTCTTACCAAAATCTCACTGGCAGTTTTGCAGAGATCAATATATCTTTCTACAGTTCCTAAGGATTCTCATGGGACCCTAAGTAACCAAAAACATCTTGGAAAAGAACATAGTTGGAGGATTCACATTTCCTAATTTCAGAATTCACTACAAAATGGTGGTGATTAAGATGGTAATTACCGGTGTAAGGTCAGACACAGACTCATGGAACAGAACAGACAGACCAGAAATAAACACACAAATGTTGGACTGATTTTCAATAAAGGTCCCAAGACCGTTTAATGGGGAACAGGATAGTCTTTTTGAAAACTGGTTCTGGGAAACTAGGTATCCACATGCAAAAGAATAAAGTTGGACTCTGACCTTACCATACAAACAAAAATTAATTAAAAAATGGATCAAGGACTTAAAACTATAAAACTCTTGGAAAGAAACATAAGGAAAATTTTTTATGATATTGGATTTGACAATGATTTCCAGGATATGACTCCAAAATTGAAGTCACTCAGTCATGTCAGACTCTTTGTGACCCCATGGACTATAGTCCCCCAGGCTCCTCTGTCCATGAGATTTTCCAGGCAAGGGTACTGGAGAGGGTTGCCATTTCCTTCTCCAGGGGATCTACCCAACCCAGGGATCGAACCCAGGCCTCCCGCATTGTAGGCATATGCTTTACCGTCTGATGACTCCAAAGGCATAT
Source organism: Oryx dammah (assembly GCF_014754425.2). Taxonomy (NCBI): domain Eukaryota; kingdom Metazoa; phylum Chordata; class Mammalia; order Artiodactyla; family Bovidae; genus Oryx; species Oryx dammah. Next base: position 5,797,694 of record NW_024070202.1, on the reverse strand, counting down.
GCAAAAAAAGGAAAATCACAAATTTCATCAAAATTAAAAACTTTTGTGCAAAGGACATTCTCAAGAGAGTGAAAAGACCCACAGAAAGGGAAAAAATAGTTACAAATGATATATTTGATAAGGGCTTAATATCCAAAATAATACAACCACAATAAAAAAAAAGGGGGCCAAGGACTTGATGTTTCTCCAAAGAAGATACACAAATGATCAGTAAGCATGAAAAGATGCTCAACATCATTAGTCATTAGGGAAAGGCAAATCAAACCACAATAAGACACCATAAAAATAATAAACATGGCGAGGATATGGAGAAATTAGAACCCTTCTGCATTGCTAGTAAAAATGTAGAATGGTACAGCCTCCATAATAAATGGTATATATATTCCTCAAAGAATTAAACATAGAATTAGCATAAGTTCCAGCAATTCTATCTATAAGTTCTATCTGATATAATTCTATCTGATAAGTTCTATCAATTCTATCTACACCCAAAAGAATCAGAAGTACCTATAATCCATGTTCAAAGCAGCACTATTTATAATAGCCAAAAGATGGGACTAAACCGAATATCCACTGACAGATGCATGGCTAAGCAAAATTACTATAAACAATGAGCTATTATTCAGCCTTGAAAAAGAATGATATTTTGATACATGCTACAACAGGGATGAAACTTAAAGACATTATGGTAAGTGACATAAATCAATCACTAAGTACAAATACTGTATGATCTTACTTATATGAGTTAATACCTAGTTTAAAGACAAAAAATAGAAGCGATCAGGCTCTAGTAGGAGGAGGGTTTGTTTAAAGGGCACAGAATTTCCATTTGGGATAATGAAATGGTTCTGGAAATAGCAGTGATGTTTATACAGCATTATGAATGCACTTAATTCCATTGAGTTGTACTTAAAAATAGTTGAAATGGCAAATTTTGTTTTTCATATTTTATCCACATGTTGCAAAAAATTACTGTAAAGTTGGTTATTCAGTGAGCCTCCTTTAATAAAATTAACAACTTTCACTAATTTTTTTTTTTTAATATAACCAATAGAGTCGGCAGAATTTCTTAGGATGCTAAAGCTTGGGGCTGTATAAAGTAGTGATTCCAAATACTTCTTTCTTTAGTCAAGTTTTTACATTTCCATGTGTCTCGACCAACAATACACTTTCTCAGTTCTGCGATTCTGTGCAGCCCAGCTGTCTGGGAGGTGAAATGGAATCCATCCAGCAAGTCCTGCATAAAAATTATCTTACCACCCATACCTGACAAAGACTAAAAGTTCTAATATTATCCTATTCTCATGGAGACTGAAAAACTTGTACCATCTCTGGACAGGCAACCTCAATCTTTTTTTTTTTTTTTAAGTATAGTTGATTTTCCATATTGTGTTGATTTCTGCCGTACAGAAGAGTAAGCCCATTATACATATTGATAAGTATTCTTTTTCATATCCTTTTCCATTATGGTTATCACAGGATATTGAATACTGTTCCCTGTGCTATACAGTAAGACGCTGTTTATCCATCCTATCGATATGTAACGGTCTGCTTCTGCTAACCCCAAACTTCCAACCCATCCCGCCCCACTGGCAACCCCAAAACTGTTCTCCATGTCTTGGAGTTTGAGAAAGCGTTTCTTTTAAATGTCCTACAACAGCACAAAAGTTCTGATAGACTGTGCTACATTAAAGAATTTAAATTTTAAATCATCGGTGGAGTTAACAAAAACAGTGTGCTTATACAGATAAGCAGGAACAACTTCTGAAGCAGGTTGATATTGCAACTGTGTATCTATGATGATAAAAGGCATTCTCATGAACAGATGTAGAATGACCAAGAAACTGTACCAAACTATTATCTCACTTTTTTGATTCAAGGGGTTCATTGGCAAGTTTTGCTGACTGTCACAGTTCCATACAACCCTTTAATTCTGAAAGTTAAGTCCTCTTTTGCACAAATTCCAATGTAAATAATGTTTGCCACATTTTGACTGACTTTTGAACTTGTGATAAAAATTCAAATACTCTTTTTCATAAAACTTGCACTTTTTTCCTTATTGGACTGTAGTTCAGAAAAACAGTTCAGGCAAAGTCAAAAGTTTGCTGATTCCAGAGTCAACATTTTTCTTAATACTGTAAATATTTACACTTCTGGATGGACCCAGCAGCTGAACTTGAACATGGCTTTGTTCTTTGCATTTCATGTTTATTTTTTTTTCCACTTTAGGGCAATGTGTACTAAATTAAAATGATACAATGGTCATAAACTTGAAAAATGCTGCACTCAATAACATGTTTTCTGAACAGTACACGGGGCATTCCCACCAGAAACTCTGGAGACTCCGGCAGATGCGGATGAAGCGGTTATTCATGCTTTTCAGGTCACAACCAACTACATGTGACGCTCCTGGTAGATGTAAGGTGTTCCGTTCCCCCTGCCGTGATGGTGACGTTGGCACGACAAGGTCGACCGTGAGAGACGCTGGATGGTTCCTGCAGCCCCCAGACACGCTAGCTCAGCCAGTGTGGAGCCTCCACGCAGTCCACCCTGATTCTTCGCCTCCTGCTCTATTTTCCTCATTAAACATACTTTTCATCTTGACTTGATTTCCAGGCATAGCGATGGGTTGCAACCCAGAATGTGAAAATGGGTCAGGCTGGGGCCCGTGGCCAACGCCCACCTCCAGCGTCCATGGGCTGTCCTCATGCAGCTTGGAGGCAGCTGCCCTCCGACTGCTCCATCCCCCCACCCCAGTGCCTCTCCTTCCAGGCATCAGCTCCAAAAATGGTCACCTTGTCTACCTCCATCTCCAACCCACTCCTAGAAAAAGACCACGACACCTTCACTTAAGGAAACCGGCCACTCCCAGGACTCCTGAATCCCGACTGTGTAAATGGTCCCTTGCTCTGTTTAGGTAACCACACATTCAAGATGTGCATTTAATACTGTGAGGAAACTCTGCTACATGTCCACAGGAAATGTTCATACTCTCCAGAGCATCTGATTCATACATTCTCTTCTCTCTCCCCAAATGCTATCCCTCTTGCAGGACCCTCAGGGCAGTCAGCGAGCCTACCTCTGCCAACGCCTCAGCACACGGTCCACGTTTACTGCCCTGCTACCTCTGGCCACAGCGACAGCCAGCACTGGACATTCACTCAAAATTCCTTGTGGGGCGTTATTAAACCCCTCCTCGTTCAAGACTTCAGCCTTGAATTCTGCCATACCCAGACAGCACACAGTAGGGCTTCCAGAAGTGAAAGTGAAAGTCACTCAATCGTGTCCGACTCTGTGACCCCATGGATTATACAGTCCATGGAATTCTCCAGGCCAGAATACTGGAGTGGGTAGCTGTTCCCTTCTCCAGGGGATATTCCCAGCCCAGGGATCGAACCCAGGTCTTCCGCACTGCAGGTGGATTCTTTACCATCTGAGCCACCTGGGAATCCCATTAGTTGGCTATTAGAAGGTTAAACAGCACCATGATATGATATATATGATAGCATAAAACTAAATAGTGTAATTGTAGTCATCATTTCATAATAAGTCAAATAATATATGGTACAACCAACTTAGATGGTTTTATATGTCAATTATATCTCAATAAAACCTGAAAAATTAACAAAAAATTTTTAAAAATCAAAAGGAGAAGCTTCATATCCTAAAACAAATCACTAAAGGATTTGTTAAAAAGAAATCTGTCCCTCACATAAAAGCCTGTTCCTTACTGGGAAAACAATGTAACTGAGCAATGTTCATGATATATTAAGATAATCACGTGCAGAACTGAAAGGAGAATATTTGCATTTTACAGCATAATAAGAGGATAAAAGGAAACTAATAGTACTTGAAACATCAAAGGGAAAATAGAAAATGGGCAGATGAAGAAGCATTCAAACCACAAACAACTGGTTCAGAAGACGGAGGACATGGAGCAATACATGTCAACCGTCCAATTCCCTTCTTTTCAAACAAAAATATTCCAATGTAAAAAAAAAAAAAACCCAGGGCAAATTGAAATTGAAAAGCTTTAAAAAGAGAGCTAAGAAAGGGAGACACAGAGACAGAGCAGGCAAAGATACAAGAACAAAACACACACTCAGAAACACCAACAACGGTGACGGCAGTGACAGAAAAGTGTAATTAACACAAAGAAACACCAATTCCCACAGATAAAATATAGTAAGCAACAAGCAAAAGCAGTATTAGGTCTCTACTCTCCAAATAACAAAGCCACACAAAAATGAATCTTAAATTATAAAAATGGATGTTATGCTTCAGTAAGAAGTTTACGTTAAAACCCAACCAACCAACCAAAACTCTGACACCTACAAGAAGAAATGGAGAAAAAGTGTTTGCAGTTGGACACTTGTGCTCATCACTTCAGGCAAAAGAAGGCATCAAACTGGGATAAAAAGAATACAGAACACTGCATCATGAAAGAGAATTCATGAATATGTACGAAAAGTGAGCATCTGCAAATATTTACAAATACCCATGAATTTAAAAAAATACTGCCACAAAAATACCAGTGCATTTTGTTAACACGTCCAGGTCTCTGAGCTAAGGGACACCTGTGCTGAACTCCTCCCCCCGCAGCCACATAGAGGCACAGACCTGACTCCACTTGTCCCAAGGCGGACACAGGGAAAGCCAACCACCATGCCAACCAGCCCTGAGCTAGAGCCAAACACAACACAACTAGAAATTCAAAAGTGCGTGTAAAAAGCAACAACTCATCCACTCGAAAATTAAAAACAATCCCTGGCCTCAAAAGCTGGTCGAGGAGGAAATTAATATAAGAACAGTCTCCTGACAATTAGGTCAATGAATACCATCCCTCATGGAGAGAGGTAACACGAAGCAGGAGAAACAACTGCGGGACAAAGGCCACGATTCTTGTACCATCCACAAAAAGAAAAGGCATTAAATGAAAAACGTGAATCCAGTCTTAAAGCAGAAGGCAGGAAATATGGTCAAAAAAAAAAAAAAAGGGAGAAACCAAAACATGATGAAATTTATGAAAATTCAAGAATTTATTATCCAAGAAAATAAAAGACAAATCTTTTAAGAATTTTAAAACCCACCAAAAATTAAAATACAATTCTAAAATTCAAAAGTAAAATAAAATTTTAATTGGAAAAAAAAGGACTGTGATGATTTCTTTTAATCACACAGTAATTCTATGGACATTAGTAAAGATATCTGGTGGCACAATGGTAAAGAATCCACCTGCCAATGTGGGAGACATTTGACACAGGTTCAATCCCTGGGCTGGGAAGGTCCCCTAGAGAAGGAAATGGCAACCCACTCCAGTACTCTTGCCTGGAGAATGCCACGAAGAGCGGAGCCTGGAGGGCTACAGTCCACGGGGTCGCACAGAGTCCAACATGACTGAGCATGTACACATGCACGCAAAGAAAGAAATCTGGTAATGTCCATGGAACTATAAGTTAAACTACATACCAAAATCAGAATAAACTAAAAAAGAAACCTGAAGACAGAAGGTCTGTCTAGTCAAGGCTGTGGTTTTTCCAGTGGTCATGTATGGATGTCAGAGTTGGACTATAAAGAAGGCTGAGCGCTGAAGAATGGATGCTTTTAAACTGTGCTGTTGGAGAAGACTCTTGAGAGTCCCTTGGACTGCAAGGAGATCCAACCAGTCCATCCTAAAGGAGATCAGACCTGGGTGTTCAGTGGAAGCACTGATGCTGAAGCTGAAACTCCAGTACTTTGGCCACCTCATGTGAAGAGCTGACTCATTGGAAAAGACTCTGATGCTGGGAGGGATTGGGGGCAGGAGGAGAAGGGGACGACCGAGGATGAGATGGTTGTATGGCATCACCGACTCAACAGACATGGGTTTGGGTGGATTCTGGGAGTTGGTGATGGACAGGGAGGCCTGGTGTGCTGCAGTTCATGGGGTCGGAAAGAGTCGGACACGACTGAGCGACTGAACTGAGCTGAACTGAAGACAGAAAACATCGTACTGCTACTGCTACTGCTAAGTCACTTCAGTCGTGTTCGACTGTGTGACCCCACAGACGGCAGCCCACTAGGCTCCCCCATCCCTGGGATTCTCCAGGCAAGAACACTGGAGTGGGGTGCCATTTCCTTCTCCAATGCATGAAAGTGAAAAGCGAAAGTGAAGTCGCTCAGTTGTGCTGACTCTTAGCGACCCCATGGACTGCAGCCCACCAGGCTCCTCCGTCCATGGGACTTTCCAGGCAAGAGTACTGGAGTGGGGTGCCATTGCCTTCTCTTTCATATATATATATATATATGTAAATTCATTAAAATTTTATTTTCACTATTGGCATCATCACTTATGATAATCCTGATCCTTGAGTTTTATGAATCACTATAAACTAACTGCCTCCTGGTACCTTCCAAGGGATAGTTCTTTGCACATGAGAACTATAAAAAGAGAAACAGAAATTAAGAGACTAAATCAATGAAGTCAAAAAGGCAAAATAACCATGATGCCACCCACATTACCAGCCATACCCCACCACCACCCCAGCAGCACAGTCATCAGAAAAACTAAGGCTGTGCTACAAAACAGCCCTTGATTTAAATACTTGATAAAATACGGACACTCCAAAATCCTTCCAATCAACATCTAAGAGGAAAGCACTTGTCCCTATAATAAAACTCAGATCACTGACAAGAGGCTTCCTTTCTTGTAAACAAAACTTGCAAAGAAAGCCCCAAGAAGTTATACCTAAATCACAGTTTCCAGATTCTGGACTCAGGTTTCTGGTAAAATACAAAATACTGCAGGTGATGGCATCAAATCTTCTTAATTTCCTTCTTTCAATGATTCTCATAAAGGCCTGAGATTCCCTCTCATCAGCTTTAGTGTCAGTCCTTGCAATGATTATTCAGGGTTGATTTCCCTCAGGATTGACTGGTTTGATCTCCTTGCTGTCCAACGGACTGTCAAGAGTCTGCAGCACCACACTTCAAAAGGATCAATTCTTCAGTACTCAGCCTACTTTAAGGTCCAACTCTCACACCTGGACATGACTACTGGAAATAGCTTTGACTCTATGAGACCTTTGTTGGCAAAGTGATGTCTCTGCTTTCAATATGCTATCTAGGTCATAGCTTTCCTTCCAAGCAGCAAACGTCTTTTAATTTCAAGTCTGCAGTCACTGTCTACAGTGATTTTGGAGCCCAGGAAAATAAAATCTGTCACTGCTTCCACTTTTTCCCCTCCTATTTGCCATGAAGTGACGCGACAGGGTGTCATGATCTTAGTTTTTTTAAGGCTGAGTTTCAAACCAGCTTTTTCACTCTCTTCTTTCACCCTCATCAAGAGGCGCTTCAGTTCCCATCAAAAGAGGAATGGATAAAGAACATGTGGTATATATACAATGAAATATTCAGTTCACTCAGTCGTGTCCAACTCTTTGTGACCCCATGAATCACAGCATGTCAGGCCTCCCTGTCCATCACCAGCTCCCGGAGTTCACTCAGACTCATGTCCGTCGAGTCGGTGATGCCATCCAGCCATTTCATCCTCTGTCGTCCCCTTCTCCTCCTGCCCCCAATCCCTCCCAGAATCAGAGTCTTTCCCAATGAGTCAACTCTTCGTATGAGGTGGCCAAAATACTGGAGTTTCAGCTTTAGCATCATTCCTTCCAAAGAACACCCAGGGCTGATCTCCTTTAGAATGGACTGGTTGGATTTCCTTGCAGTCCAAGAGTCTTCTCCAACACCACAGTTCAAAAGCATCAACTCTTTGGCACTCAGCTTTCTTCACAGTCCAACTCTCACATCCATACATGACCACTGGAAAAACCATAGCCTTGACTAGATGGACCTTTGTTGACAAAGTAATGTCTCTGCTTTTAAATATGCTGTCTAGGTTGGTCATAACTTTCCTTTCAAGGAGTAAGTGTCTTTTAATTTCATGGCTGTAGTCACCATCTGCAGTGATTTTGGAGCCCCCCGGCCAAAAAAGTCTAACACTGTTTCCACTGTTTCCCCATCTATTTCCCATGAAGTGATGGGACCAGATGTCATGATCTTCGTTTTCTGAATGTTGAGCTTTAAGCCAACTTTTTCACTCTCTTCTTTCACTTTCATCAAGAGGCTTTTTAGTTCCTCTTCACTTTCTGCCATAAGGGTGGTGTCATCTGCATATCTGAGGTTATTGATATTTCTCCCGGCAATCTTGATTCCAGCTTGTGTTTCTTCCAGCTCAATTAAATATTACTCAGCCATAAAAAAGAACAAAATTATGCCATTTGCAGTAACATGGAGAGATCTACAGATTGTCATACTGAGATAGAGAAAGACATTATATGTTGCTTATATGTGGAATATAAAGTACAAATGAATTTATTTATAAAATAGAAATAAACTCACCCCAATAAAAAAATTATGGTTATTAATGGGGAAAAGGGGAGAGAAAGAAATTAGGAACTTGGGATTAACAGATACACATTACTATATATATATAATGGTTGAAAAACAAGGATCTGCTGGGAGGGATTGGGGGCAGGAGGAGAAGGGGACAACGAAGGATGAGATGGCTGAATGCATCAGCGACTCGACGGACGTGGTTTGAGTGAACTCCGGGAGATAGTGATGGACAGGGAGGCCTGGCGTGCTGCGATTCATGAGGTCGCGAAGAGTCGGACACGACTGAACGACTAAAGTGACTGAACTGACCTACTATACAGCACAGGGAATTATATTCATAACTTGAAAGACTGTAATAAAAAAGAATATGAAAAAGAATATATATAATTAAATCATTCTGCTGTAACCAGAAACCAATACAACACTGTTAATCAACTATACTTCAACTCAGCTCAGTTGCTCAGTAGTGTCCGACTCTTTGTGACCCCATGGACTTCAGCATGCCAGGCTTCCCTGTCCATCACCAACTCCCAGAGCTTGCTCAAACTCGTGTCCATCAGGTCGGTGATGCCATCCAACCATTTCATCCTCTGTCATCCCCTTCTCCTCCTGCCTTCAATCTTTCCCAGCATCAGGGTCTTTTTAGATGAGTCAGTTTAAGCACATAAGTAAATAGGCAAATTAACAAGGCTTTTCCCTAGGGTGGTGCTCTAAGGTACTGGGGTGACGAGGAGCGGAGAAATCCAAGCCAGGTGGCAGTCCTCACTGGGGGAGGAGGCCTCAGCAGAGAACTGACAGCCACAGCGTGGCTGCTCTCGGGGGCTGGAAACTGGGCTGGGGGTGGAGGCTTAACTTTCCATGGAAGACCCTTTGGACCCGTAAAACTTGCAAGTATCTGAACCACCTACCCCTCAAAATAAATGAACACAATCTCTGTGTTTAAATTCTGAAAAGAACTGATGCAGCTCGAGCTCCTGAAACTTTGCTACGATTTGTGGTGAACTCAATAAGGTACATCACTCATTTCAGCTCTCATAGTATCCGATTCATATTCACTGTGGGTCAGAACAGCAAGCCTTGCTTCTGCTCGGTCCAAAGAGCAGCGAGGTGCAGAGCTCAGGATCTGAAGAGCGTTTCCAAGAGTGGCCTGGCGTCCGGTCACCTCGAGTGGCCCTGAGCAGGCCAGCTGAAAAGATGCCAACCAGCAGTGTGTCCTGTGTTTGCCTGTTTCTGGCAGTTCTGACCAGTACAGATGTTAGACTTACTCTTAAACTTCAAGGCCTTTTCACCGCATCAGGCAGTAGAAAGTGTGTGATTCTAGGTCTAACCCTATTCCCAAGCCCTGCTTTGTCCACCGCCTTAACTATCTGGGGGCACACAGACCATCTTATTTTTAAATCTGTTAATTCAGTGTTTCCTGGAGTCACACTTAGCAAAAGCCCTGACATGTGAAGCCCTTCTAGTTTGTCACCTCAGCCTAGAAATGTCTGGAGGAGCTCTCAGTCACAGCTCAGCCCGGAGACCCTAAGGGACCCTCACAGGGTGCTTCTGCTTCTGAGTTGTGTTATCCCCCAGAGTCCCCTACACGCCGATCCACCAAACACAGGATTCACACTTCCTAAGTCTCTCTCCAGGGTGGAGTTAGGTGTCCGCTCTTATTCTTGTAGGAATGGACACGAGTCCATCTAACGACGACGAAGCAGCAGGGCTGGCACAGAGGATTTGCCCCCCTGCACATCCCTTCCCTGAGTCCAGGGCTGAGGCTTCCAGTCAACTTCTGCCCACAGTGCTCACGATGAACTCACAGCCAGGACTGCAAACCTTCTCACGTGATTCTCGGGCAGGGCCACAAGGTGAGAGGTGACCAGGTTACAAGACCAAACAGCTGCATGGTGACCGCCGCCTAGGTTAACTCAGTGTCCTGATGTTTGCAGCCAATGAGAAGGGATGAGGCTACAAGACCAAACAGCTGCACAGTGACCGCTGTCTCGGTTGACTGAATGTCACGACACTAGGAGACCCTGTAATTCCTAGGGTCTGGTGCCTCAAGCTGGGTTCCGTAACAGCAGCCCGGGAGTTTTAAGCTTCATCGCGATGGGTTTCCCTGTTGCGTTACTGTCTTAAGGGTCCCAGGGCAGAAGACTGGACTGATTAGATCCAGGTTACCAAAGGAAGTGTCCACAGCTTCCAAATAATCCAGATCGGTTCACTTTAAATATATCAGCTTTAATTAAAGACTAAACTCTCTGCTGATAAAGAATAACAGCGTTTTGTTCCAGGTGTGACTTGATCGCTCCCTCTGAGCAAGAAGCCACAAGCTACAGTGAGACATCCATTTTCTTACATTCAGGGCACCCAGATTCCAGTGGAGGAAGGGAAGAGTCGAGACTATAAGGTCACAAGAAAACTGAGACCACGTCACAGGTGCTGCTCGGAGGACTTTTCCCAGGTAGCATAAAAGGTAACATCAGCCACCAAGGCACAACCTCGAGGGACCTCCCTGAATCTGGGATTTGTCTTTCAGCCTGGGCCATCACTTTCTCCAGAGCAGCAATACTGATGTATTTTCTATTACCCTGAACCTCCCTTCAGGCATCCTGCTGCCGCCCCCTGCAGAGAGTCTAAACCCCGGCAGGGCAGGGCAGGGCGGCTTGGACGGCCAGCCCTCTGCTCACTCCCAGCTCCCTGGCCCTCAGGCCCCTAGGTCTCAGAGCTCTTTCATCCCGCTGCCACACTGCTCCCTCCCCAGGCCAAGGAATGTGCCTATTCATTTCCCATTTTAGGAGGACTGGAAGGAGGAGGGGAGAAGGGAGAAGGCGGGAGGGAAGGAGGGAGGGGGAACTCTCTTAATCAGCAGTCTCAGCCTTGCTGTCTCCCTGCATCCATCCGCAAATGTTGATACAGTAGCTTCTAAACCCACAGCCTGGATCCCCCAAATCAATGCGCCACCTCACCACCGAAACCGTCTCAACAGTCCTCCAAAACCTGCCAAATGACTCTCTTCTCCGGGTCCCTCTCTGGGTTTGACTTCACAGTGGTTCTTCCTGCAGATCACAGAGGCTCTCTGACACCGTCACACAGGAGGTGCGTTTCCAAGTGGTCTCACTGCCCCTCCCACCACCCACCCTGGCTTATAGCTCCTTGTGGATGTGTTGGCTCCCAGCCCTGCCCTTGGCAGAGCACCTGTTCACGGCTCCCACAGCCCAGAGCTGTCCCCACGCAGGTCCGCAGCCCTCCAAAGCTGAGTGAAGCCCCGCAGACTCCCTCCACCTGCGGTCCCCACTCTGGTTAGTGAGTCAGTAGGTGCCTCCCCAGCCCCTCCCCTCCCCCACTAAGCAGATCCTCGTTCCCTCCCTCCTCTGCCTGTGTTGGCCATTCTCAGTACCCCACAATCATCCCCACAGAATCCTGGTTCTTAGCTCTGGCCTCACACTAGAACCCCCGGAAATGAAAATGAAGTGTTAGTCACTCAGTCGTGTCCGACTCTGCGATTCCACGAACTGTATCCCGCCAGGCTCCTCTGTCCAGTATTCTCCAGGCAAGAATACTGGAGTGGGTTGCCATTTCCTTCTCCAGGGGATCCTCCCAACCCAGGGATCGAACCTGGATCTCCTGAATTGCAGGCAGATTCTTTAGCACTGAGCCATGAGGCGTAACATCAGCCTCCTGCTCCAAGAGTCCTGCTCCAAGCCCCACATCCCAGTCCATCCGACTGAGGCTGGAGTTGGGCACAGAGTCTTTACCTAAAGAACTGTCCAGGTGAGGCTGCAAGGGGAGGCCGCGCGGAAGGCGGCAGATGCAGCTGCAAACTGCCCGCAGCCCCGGAGACCTCCAGTCACCTGCCCTCATGCTTCACCACAGCGCTCTTAATCCAGGAGCCTCAAATGGGCACACAAGTACTTTTTATTCTAGTGTGGCTGGAAATAACCTAAATGCCTGGCTCTGGGGACCTGTGTACAGGTCAGTGTGTGCGTATGCACACAGACCCCACACCCACGTGCACGTCATGGGGGCGCCAGCCTGTGGGAGTTGCCACACCAGGGTGGCCGCCACCCACAGGGTCTGCGAGAAGATACCTGACTCTCAAGGCCGGTCATATTTTCTACCCTGCAAACGCCTGCACCTCCTTATTGATCCACGGTCTGCCTGCTGGGCTTCTGCCCCCCACCCCCCCAGGCCACGGGAACAGGTCAGCTCCGGGTCGCCCCCACATCGCCTGTCCCCTCCCAGGAGCCCCCAAGGCCGCACCCGTGCTGCCGTGCTTGAGCACCCACCTGCCCCCAGTCCCCTTAGCAGTGGCCCCCTGACTTCAAGTCCCCTGAACAGTGACAGTCCCATCACCCACTGCTCAGATCTCACCCTCCCTCCCTCTCCATGGGCTCACCCACCTTCACTGTCTAAACATACCAGAAACTTTAGGCGCCCTCGAACCTCACGTGAATTCTAAGGACACATGCACAGCCGCCCTGCACACTTCACTCCACTGTCCCCCAGCCTCTCAAGCCCAGCTGTCCAAAGTCCTGGTCCTCCAGAGGTCACCACTTCTGGGTCTCAGCAGAAACGCCCGGTCCACTGGCTCGGTCAGAAGACCACAATGCCACTTGACTCCACCCTCTCCCCCACACAGCCCACAAGGGATCCAGGCACCAACTGTGTCTCCCCGACGGGCCTGGTCCAAGCACAGGACTCTCCTGCCAGGTTTCTCGGCTGCAGCTTCCACAGCGGAGAAGCCAGCCTGCGCTCTCAAGCCAAGCCCAGGGCCCCACGATGCTGCTCGGCCCCTCACACGCCTCCAGGGACCCCCGTCCCTCTCAGAGTGAAAGCCACACTACAAAATAGGCTTTGCATGACGGGAAGCGGTGGGGGGGCAGGAGGGCACGGGGGAGGGGGACTGGGCAGGGGCAGAGGCTGACCAGAGGACCACAGAGACCAGACCAGGTCTGAAAAGCGCCCCATCCCCCTTCTGCTCAAGAAAGCAGCTCTGCTCAAAGGCCCAGAGAAGCACAGGAGGAAAAGAAAATCACCTAGCTTCGCATAAAATGCATGCGTTTCACTGTGCGGTCTTTTCACAGTAAAGGAAAGTGAGGAGCCAGGATCCTGCTTCCTCCTCCGCAACCCCGTTAAAAGGAAGGGAAATTAGGCAGAGCAAGGCCAGTGCAGACTCTGCCCGCCGCCACAGCCTGGAGGAGACTCTGGGTCCCACTTACCATGGGGCCACCCTCAGGAGTAGCCACTCAGGTCAAGGACACGGCCGCCTGCTGCAAGGTGGGGCTCTGCCCACCACTGCCAGGCGCTGCAAATCCCGTGAAAGACCAGATCACTCACGGCCTCCTTAGAGCATTTCCAGCTGTTTAAAAATAAAGCTGGAAATGCTTTATATTTACCCCAGTTAAAGTCCTCCCAGTTTAGATATAAACTTGCCCCAAATGTCACAGGAAGTCATCTGAAAGGTTTAATCTGTAAGAGATGCTGTTGTTCAGTTGCTCAGTCCTGTCTGACTCTTTGTGAACCCATGAACTGCAGCACATCAGGCTCCCCTGTCCTTCACTATCACCCAGAATTTGCTCAAACTCACGTCCATTGAGTTGGTAATGCTACCTAACCATCTCATCCTCTGTCGTCCCCTTCTCCTTTTGCCTTCGATCTTTCCAGCATCAGTCAGCTTTTTGCATCAGGTGGCCAAAGTATTAGAGCTTCAGCTTCAGCATCATCCTTCCAGTATGTACACAACTTACAGAAACCAGGACCCAGGGAAGGTCCTCTGGCCTCGGTGTGCAGATGTCAATAACCTGCTACCTGGGGCGGGGAGGGGGTGGGCATGCCGAAAGCAGATCTGCTTTAAACACACCACTCTCCCCACCTTCAGGGGTCCCAGGGATCTGGATCAAGTAACAAAGCCCTGGGCAGAAATGACCGTCCACTCTGCCTCCCCTGGCAGGTCGGGGGGTTGGCCGAGACGGGGCAGGCAGGAAGCAGCTATCGGGAGCAGAGTCTGGAGGGGTGGGGGATACACATTGAGGAGGGGTATCTCCCACAATAGGTCCAAAATGCCCGCCCAGCCCCCTGCCGCCACTCACACAGCAGGAGAACAGCTGAGCACAGGCCTGGCCTGGCAGGGAGGTGGGGACACAGTTAACAGCACAGTATGGACATCACACACTTCCCAGCACCTGAGCCCCAGGCACCCCGGGAGTGGTGTGACATCGCACAGTACCCTCAGACCTGTATGTCATCCCACACACGGGCTGCGTGCTCTCAGTGGACACGGACAAGGGCCATGGTGGGTGGGCAGGCCAGGCTGCCTGGCGGGCGTGCAGGCTGAGCAGGGCAAAGTGGAAGAAACCAGGCAGAGGTGGGCCCAGCTGTTAGGGGGCAGAGGAACAAACTCCAGAGATGAGTGAGCACGGATGGAGCCCAGATGGCCGACGCTGGTCCAGGGAAAACACAATGGCATCCGTTCCGGCCAGAGATTCTAATATCAAACAACTCTGCTTTCATGGACAAGGCAAAAAGGGGACAGCTACTGCAGCATTTCTTTTGAAAACATCCTAGACGAGTTCATCTGTGGCCGATTCATGTTGACGTATGGCAAAAACCATAACAACGTTGTAAAGTAATTATCCTCCAATTAAAATAAGTAATTAAAAAATCCTGGGAAAATCACAATTTCTGCTGTAAGAAGATGACCAAATTAAAATGTCTAAAACATCTTGTCTTCTCACTTAAAATAGGTTGAATGGGTCCACATTCTACAACCTAGATGATGCTGAAAATTCTTAAACTCCAAATATCTAAGTATTTATAAACATATTCATCCGTTATGTATGAAATTTGGCTTCGTGTCACAAAGTTCTTTTTTTCATAACTAGGAAATTTTAAACTATGAGTTTTAAATTGCTTTGTTTCCAAAAAAATTTAAAAAGATGTTGCATCTACTTGGTCATAACACTTTCACATTATCAGAGTTACTAAAAATAGCCACAAGGAGGAGTTTTTCTTCTGGAGTTTGCATAGCTCACAGGATCTGTCATTTTCAAGGCAGTATTTTCCCCAATGGTTCCAAGAACTGCAATAACTAAGAAAGTAATAATCTCCTGATGAATTCATCCACATCCATCACACACCTGCTGGACCTCACACACCACCTCGCGTGTCTATGGAGTAATTTGTCAAAATACTCCTTGACAGTACAAAGAAACAGCACCTTTGAAATGTTACCCTTTTCCCTCCTCCATGCCATGTTCGGGCCAAGCGCTGTTATTTCTGAAAGCATGCAACACTTTCAAATGGAGTTCTTTCATCAGTCTGTACTCATCATAAATTTCATTGCATGTTATTACATCCCTCCATCTTCCTTTAAGCCTCTAACTTAAAGAGAAACGAACCCTCCTTTCAACTAAGACTGGACTGTCAAGGCCTGTGGATCCAGGGACACTCCGACTAATGTTGCCGCTGGTTGTCCTCACTCACAGGAAGAGAAAAGGAAACTTTGTTTCTTGACGGCAGTTGAAATGTCTGGCCTGAAATGTAGCAGCCCTCCATGAGGAAGACCCTAGAAAAAGCCGCCTCTGCTATGCTAGGAGCCAAGAGCCCCTGAGAGCTACCAAGGCAGGAAGTCCACTGGGAAATTACAAAGTTGGCCATAGGTAACATCTCAGGAGATGTATCATGTGAAATGCGAGGCTGGATGAACTACAAACTGGAATCAAGACTACAGGGACAAATATTGACCTTAGATATGCAGATGATACTACCCTAATGGCTGAAAGCGAAGAGAAACTAAAGAGCCTCTTGATGAAGGTGAAAGAGGAGAGTGAAAAAGTTGGCTTGAAACTCAACATTCAGAAAACTAAGATCATGGCATTCGGTCCCATCACTTCATGGCAAATAGGGGAAAAAATTGAAACAGTGGCAGATTTTATTCTCTTGGGCCTCAAAATCACTGCAAATGGTGACTGTAGCCATGAAATCAAAAGACACTTGCTCCTTAAAAGGAAAACTATGACAAACCTTGACAGTGTATTAAAAAGCAGAGACATCAATTTTCTGGCAAAGGTCCGTATAGTCAAAGCTATGGTTTTTCCAGTAGTCATGTACAGATCCATACATGAGTTGGACCATAAAGAAGGCTAAATGCCAAAGAATTGATGGCTTTGAACTGTGGTGCTGGAGAGACTGTTGAGAGGCCCTTGGACAGCAAGGAGATCAAACCAATCAATCCTAAAGGAAATCAACCCCAAACATTCAGTAGAAGAACTGATGCTGAAGCTCCAGTACTTTGGCCACTTGATACAAAGAACTTTGAAAAGACCCTGATGCTGGGAAAGATTGAAGGCAGGAGGAGAAAGGGGCAACAGAGGATGAGATGGTTGGATGGCATCATCCACTCAATGGACATGGGTTTGAGCAAACTCCGGGAGATGGTGATGGACAGGGAAGCCTGGTGTGCTGCAGTCCATGGCGATGCAAAGAGTCAGACAGGACTGAGCAAATGAACAACAACAACAGGAGATGCAGCTCTAACCACTCATCAGACCTATTTGGAAAGTTGAATGTGCTGCTACCATCACTGGATAAAGACCAAAGACTAAGAAAAACAGCTTTCCTCATTGCATCTCTTCTTGTTTCTGCCTGAGCAGGGGCACACACAAAGGTTCCCAACATCATCCTCCCTTGTGTCTCCACTGTGGGGCAGCCCTGTCCAACAGAAGCTTCCATGATCACAAACAGGTCAAGCTTGGCAAGAGGCACTTGTGGGGTGAGCAATGGAGCCGTGTTAGGGTAGCTACCCTTAATTTCAAACAACCAACCGCAGGCAGAAGTACATACATAGTGACTTCCCCGGTGGTCCAGTGGTTGAGAATCCACTTGGCCATGCAGGGGCCATGGGTTCGAGCCCCGGCCAGGGAACTAAGATCCCACAGGCCATGTAGCAACTAAGCGTGCGTGCTGCATTACCAAGCCTACACTTGGTGGCTCTCGCCACTCAACTACAGAGCCCATGCCCTGAATGAAAGATCCCACCAGACACAGCCAAGATCCTGTGTACCACAACTGAGGCCTGGCACAGCTAAATAAATTATATATGTATATATATATATATACATTATTTTAATAAAAAAGAAAGAAATGCACAGGCAGTTCTCAGGCTTAGGGTCTGCCCACTCCCCAACATGTGAGCCAACTCCATCCCAGTGGCAAGGCAAGAAGGGCAAGTTTTTATATCACAAAGATCCACAAGTTCCCAGTCTAAATTTGCTGACCACCATCCTAGGAAGACAAAGACAGCAAACACCTTAGATGATGGATCCCCCCAGAATGCAGATTTAGCCCGCACAGACCTCCGGGTCTGGTGATAATTCGCTGCTAACCAGGATGGGACCTCCCAGCCCACAGTCTGAGCTCTCTGAGGAGAAAGCTACCATGAGCTCCCTATGCCCCCAGGAATCATCTCTAACCATTCCCAACATGAGTAAAAGCAGCAAAACAAGGGCAGATTCACACCATCCACAGTGGTCTGGTCCCTGACACTATAATCTGGCTTGGAGAGAATTAACGAGGTAGGGTCCACATGTGTCCAGACTTCTTTATCTTGGAGCCTTGTTCCCTGCATTGGCTGACCTTGGAAATCATCTTCCTGACCAGCCCTACCCTTGCTCTCTCCCAGACCAGAACAGATGAGCTGAAAGGCAGACCCACAGCCACACCCCGAACCAGAAACTCCAGATTTGGGCAGGAGAAGATGAGGTCCAGAAAGGAGGGTGGCAGAAGGGCAGGGCACTCCTCGAAAGAGGGACCCAGGCAGTAAAGAATGCCAGCTGTATCGAAATCATAAAAACCTGGAAACAGCCCAAATGACTACCCACAGGTGGATGGATAAACTCGCTGCAATGGATCCACACAAAGGAATGCTGCTGCTGCTGATGCTGCTGCTGCTAAATCGCTTCAGTCGTGTCCGGCTCTGTGTGACCCCATAGACGGCAGCCCACCAGGCTCCCCCATCCCTGGGATTCTCCAGGCAAGAACACTGGAGTGGGTTGCCATTTCCTTCTCCAATGCGTGAAAGTGAAAAGTGAAAGTGAAGTCGCTCAGTCGTGTCTGAGTGTCTGACTCGTCGTGACCCCATGGACTGCAGCCTACCAGGCTCCTCCGTCCATGGGATTTTCCAGGCAAGAGTACTGGAATGGGGTGCCATCGCCTTCTCTGCAAAGGAATGCTACTCAGCAACAAAGAAGGAACAAGTTCTTGCTACAACACAGATGCATCTCAAAATAATGATGCCGAGGGCAAGAGGCCAGAAAAAATAAATCAGGCAGCTTTATCTGACGCTCTAGAAAATGCAAACTCATTAACTGTATCGGTTTGTGGTTATGAGTAAACTGTTTTATGATTATTACTTTATGTTCATCAAGTGCAACATTAACTTTTCATTTATTTATTTATTTTTGCCACAGCATGTGCAATCTTAGTTCCCCAGCTAGGAATCAAACCCACATCCCTGGCATTGGAAGCACAGAGGATTAATCACTGGACCACCACTGAATTCCCACAAATAAACGTTGGCGATACGGGATCAGTGAAGAAAGGGAACGAATGAGCTGTATCTAATTCAAGGGTGCCTTGGTGTCCTCTCTGTAAAATGCGGAGAGTTTATATTCACTTCAGAGGGCTGTTGTGAAGATCTGATAATTGAATCCACAGAACCACTTACTAGAACCCCGGCACACGCACACACGCACTTGTTACAGTGGCCGTTCGGGGTGTTGCTGTTCTCTGGTCTCTGCGCCTCCTCCCCTCTCAGAGCGCGGGCTCCGCACGGCTGTCTGCTGCCTGCAGCTCGCATATCCTGGACGGTGCAGGCCGAGCCAGGCACCCCTCCACCCCTCCACCACGTCCTGGGACACTGGCGGTGTCACAGAGCGGTCGAGTCTGAGCAGAGAATGCTGGGTTCAGATCCTATGACTTACTTAAGTAACACGCCAACTGTACGCCTGCAGTGCACTTTGTCCAAATTTAACTTTGACCTTGATTGTCACTGCTTACAAGCACGAAGCTTTAAGAAAAAAAGAGGGGGTGTGTGGATAGCTGGTTCACTTGGTTGTGCAGCAGAAATTGACGGAGCAGTGTAAAGCAACTATACTCCAAAAAAATTTTTAAAAAAAAATAAGCTACAAGGATACATTGTACAATACGGGGAACACAGTCAATACTTTATCATCACTATAAAGAGAGTATAACTTTTAAAAACTGTGAATCACTATATTGTATACTTGTAACGTATAATATTATACATCAACTGTATGTCAATAAAAAGTTAAAATTTGAAAGAAACAAAAAAAAATGAATAATGCCTATTCAGTCATAAAAAAGAATGAGACACTGCCAAGTGAAGGCACATGGATGGAGCTGAGACTCTCATCCTGAAAGAATGAAGTCAGAAAGACAGGTATCTTATGGGACTGTGGCCACAGCCTTTCCAGGGATCCCCACCCTACCCAACAGAGCCAGAGCCTTCCCAGGGATGCCCACCCTGCCCAACAGAATCAGAGCCTTTCCAGGGATCCCCACCCTACTCCAACAAAGGCCAGTGGTGAAATGTTCCCACACACTCAGGTGTCAGGTTTTACCTGACTTCCCACCCCCTGGGCCCTGGCCTGTGGATAGCTGGTGCTCAGGCTCAGAGGCCCTAACGCTGTGCTGGCTGCCAAGAAGAGCTGGTCTTCTCCCTCCTACCTAGAGGAAGTGGACACCCAGCTCCCCTGCAGGGGCAGGGCAGCTTCGCCTCCAGCCCTGATGGCATCAGGAGGGGGGTCAGGATGTGAGAGGAGGCTTGAACTGGCATTTGCCCCCTCCCCCACATCCCAGTCCACAGGGTCCAGTGGGAGATCCATCCCACTCCACAGTGAGAAAGCGGAGCTTGTGGCCCTGCTCTCAGGGGCCCAGGGAAGGCAGTGCTCCAGGAGGGCGTGAGACTAAAGAGGAGCTGCACTCACCCACGCTGACCGTATGAGCGGAGTGGCGAACCCAGCAGAATCACAGACCCCAAGGCCGCCGGCGTCCACCCCACAAGGCCCGCGTCTACACTTCAACAGTGAGGCTCCCTGCCAAGAAGGTTAAAACAGGATCCAGAGTCCTCCGACATAAACCCAAGATGTCCAGAACACAGCTGCAACCCACCTGTGTCCCTGGAACCACGATGATGCAACTGGACTGAGCAAGGACAGTTGACAGAGGCAGCCCTGGGAGACCCGTGTCCAGAGCCTCAGCGCAGCAGTCACAAACACACTTCCACAAGAACCGCAAACCCTCTCAAACAAATGCAAGCCGAAAAGCGACACCTCCAAATGACTCCTAAGCAGGGAAAAACATTATTTCTCTTCCTTGTTTAAGAAAATTCTTATTGGAATATAGCTGCTTTATAACGTTGTGTTAGTTTCTCCTGTACAACAAAGTGACCCAGCCATGCGTACACATGTATCTCCTCCTTTTTGGATTTCCTTTCCATTTAGCCACCACACAGCACTGAGTTGAATTCCCTATGCTGTTCAATAGGGTCTCATTAGTTACCTATTTTATATATAGAGTAGTGTATATATGTCAATCCAGTCTTCCAATTCAGCCCACCCCGTTGTCCGCCTTAGTGTCCATATGTTTGTTCGTTTACATCTGAGCCTCTTCTTCTGCTTTGCAAACAGCTTCATCTGCATCACTTTTCTAAATTCCACATTATGTGTGTTAATACACAGTATCTGTTTTTCTCTGACTTCCTTCACTCTGCATGACAGCCTCTAGGCATTTCTCTTCCTTCAGTCTTAGTGACTTTTAGGTTTCTCTTCATCAGAGAATAATTTGCTAAGAAACAGCTCCAACATATCTGGACCCAGCAGAGCTAATTAGACATTTACCGAGATCCTGTCACGTGCGAGGTCACTGGGCCTTGCTCAGGGTTGCTCACCTTGCTTCTGGGTTTAACCCAGTGATAGTGGCAAGCACAGGCAACATCGCCAGCTCAGGGCAGGAGGGGCACAGTACCCAAAATGAGGCAGGAATAAACTCATATGGGAGCTCTGGAGGAGGGTGCAGTCAGCCCACACATGAGGATGCCCTGAGTGCTGAGATGGCAGCAGACACGTGAACAGAAGTGAGGGGAAGGGAAACAGGAAGCAGATACAAGGCAGGGGAGCACGCTGGCCCAGAAACCAGGAGACGAGAGGCTGCCCAGGAAGGGAGGAAAGAGAGCTCGTGTCACAACACAGAGGAGTCTCTGAGAGACCTGTTCTTGGCGGGCTGACGCGAGGACCAAACAGCCAGGCGCACACTGTGATCTTCTGCCCTCGAAGAGAGGAAGGCGGAAGCCGTTCCATCTTTAGAGAGATTCTGAGGACATTTTGGTTCAAACGATACTGTGAATGGGAAGGAGCGACTGGTCCGTGCAACTGGGCAGAGAAATGAATGGTCTCTGCCCTTAGCCAAGCTGTGTCTCGCTAGGTAAGTTAGAATACCTGCAACAGCAATGACGCGCTCTCCTCTGCCTGTACCTCAAGGGCAAGCAAGCCAGTGAGAGAGGCGCTCTCCCACCAGCCACCCTGCAGGGGCAGGACTGCCCCTATGGGCCATGGCGGGAGGGCGATCGCCAGAGGCTGGGCCGTCCGGCAGGGACACGGAGCCTGGGGACGTGATGCTCTGACCCAAGTGAGTTAGAAGTTATAGCGACAACAAAACAACCAGCCAAAATACCGGACCCGAGGATGGCGAGGCGGAGGGAAGCACTCAAGAGGCCTCTTTGGGATCTGGAGTGGGAAGACAAGATAGAACTCATCTGCACCTCTCTCTCTCTCATCACCATGACCCCAAATCAAACAGGTCTCCTGAGATCCAGTAAACTCTGCTGCCATCCGATCCATCCCACCCCACGTTACCACCCACGGTTAACCTAGGTCTGAGCTGGGTGCCCTGGTGGGAGGCACTGTATACAGAAGCCTGAGGTGACAAAACCACTTCCCTAACTGCCCTCCCACTGGGCCCCCCGGACCCTCTTATTTCGTGATATAACATCTTCCTGGAACTCCAGGGGGGTGGGTTCCACAGATCCAACAGAACAAGAGTGCTTAACGGAATCATGCTACTCAAGTGCATTTCACGCCTGCAGACAAGGTACCCCCGGCACCGAGGGCAGACCTGGTATCACATGGCTGCTCACGAGGAACTTGCAGAATAAGCAGATCAAAGTCAGGAAAGAACGGATCTATTGATGTTTCAATCAAGCATCTATTTAATGTGCTCAGGTGAGCCTAACTTGGGTCCAATGTGTTCCCCATACTACAGAGGCTCATCGAGGATGCCAAGGACCCCCACCCTGCACCCTGGTGGGCATGCACACTCCACACAGCCTGCTGTAATGGTCTGAGCGTTGAGTCCATGGACCTGTGCACCCCACCAGCATGCATTTCAGGAACTGGCCAGGGCGAAGGGTACGGTATGCAGCCACGGAATACCACAAACCGGCTTTAGAAAGCCAAAGGCTTTCCACCCTGGCTCATCCCTGCTAAAGCCCTTCACGAGAACGGTCACAGGGACATAGGGAAGCAATGGAGGCTCCCACAGCCCTGCCCCTCCGTGTCAGTGGGGGCTCCAGGCCCCGTCTCAGCTGTGGGTTCCACAATGGTGCTGGGACAGGGCATCTGAGCAAGAGTCCCGGTCAAGGAAGAGTTCTGGGGCTGAGAAGGTTTTGGAAAGTCCCCACAGGACACTCTCTGGGGCCACCCTTTAGTCACTGCTCCTACTGAACCTCTGGGGACGAGGGCTGGGCGGTCACAGACACAGCTCCCCACCCTCGGTGGGGGTCGATGGGATGAATCCCATGCTGTGCCTTCCACACCAGTGGACCCACTGCCTAAGCTGCGTGGATAATTAGATTTCGAGCCCAAACAGGAGGATTAACTGTTAAACGAGGCTTCATTTCAATCCTATGTCCGTGCCAAGAGGTGCCTGGCCTGGCTGTCAGAACCCACAGCTTTAAGTCTTTTGTGTTTGACCAATCTGATCAGGAGGAGAACGAGAGGTGCAGGCTGGTCAGGTGTGCTGAGAAGTGGGGGCTAGAGGGGCTCAAGGGTGTTTTCTTGCCTTTTTCAGATGTGTCTCTTAAACTATGAAGGCTCGGCAGAAACAAACACAGTCCCTAGCCTCCAGGCATCTCAGGACAATTTGGAAGGGCTCACAGGTGAAGGGGAGGCAGGACCAAGGGGCAGGGGACCAGCCTGAGAGCGTCATGTGGCCCAGGCCCCATAGCACCCCACACAATCTACACAGGGACAAGGTGAGCCCCCGACACCCGAGGCCTGTGCCCAAAGCCTCGGACTCCAGAGGTGGCGCTGTCATCAGCCACAGTGCGCCTTTTCACTGTAACTTATTCTCCCAGGAGACAAGGTGCTTCTGTGATCTTCATACACCTCTGCTGGGAGGAGAGGATAAAGGTCCCATGTCAGAGAAAGCAGTCTGTCTGAGGGCACAATCTGTCCACCACGAGGGCCAAGAAGGTTCAGGAAAGTTCGGAAAGCCTCACTGACACCCAGGGAAGAACATCACGCTGGAGGAAAGATCAACCGTCCTGCCCACTAACTGGACGGAGACATGAAAACGCCACACTTGTTGAACTCGGAACAGAATATGTACCATGTTAGCCTCTGAGATGAGGAAGACACTCGGGAAGCATCTACTGAAGGAACCCAAAAGATTAAGAACCGTTCTGTTCTGCTCTGTGGACCACAGAGGAAACCTGGAGGGGAAGTACAAGGTCAGCAAGGAGGCAACAGAAAGGAGAGGCGGAGAAGTGAGCTGGGAAACGGGAAGGACCCAAGATGGACAGAGCATATCCTTCCTACCAAGGACTGTGGGCCCCAAGCCCCAGTCCCCCTTCAGCCACTTGGCCTGGGGGGCAGTCCCCGCTGTTAGGGGACAAATTCAAACACAGCCATGGGAAAGCCCCAACCTCCAGGATCTCAGAATGTGACTGTGCTTTAAAGACATAATGAAGGTAAAATGAGGACTTCCTGGAGGCCTCATGCCATATATGACTGGTGTCCTTCTTAGAAGAGGACACAGAAACACAGCACGTGAGGTCACAGGGAGAAGATGGCTGTCTACACACCCGGAGACAGGCCTCAGGAGAGGTTAGCCCGCCCACACCTTGATCTTGCACTTCTGGCCTCCAAGATCACAGCCGCAATGTGGTGTTTATTCCAGCGGCTGAGCTGACTGATACAGTCTCCACTACCCACTACTCCTTCTGGGCAAAGACTCCACCAGGCGCACGTGCAGGAAGGCCATCCAGCCTCAGTGCTCTACCAGACACCTCAGATGCACCAAGAGCATGGTAAGAATCCACAGGCAGGCCAGCCGGGGTGAGAGAAAAGGTCCATCGCCGCGTCGGCCTCCTCAGGAGGCAGTGAGGTGGAAGGGGCCAGCACCCGCCCCAGGCCATCACGGCACACACACCCCCAGCCGCAGTGGTACAGGTGGGCAGACCCCCAGGAGAGGGGAGGAAATAGGGCCTGAGCAGGGCCCTCCACCTTGGCTCTAAAAAGAACAGCTGCCAACTCTTGAGGGCTCGCCATGGGAATCTCAGAATAACCTGGGAACATGATCAGCACTCAGGCCTTCCCAAGTGGCTCAGTGGTTAAGAATCTGTCTGCCAAGGCAGGAGCCACAGGTTCAATCCCTGGGTTGGGGAGATCCCATGGAGAAGGCGACGGCCACCCTCTCCAGTACTCTTGCCTGAAAATCCCATGGACAGAGGGACCCGGCAGGTTACAGTCCCCGGGGTGGGAAAAGATTCAGACACAACTGAGCCGCTGAGCACATGTGCAGATCAGCACTCACTGCACAGAAAGCAAGGGGACTGGAGCGGGAAGCAGCAGGGACGGCGGCTCAAAGGGTGGGCTGCAGGGCCTGGACCAAGCTCTTGTCATCTCCCCGCCCACCCACCTCAGCTCAAAGATGGGGAGCCGGGAGGCCACCGAGCAGGTGGGGGCTCCTGCAGAAACCCTGGAAGGAAGGGCCCAGTGGGACATCTCTGCTCACACTTAGTGATTTGCAATAAGATGCATTTACTAATCTCCCCTTCATCAACAGTGAACAGACCCACGTCCTGCAAAGTAACCAAACAGAGCTTACCTGTCGCGCTTGCTGGGGCTCTGGGCGTCTGGCGGCCACCTGGCTGTAAAGAGGCACCTAGAAGTGTCGGCTGCTCACGGTCACAGGTCACAGTCACGGGGCCACTGCCCCTGCAGCCCCCTCTTCAGGCTCAGCATGCTGCCCAGCTCCAAAGCTGAAAAGGCAAGGAGGCCTCCACTGAACATGCTGAATTTGCACAAGTGTGAATTTTACACCCTGCACCCAAGAATACAAGTTTTAAAACAATTTTTAAACAAACAGAAATGTTCTTTTCTTCTTTTCAAGGAGACTGTTTAAAAGACAGACTCTTCGAAAGGAGTCCACAAGCAGCGGGTTTCTAGTTGCCGTGGTGCTGACCACAGGGACAGAGGCCCAGACACCAGACACGCCTTGGGAAGCTGCTGGTCCCAGGCCACTGCCCGAGTGCTTCCCCCACCCCCCCAAAAAAAGGCAGGCAGGTAAGGACTGGGCAGGCCTCTGCTCTCTTGCAAGGCCAAGTCTATACCTGCAAGGCATCCTTGGCACCTAGATCACAGCCCACATCCTTCCCAGGTCCTCCCAGGCTACAGCCCTCACCCCACGCCCTGGGGACCGTCCTCATCTGAGACCAGGTTCTGGCTGTGGTGCCCAGTGGCTGAGAGGCCCTGTGCAGGGCCCACGCGTGTGCCACAGGGGGAGTGGGAATCCCGGCTATTTATCCTGACTCAATGCTCTCACTTCTACTGGGAGGGCCAAGACACTGCTCCAGAGTCAGGGGTGGGGCGGGACAGAGACGAAGGTTCCCCCTGCCAGAGGGGAGCGTCTGGTCACCAAGACAGCTCTGTGTGCTCCGCTCCTCTGCAGGGCAGAGGGGAGAGAGAGCCGCCTCCCAGAGAACCCTAGCACCTGACACTCGGTGCCACAGAATTCCCCAAGCCCAGAGGAAACACACTCACTCGATGACTCAGGGAGATTGGCAGAGAGCAAAGGTTCCGTGGACAAAAGTCCTGAGCACCGCTGTGCCTGTGCGTCTGTGACACGGTGTCCTTGGGTGGAGGACACGTCACCCAGGGATGCTGAACTAGCTTACCCTGACCACTCAGTGGTGGAAACAAAGCCTGCTCTGCCTCCAACCTGACGTGGGAGGGGCCAGGGTCGAGGACTTAGAAAGCCACTGCAGAAGGTCCGTCTGGGCACTCAGGCTAAGAATCTGGTGAGGGAGCCAGACGACACCTGCCACCTCCTGACCCCACTCCCTCTCAGCGGGTGACCTGTGGGCGGATCACCCCACTCCCTGAGCCTCAGTGTGCCCCACCGCAAAATCGACATGAAGATAACATCTCCCTCCAGGGCTTTTATGAGCATGAAGTGAGCAAACGCATGTAAAGACTTAGGATACAACACACAGTAAATGTTAGGCAAACGCTGGTTATGAGCTAGGACACAGCAAGCAAGGCCCCTGCTGTCAGATGCTGAACACAGCAGTCACCTGCCAGCTGCAAAGGCCGCTGGTGTTTAGAGGGGACGCTGAACTTCTATGATCAAAAGGGGAGAGACCCCTGATTAGGATTCTCTGACTGCTCAAAGATGAATATTACCCATGCATGCAAAGGCATCTGATGAAAGGTGCCTGCGTTCACCCTCAAAGAATGTGTAAGCCTGAAGAGTGTTATAATGTTTATGTCGAATGGAACAACTCTAAATTCCAGTAGCTAAGTTGACTCCAAGCTTAAAAATCTTAAAAAGAAATAAAAAGGCGAATGGTCACATAGACATGAGGGTCTCTGAACAACAACTGGCTGGCACGTCGGCAAGGGCCCCAGGTCATACGACAACAGAGGATCACGTGCCTATCATCACCTCTAACCCTCACATTCCTGAGAGGTCTCCCCTCATTTCCAGAGGGAAAATCTTTCCCTGGACGTCATCCAAAAGCCCCAGGACCAATTCCAAACGCATCTTTCATGCCTGTGACCTTCAGCTGATTATAAACGTTTGGGAGATTTACTTTTTATACTAAAAATTTTTTTAAATGACATAGTTGCCTGTCAAGCTGTTCACCACTTTAAGCATTTTCATCTATTTTTAAGAAAGTGAATATGTAACTACAGCAGATAGAACAAAGACATGATTTTTGAACCTAGTGAGCTGAAAAGAGGTACTAAGATACAGCATCCTGCTCAGGAACAAAGGCATAGGTGCTATTTCCAGGGCCCCATCACCTGGACCCCCACCAAGCACAGCCCCACAGGCTTCCTGTAGGAACCGGACCAGCTGCACCCAGACCCACAGGAGAGACAGAGCTCTCTGGGTGCTGATCACCAGTTGGATGCTTCCACAGGCAGACATGACAAAAACTTGAAATCTTCAAGAATATACAGACTTGGGCGAAAAAGAAATGCCTTCACTTACTTCCAAAATGTTTCAGAAACAAAGGACCTCTTGATTTCTGTTGAGTGCCTCTGATCCCTTCCAGAAATTCCTGAGTTAATATAAAGTTTTCCTTCTGTCTAGCTTTCTCATACTAAATATTTAGAGTCATAACAGTGACTATTTAGACACTCAACAAATCCCAAGCTTCACGATGAGGCTGTTCGGGCAGTTTGGAATGAAGGCTGGGGCTTCTCGAGAGGGGACAAAATACCTTTCATCAGAAAAATTAAACTCAGGATTGTACTGACCTCAGAGGCCGCTCTGTTTTCATGGCGTAAGAAGGCGCTTAAAAGACAAACTGAGAAATACATGAGTGAAACGGAATTGAAGAAAAGGCAACGTTTCCAAGTGATCATAAAAATCTCAGGATGCTATCACCAGAACCTTTGGATGGCTGAAAAGGGAAAACACTTAAAGCTGAGGATCCTCACTGTCCCTCACTGTCCCTCACTGCCGTCGGATGCACTCAGATGGGACCTGCATTCCAGTGACGCTACAGCTACTTCCAGGGCAGAGATGCTAGAACGTGAGGATAAGGATGCTGGCAACACAAGGAAGGTCAAACCCAGAATCGTTCCCATCCAAATGCCAACATCATGCTTTCAAACCACACACACAAAGGAAAGGTCTGGTAACAACTCAGCAGTGACACTCACCCAGTCTAGGAAGGGCCTTCCCACGGCGGCCCGTCCACCAGCAGACACCCCGAGCTCCACAGGGTGCAGAGCATGGCCCAGGACAGGGCACTCGTATCCCAGAAAGGGCTTCCCAACTGGATGCCATCATGCAAACTTACCCCAAACCTATGAATGTGTCCAGACCCTATCTGCTTCTCAAATTCAGAGTCAAGCGGAACCAAGGATACTACCAATCCTCACCATGGGGCTTCTGGGGGACGCCAAGCAAGTCTGAAGATGGGCTGTCCAAAGGAAGCCTGTCCAAGGCCAAACAGGATGGAAATGCAGTGGGATGAGGGGACTGCCTCCCTGGAAGAGGCAGGACTCTCCTCCCCAAAACGAATCCGGAGTCCACAGAGCAGCGAGGGGCAGGACACACACAGACACACACGGTAAGTGACTAGAAGACAGACTGAAAACAACCACTCTCCACAGCTGACAGGCATACATGGTGCTAGTTCAGAACTACGACCAGCCCAGCAAAATAAAGACTATCGCCACCCTTCCATGAGAGAGACAAAAGGCATGGGTGTCTGGAAACCTAAGTTCTGAAACAGGAAGACTAACCGTCACAAAGGTTTCGACTGTCTTCAAATAATGGACTTAAAAATTAAAATTGATTTTGTCAATGAAAGGCAGTATCTCATGAAAACTGACAAAATACAATAAAAGGTAAGACTGTCCAGCATAGAGCATTAAGAGAACAATGCTCTCATCACAGAAGACTCTGTAAAGCAAAAGTCATTCAAACAGGGTGGTGCTGTGTAGAAATCCTTCTAGTACCACCAGAAGGGCTGGGCTTCCAAATATGAATGTTACCACTTCATTACAGCAGCACGAGCTATCCTAACAGGAGACTGTGCCCGGATCACCAAGCTCCCCACAAGGAGCACACAGGACCCGTGGGATGGGAAGCCCTGAGTCCCCTCTCCCCTGACTCTCCCGATGATGTTGCAAAAGATAAAGGTGACATCACAATGATGCAGAGGAGGCCACGACCAGCCTTGAGTGACAGTCTCTTGTGCCAGACACCTCACCAAATGCTTCAGGGCCGTTCGCGACGATTAAAAGGAGTAAAAGGACGTGAGACTCATAATAGACACACATGAGTGGTCCTTACTGAATAATGAAATATTGTCAATTCTTGAGACAGAATTATGACCCCATTTTATGGGTGGAGAAACCAAGCCTGGGAAGCAATATAGTAGCTGTCGAGCTCACACAGCTAAGACATGGAAGAAGTGAGATTCAAATCCATAGATGTTTGAATCCACCCACCTGCTTTAGTATCTTGCTGATAAACTATCATTTGCATGAGAAGAAAATAGACAACCTTTGCACTTCTTTGTAAGGCTGTTCTTCATTTTTTTTTTTTCTTGCAATTACATTGTTTGGAGCATAGTTTATCTTTTTTCTTTTAGAGAAATAGAAAGTAGCCATAAAGAAGAGCTTGAAATTCAAAGCATAGAGGATAGGAGAGTGGGGGACCTCCTGCTTGCAGGAATTAAGATTCCAGTGATGGGCATAAAATAACCTTATAATAGGCACCTACCAGACACCTCCTGCAGGCAGGTGGCCAACACAAAAAAGAGGCACCAAAAGATATAAAGACCATCTGGAGAAAACCCCAGTTACAACGGACACGTGCAACCCAACGTTCACAGCAGCACGATTCACAAATGCCAAGCCACGGAAGCCACCTAACTGTCCACTGACAGAGACATGAATAAAGATGTGGTGCATATATACAATGGGACACTCAGTTCAGTCCAGTCGCTCAGTCGTGTCCGACTCTCTGCGACCCCATGAATCGCAGCACGCCAGGCCTCCCTGTCCACCACCAACTCCCAGAGACTCACGTCCATCGAGTCGGTGATGCCATCCAGCCATCTCATCCTCTGTCGTCCCCTTCTCCTCCTGCCCCCAATCCCTCCCAGCATCAGAGTCTTTTCCAATGAGTCAACTCTTCGCATGAGGTGGCCAAAGTACTGGAGTTTCAGCTTTAGCATCATTCCTTCCAAAGAACACCCAGGGCTGATCTCCTTTAGAATGGACTAGTTGGATCTCCTTGCAGTCCAAGGGACTCTCAAGTCTTCTCCAACACCACACTTCAAAAGGATCAATTCTTCGGCGCTCAGCTTTCTTCACAGTCCAACTCTCACATCCATACACGACCACAGGAAAAACCATAGCCTTGACTAGATGCACCTTTGTTGGCAAAGTAATGTCTCTGCTTTTGAATATGCTATCTAGGTTGGTCATAACTTTTCTTCCAAGGAGTAAGCATCTTTTAATTTCATGGTTGCAGTCACCATCTGCAGTGATTTTGGAGCCCAAAAAAATAAAGTCTGACACTGTTTCCACTGTTTCTCCATCTGTTTCCCATGAAGTGATGGGACCGGATGCCATGATCTTCATTTTCTGAATGTTGAGCTTTAAGCCAACTTTTTCACTCTCCTCTTTCACTTTCATCAAGAGGCTTTTTAGTTCCTCTTCACTCTCTGCCCTAAGGGTGGTGTCATCTGCATATCTGAGGTTATTGATATTTCTCAATGAATAATGGAGTATTACTCAGCCACAAAAAGTGAAACAATGCCATTTGCAGCAACATGATGAACCCAGACAGAGATTATCAAGTAAAGTCAGAAAAAGACAAATATCATATGATATCACTTATATGTGCAGAAACAGACTCACAAACATAGAGAACAGACTTATGGTTACCAGGAGGAAAGCATGGGAGGAGGGATAACTTAGGAGTTTGGGATTGACATATACACCTACTATATATAAAAGAACCAACAAGGACCTACTGTATAGCACAGGGAATTCTGCTCAATATTCTGTAACAACCTAAATGAAAAAAAGAATCTGAAAAAGAATGGATACATGTATATGGTTAACTGAATCACTTTGCTATATACCTGAAACTAACAACATTGTTAATCAACTATACTCCAATATAAAATTAAAAAAAAAGAAAATACATACCAGACTCAAGTTCTTCACCAGGAGGCAAGGAAGGAGAAATCAACTCATCTACAGCGAAAGACCATCTGTGCAAAGTCCAGAGGGAAGCAAAAAGCCTCGAGAGAAACTACCAGGAACACAGGCAGCAATCTGCACTCAGTAAATCTCCCATTTATTAAAATAACACGGGATGAGCAGCCTAGTGCAAAAACAGGGAGAGGACAGAGCAAACAACTCGTCAAACACACACGTGAAACACACTCCACTTCCCAAGTAACCATGGAAACACAAGTCACAGCAGCAGTGCATGACACATCTGACTGCTGAACACTTTAAAGACTGAGATGACCCCTGGGAGTTGGGTAGTCTTGGAGCGAGGGGGCTCTCCTAAGCCACAGGCGGGGCTCCTGAACAGGTTCTGGGTGGCCGAGCATCTCCCAGATGTCAGTGTTAGAAGCAGGAATCTCACTTCTTGTAACTTACTGTCACTTGAGCATGCAGACATACACACAAAGAGCAATTACTGCCACATCCAGCAACACAAGAAAGCTGGAGAAACCCAGATACACCTGCTCACTACCACCTCCCCCTTCAGCTCCCAGCAGTGGCTCCCAGCAGGTACGTGTGGCAGAAACTCAGGGGCTGCCTGTGGCCTCCCTGACCTCCTGCCCGTGCAACCCACAAGGCCACTTAATTTTGGCCAAAGAAGCATCTGAAATTTATCCACTGCCTTCAGCTGCCAACATCAGCCATCACTCCCATCTGACCGGGACCCAGCCCCCTCCACACGCTGCACCTTCACCCCTTACAAGCCAGCGAGGTGCTTGGGATACACCTTGGGGTACACCCTGTCTGCCTTCAAGCTCCTGGGAAAAGGCCAGCCCAAGATTCACCCTCCAGGCCCCTGGCCTCCCCCAAGTCCTGCCACTCCCCTCCTGTGACCTCTGTGTCCTCTGTCCGGGATGCTCCTCTCTTTCTTCCTCCTCTCCTTGAAACCAACTTTATGATTAACCTCTCCATCCAAAACATTATTCCCTTTCTTGGCCCACATCTGGTCCCCTGGGGATTGAGGCCTGACAAAGAAAAGGGAGGATGGAAACCGAGCGGGACCCTGTGGAGCCCCCCCTGGGTACCAAAGCCCCTCTTTATCCCTATTTCTTGTTTGTAGAAAAAGGCTTTCCTATTTCCTAGGCTTTCCCTGAGTTCCAGAGAGCAGACTCAAGCAGTTATTAACTAGGGAAGTGAGGGAATGCAGAAACAGAGGAAAGGAAGGAAACTGATGTCCAGCAAGAAAATTAATGACAAAAGCTCAGGGATAAAGCAGGGTCCCAGCTCCTCCTTAAGGGATCAGCATGACAATGTGATGCTCATCTGTGAGCTGAGCTGCAGAACTAAGACACCCCAACTCCCCAGGTGGAGGGTGGCGACTCCATGCTGACTACAAGCGGGTAGACCCCAGACTGGCTGGAACCAGAAGGTTGATGACTCAGCTTCCTGTCACCTCACCACCAACCCATCAGAAGGTCCAGGAGCTGCCCTCCTCGCCCGAACATTGCCTTTAACAACCGTCTGCTGAAAGCCGTCGTGGGTTTTGGGTCTTCTGAGCATGAGCTGCCCCTTCTTGTCTAGCGCCTGCAATAGACACTGCAGTTTCCTTCACCACAACCCATGTCAGCTGATGGGCTCTGCCGTGCCCCAGTGAGGAAGCCCGAGTCCAGCCTGGTGACACCCTGCACGCATTCTCTCTGCCCTGTTGTGGCCCTGCTCTAGGACCTGCTCTAGGACCCTGCAGACCCATCCAGGGAGGCTGCGGCTGCCTTCCTGCTGCTGACCCCGTGTCTGCTTCCCTGCTGAGGAGCCACTCCACAGCCAGGGCCCAGGCCTGTACCAGACACCGCAACACCCTCAGCTCTCAGCACGGGCCGAGGGCGCAAGGCTTTGCTGAGAGGGTGAAAGCACCTCCCGATGGAAGCCTGGGCAGGTCTTCCAGTGCAGAGACTCTCCAGGCTGGCAGGTGGATCCAGGGGGGAGAACCCCACCAGGTGAGGGCCTGAGAGCCCCAGCAAGCGGCCCGCTCCCTCCAAGGCCGCAGCTCCTTGGTGCTGGGATGAGATGAGCCAGTCCTGACCTCACGCAAGGATGCAGTGATGTGACTCCCACGGCTCTTCTCAAGAGAACTGGCAAAGGGCGCTCTTGACTAATGGTGACTAAGATGAAGGAGGAAGAGAGATAAGGACTAACGTGACTCTCTTGCAAAAAGGGGGAAACTCACAACAGGGCACAAGCTTGTCTGGGATTCCACAGAGAAAAAGGCCCAGAAGAACCCCGAGCATCTCTGATGGGAGGGAGGTTGCAGGGTGAACAGAGAGCGAGAGGGACTCGACTCTGCAGACGGCGGGCTGGAATTTTCACAGTAAGGCAATTATGTAATATTTATCTTTCTAGGAAGAACTGGCATCAAGGTTCAGAACAGTGGTCCTGCCTGCTCCTCCTGCCTCCCCACCCCTCACCCTGGATCCTGGTGATGCCCAGGCATCTCCTCCCTCTGCCCAAGCACCCTCTGACCATTCTAGGAATTCCAGAGAACTCGCTGCCCCCTCCCGCCAACAATGAGGCCATTAAATGCTTCCGGGAGGTCACATGAAAATGATCTCAGGGCTCCTTTGTACAGGCTGTTTCTAGAAATGCCAAGGATTTGCCTCTCTTTTCTTTTCCTTTCTTTTGTACTTTCTTCTCTTTGGAGGTTAAAAAAAAAAAGAATGACGAAAAGTAAGTGGAGACACTGTATACCTCGTGGAGAAAGCACACAGTTTACTCTTCAAGCAGCAACAGTTTTGCAGGAGGAGGGTCAGCCAACAGCTGGGTAGGGCTTCTCCCGTCCTCACCAGATAAACCGGCAAGAAAGGGAGCCCATCTTGTTCGGATACTTTATTGCCACTCTGCAAAGAGCCCGTTACCAGCATGTGCTAGCGCACAGGGCGCACCCCGAAGTCCACCACCCCCTCAGCTTCACACTTTATGTTTCAAAGAGAAACACATCTTTTCTTCCTCGGGACTGTTCAGGAGTCATGACTGTGGGTTGTAGGTTCCTAGGATAAAGTATGACAAGCTGGTCCTCAGCTCAGACAGAAATCAACATTTGAGGAAGATGACAGACACAGAGGATTACCCGAGGCAGAAGCGCTTGGAACAGGATGACCCGCAGCTCTGAGACGCGCTGTTGAACATGGAGGGCGGGTCTAGCAGGGCTGAGCACAGACCCGGCATGGAGGCATACTCGAAACTATCATACTTAACCACTTCCTCTACTGCTGTTCCTCTCATAAGCTCTAACAGCACGAACTTGCAATGACTTTTGTCTCCATGTGACGGTCCTCGTCATCCCTGCTCAGTCCTATCAGTGGCTCACCAAGTCCCTGCTGGCTGGGCTGCTCAGCCCTCGAGTAGCCAGAGAACATCACCAGCGCACCCAGCTACCCCCGGTGCTCCATCCGCAAGCCACAGCTGACCCCTGAAGGGGCGGTACAGGCCCCCGAAAGGCTGCTACTGGTTGCACTGCTTTGTGCCCCCCAAACCCACATGTCAAAGCCCAGACCCCCAAGGTGGTGATGCCTTTGGGAGGTCCCTAGGTGAGATGAGGTCATGAGGGTGGGGTTTCCATAATGGGATTAGGACCCTTGGAAGAAGGGCTCAGATCTAACATACAACACAGTGAATATAATTCACATTGCTCACATTATATGTGAAAGTTAAGAGAGCAAATCCTAAGGGCTCTCATGGTAATAGAAAACTTTTTTTCCCTTTTACTTTGTATCTATATGAGATGATGGGTGTTCACTAAACACACTCTGGCCATCATTTCATGATGGATGTATCAGATCAACATGCTATATACCTTACAGGTATTCAGTGCAGTATGTCAATTATATCTCAAAAAACTGGAAAGAAGCAAAAGAGAAGAGACCAAAAAGCTAGTGTGTACTGCGTGTCCACCTCGGGAGGACATGGAGAAGCTGGCGTCTGCAAACTAGGAAGATACCCTCATCAGAGGCAGAATCTGCCGGCACCATGACCTTGGCTGTCCAGCTTCCAGAGCCGTGGGAGGTGCGCGTTTTGTATGACAGCAGTCCCCGCAGACTAGGCGGGGTGGGCACCTGGAGGCCGCCCCCAGCACAGCTGCTCTGGAGGGACAGGTAGACTCTGCTGCTCCCTAAGCTCAGACCATGAAGGACTCGCAGCCTGGCCCCAGCACCATGAGTCACCAGCCCTCAGAGGATGGGCTCTCCTCTGCCACATGGCCCTTCACTTGGACCTGCAGGCTCTGGGGCCACGCTCCAGCAAGCGAACTGTTCTGGTCTGGCAGGCGCCCCAGGCTCTGGTCCTCTGGATCCACATCTCCTAGTCCCGCGGATGTCACAGCGTGGCAGCCAAGACAAGGGGCCCCTCCCACTGACCCTGCAGCCCTCTGCAGGCTCTAGTGTGTCCACTGGGGCCCAGGAACAGTCCATACGTGGTTCTATATCAAGTCATCTCCCAGATGCCACCTCACAGTGAGCCCAGCATGACAACGCCTGGCCACCCTGTGCCCACCATCAGCTCATCAAGTATCCAATCTGTTCACACTGTGCCTGGGGCAGGGCTAAAGCTCTGACCAACAGGGTGGCCGGACAGGGCAGACTCTCCCACCACTCATCACATCTTCCCATCCTCCCCATCCCCTGCCTGCACACCTGTCCCATCCCAGTGAGCCTATTCTGGGCGCTGGGCCTCGGGAGCTGGGTCTGAGAGCAGAATTCCCAGGAGGCTCTGGATCTCAGGCTGCTTCTCTGTGCAAGGTGGGCACCTTCTATCAGGGTGCAGAGTCAGGGTTTGCAAAGAACAGTGCTGGGCTTCCCAAAATGCAGATGCAGCCACGGCATCACTCATGCCCCTGGGCTCTCATCCTCTCCTCGCCCAGCATTCGCTCCCAGGGACTTGACTCGACTCTGCTGTGTAGGACAGTGCAGATGTGCAGGGGGACTGGCCCTTCTCCTAAGGCTGAGTCTGTGGTATCACACATGGTCTGGAAAGACAATGTGGCGTCAGGAAGCACTGGCTCAGGCAGTTAATTCTGTTTCTGCGGGGATCTAGCACTTTGTGTGGAAAAGGTGAGAACTCACATTGCTGCCTCGATTCCCAAGTAACTCTTATCCAGAACCAATTCCCCTGAAAGAAGAGCATGTTCTTTAGACACCAGTTAAAAGGATCCTGCTGCTGAAGGCAGCACGTCACACTAAGGCTCTCGTCCACCCAGGAGTTCCCAGCCAGCCACTGAAAGGCTGGTACTGTCTTCCTTAACCACCTCTTTGCATGCTCATCTGAGCCCTGAAATTCATGATTCTTCTCCTGAATCCACTCCACCAACATGCGTGGAGTGCTCACTATGTTCTCAGTCCAGCTTGGGGAATCACAGAACCATCAGAATGCAGTCCCTAAGCTTGTTTTCAATGCAAGATACAGGTGTCTCGCCAAATCTTGGTCAAGACCCTGGAACGATAACGTGGGAAGAGAAACAGCTTGCAGCACACGGTACCCAATCACTGTTTGTGTCGATTCAGCAAAAATGGCTTGCACATGCGAAAAACACCTTCTGCATGAACTTGTTCTCAGGAATCCAGCAGGGGACTTTCAGCTGTTGATAATCCCCATGGGTAACAGCCCTAAGTAACTGCTAACTTCTTTAGGAACCCAAGTCACTGACACATCACTGACCAAAAATTAGGTCCTCCCAAGTCTGGAAAAGTTTACTCCTTGGACCAGAGGAAAGGAAAAACAGGGAGACCATTCACCAGTCAGACAGCCACTGAGGGGACTGGTGTCCCAGGCACATTACTCTCAAGCCCACCTGAGTTAGGTGAGTGCCCCTCAGAATACTCATTGAGACCTCATGTGGATGGTGTCCCGGGGGTTGTCTCCTACTGCAAAGCTAATTCAGACTTCAGTTCAGCATCAATTTTCAAACGTAACATCTCATTCTCCATCTGCCATTTGAGCTATGTAAACAGTCACAACAAACTAACTTCAAATGGTCACCTATACAGACGCCTAAAGTTCACTTTCATCTTCCTAGAATTCATTCTCTGCCGTCATCAAGATGACAGTTCAGTTCAGTAGCTCAGTCGTGTCCAACTCTTTGCAACTCCGTGGACTGCAGCACGCCAGACCTCCCTGTCCATCACCAACTCCCAGAGTTTACACAAACTCATGTCCATTGAGTCGGTGATGCCAACCAACCATCTCATCCTCTGTTATCCCCTTCTGCTCCCACCTTGAATCTTTCCCAGCATCAGGGTCTTTTCAAATGAGTCAGCTCTTTACATCAGGAGGCCAAAGTATTGGAGTTTCAGCTTCAGCATCAGTCCTTCCAATGAATACCCAGGACTGATTTCCTTTAGGATGGACTGGTTGGATCTCCTTGCAGTCCAAGGGACTCTCAAGAGTCTTCTGCAACACCACAGTTCAAAAGCATCAATTCTAAGGCACTCAGCTTTCTTTATAGCCCAACTCTCACATCCATACATGACCACTGGAAAAACCATAGCTTTGACAAGACAGACCTTTCTTGGCAAAGTAATGTCTCTGCTTTTTAACGTGCTGTCTAGGTTGGTCATAACTTTCCTGCCAAGGAGTAAGCGTCTTTTAATTTCGTGACTGCAGTCATCATCTACAGTGAGTCTGGAGCCCAAAAAATTAAAGTCTGACACTGTTTCCCCAGCTATCTGCCATGAAGTGATGGGACCGGATGCCATGATCTTACCTTTCTGAATGTTAAGCTCTAAGCCAGCTTTTTCACTCTCCTCTTTCATTTTCATCAAGAGGCTCTTTAGTTCTTCACTTTCTGCCCTAAGGGTGGTGTCATCTGCATATCTGAGGTCATTGATATTTCTCCCAGCAATCTTGATTCCAGCTTGTGCTTCAACCAGCTCAGCGTTTCTCATGATGTACTCTGCATAGAAGTTAAATAAGCAGGCTGACAATATACAGCCTTGACGTACTCCTTTTCCTATTTGGAACTAGTCTGTTGTTCCATGTCCAGTTCTAACTGTTGCTTCCTGACCTTTGTACAGATTTCTCAAGAGGCAGGTCAGGTGGTCTGGTATTCCCATCTCTTTCAAAATTTCCCACAGTTTGTTGTGATCCACCTGGTCAAAGGCGTTGGCATAGTCAATAAAGCAGAAATAGATGTTTTTCTGGAACTCTCTTGCTTTTTTGATGATCCAGCAGATGTTGGCAATCTGATCTCTGGTTCCTCTGCCTTTTCTAAATCCAGCTTGAACATCAGGAAGTTCACGGTTCACGTATTGTTGAAACCTGGCTTGGAGATTTTTGAGCATTACTTTACCAGCATGTGAGATGAGTGCAATTATGCGGTAGTTTGAGCATTCTTTGGCATTCCCTTTCCTAGAGATTGGAATAAAAACTGACCTTTTCCAGTCCTGTGGCCACTGCTGACTTTTCCCAATTTGCTGGCATATTGAGTGTAGCACTTTCACAGCATCATCTTTCAGGATTTGAAATAGCTCAACTCGAATTCCATCACCTTCACTAGCTTTGTTCATAGTGAAGCTTTCTAAGGCCCACTTGACTTCACATTCCAGGATGTCCAGCTCTAGGTGAGTGATCACACCATCGTGATTATCTGGGTCGTGAAGCTCTTTTTTGTACAGTTCTTCTGTGTATTCTTGACACCTCTTCTTAATATCTTCTGCTTCTGTGAGGTCCATACCATTTCTGTCCTTTATTGAGCCCATCTTTGCATGAAATGTTCCTTGGTATCTCTAATTTTCTTGAAGAGATCTCTAGTCTTTCCCATTCTATTGTTTTCCTTTATTTCTTTGCAATGATCACTGAGGAAGGCTTTCTTATCTCTCCTTGGTATTCTTTGGAACTCTGTATTCAAATGGGTATATTTTTCCTTTTCTCCTTTGCTTTTCACTTCTCTTCTTTTCACAGCTATTTGTAAGGCCTCCTCAGACAGCCATTTTGCTTTTTCGCATTTGTTTTCCTTGGGGATGGTCTTGATCCCTGTCTCCTGTACAATGTCACGAACCTCCATCCATAGTTCATCAGGCACTCTGTCTATCAAATCTAGTCCCTTCAAAATCTATTTCTCACTTCCACTGTATAGTCATAAGGGATTGGATTTAGGTCATACCTGAATGGTCTAGTGTTTTCCCTACTTTCTTCAATTTACGCGTGAATTTGGCAATAAGGAGTTCATGATCTGAGCCACAGTCAGCTCCTGGTCTTGTTTTTGCTGACTGTATAGAGCTTCTCCATCTTTGGCTGCAAAGAATAGAATCAATCTGATTTCGGTGATGTCCATGTGTAGAGTCGTCTCTTGTTGAGTGTTTGCTATGATCAGCTAGTTCTCTTGGCAAAAGTCTATCAGCCTTTGCCCTGCTTCATTCTGTTCTCCAAGGCCAAATTTTCCTCTTACTCCAGGTATCTCTCGACTTCCTACTTTTGCATTCCAGTCCCCTATAATGAAAAGAACATCTCTTTTGGGTGTTAGTTCTAAAAGGTCTTATAGGTCTTCATAGAACCATTCAACTTCAGCTTCTTCAGCTTTATTGTTTGGGGCATAGACTTGGATTACTGTGATATTGAATGGTTTGCCTTGGAAACAAACAGAGATCATTCTGTCATTTTTGAGATTGCATCCAAGTATTGCATTTCGGACTCTTTTGTAGACCATGATGGCTACTCCCCTTTTTCTAAGGGATTCTTGCCCACAGTAGTAGATATAATGGTCATCTGAGTTAAATTCACCCATTCCAGTCCATTTTAGTTCGCTGATTCCTAGAATGTCGACGTTCACTCTTGCCATCTCCTGCTTGACCACTTCCAATTTGCCTTGATTCATGCACCTAACATTCCAGGTTCCTATGCAATATAGCTCTTTACAGCATCAAACTCTTCCTCCATCCACAGTCACATGCACAACTGGGTGTTGTTTTTGCTTTGGCTCCCTCTCTTCATTCTTTCTGGAGTTATTTCTCCACTGGTCTCCCGTAGCATATTGGGCACCTAACGACCTGGGGAGTTCATCTTTCAGTGTCATATCTTTTTGCCTTTTCATACCGTTCATGGGGTTTTCAAGGCAAGAATACTGAAGTGGTTTGCCATTCTCTTCTCCAGTGGACCACATTTTGTTAGAACTCTCCACCATGGCCCGTCCGTCTTGGGTGGCCCTACACGGCATGGCTCAGAGTTTCACTGAGTTAGACAAGGCTGTGGTCCATGTGATCAGATTCTGTGATTGTGGATCATGATGACAAATGCTCAGGAAAGATAAGAGCCATCACTCCACACAGGAGGCCTCACAGGAAGAAAAACAGTATCAAGACCCAAGAAGGAATCTTCTATTGTGACCAAAACCCCCTGCTTCAGCTACAAAATTGTCCTCTTCGCAAATACACATCACGTGTTCCTCCCAGCCCTGGCCCTGTTCTCATGCGCTCCAAGCTCAGGTTCTTGACACCCCACAGATGTGGTCTGAGGCTTGCATGTGTTACCTGGATGGTAAACAGATAAATATCTGGTCTTGTTCCAGTTCCTGGTACAGTACCCCTGAAACTCGTGGGAGTGGTGAGTGTCTTTTGTATGTTGATGAGGTGACAGGCAGCTGGGGGACTGGGGTTCCCTATAGACCTCAGAATTGGGGCTCACCAAAAGGCCGAGGCACAGTTTGAGGACTGGAACCTGCAGCTTCATCCCATGACCTCTGGTGGGGGGAGAGGGGCTGGAGACTGAATTAATCACCAATGGCCAATGAGTTAATCAATCATACATACAGAATGGAGCCTCCACATAACCCCTGAAGGACAGGGTTCCAGGAGCTTCCTGGTGGGTAAACACTCTTGGGTGCTGAGAGGGATGCACCCCACCCCTACACCTTAATCTTATGCATCACTCCCATCTGGCTGTTCCTGAGCTGTGTCCCGGGGGTCGTGTCAGGCCCTTTAACCTGTGGGGTCTGGTTCTAACTCCGAGCAGATGGTGTCAGAGCTGAGCTGAGCAGCAGGACACTCAGCTAGTGCCTGAAGAACTGGAGAATTGATGTTGGGAGGAAACACCTTACATTTGTTGTCAGAAGTGTTGTGAGTAAAAACAGCTCCACCAACAGAGAAAAACAGGTCCTGTGGCTAAGACTGTCCTTCCTCCACTGCTGGTCTGTCCTCCCGTGGAGCTCAGGCCCCCATCAAGGCCCCTACCCCCTACTCTGTGGGCTCTGTGATCTCAGCAGGGCCCTTCATGCCCTAGGGAGACTGCATGCTTCCTGGCCCTTCAGATCCACCAGCAGAAAGAGGGGCAGAAGGAAGAGAAGGCAGGTCCCTCTGCTCCCCCATCACAGCTCAGCTTTTCCACATCTAATAAATAGAGCACCCCTTCTGCCTTCTGGGTCCCTGCTGATTCATTCTCCTTAGCTCCCAACTGTTCTTAGAGGTAGCTGAGACCCTTCAGACCCCTCACCTTAAACATGACGTAGGACAGGGCAGCCCATTCTAGGCAGGATGTGCTCAGCCAATGCAGCCAGACTAAATGTCAGAACCGCCTTCCCACGGCAGCCTGGACCATCCTGCAGAGCTTCCCCCAACCCACGGAGGCTACCGGAAGACCCCCGACCTGACTCTCCCCGACCCAGCCTAGAACACAGGTCACCTCAGCTGACCTGTGGCATGTGGCTCCTGCCATCATCATTTCCACTTTGCACCCATATTTTAAACCCAAAGAGTCTGAGGATGCCAAGAGACCGAAGATCCAGACTTCCCCTTACTTGGCCTCAGCAACTCTGGACCCAGAGACTTCTTCTTTAGCGAAGATTTTCTTAG
Organism: Oryx dammah; assembly: GCF_014754425.2. Classification (NCBI taxonomy): domain Eukaryota; kingdom Metazoa; phylum Chordata; class Mammalia; order Artiodactyla; family Bovidae; genus Oryx; species Oryx dammah. The sequence continues at coordinate 5,755,213 of NW_024070202.1, read as the reverse complement.
AAATGATGCTGAATTTCAGAACTCTTCATCCAAGACACAGCCCTGCAAACAGTGTCCCTTGTCAGAATCCACATGGGCTCCATTCCAGGTGCAGAGGAGGGGACCCAGGCCGACCCCTCAGACCTTGGCTGGTCCCCGCCCTGATTCTGGCAAGACGCAGGGCTCTGAGTCACTCAGCACCTGCCCCTCTTCTCCTTTGCCCCCATCAAATAAGCTGCCAAAGGGGGCCCACAGCAGAGGGAAGATGTCACATGTCTGGTATTTCCGAATGGCCGCACGGTTGGGAGGTGGGGCTCCCCCTCCCCCGGGGAGCCAGGCACAGGCCCAGAGAGCAGGGCAGACAGTGTCAACAAACCTGGATGCACAGCAGTGCCGAGCCCGATGGCGCTTCCTTCCCGGGGCCTGGGAGCCGCAGCCCCCTGGCATCTCCCGCCTCCTCAGGCTTCCGCAACAGGATTACCACCCCCAGGGCAGCACCCGTGCTTAAGGAGGAGAAAGAGGATCTATTTCTGACCCGAGAACGTGAGATTGACTCTGCTAAATAGGGCAAGGGCCTCCGTAATACCCGTCACCTCTATCCTCAGGTTCCTACTCCCCAGGGAGCCGAGAGGGACCAGTGCCTGCGTGCACGTCCTCACCTCGGGGAAGCCCCAGGTGACCCTGCCAGGCTTAAAAAAGGTCCTGTGGACTCAAATGGCACCCGAGTGCCCCCAAGCCCAGCACTGACATACCAGAGCCTATGTGAGACTGTCACGAGGATGGAGATCGATGCAGGAGGACTTCTGCACCCTGGGAACCACCCCCAGTGACCTCCGGAGTCTCAAGGAATAGAGAACAGAACTGCGAGCATGGTAGGGACAGGAGCAGGTCCTGCCTCCAAAGGCCTCAAACCCCAGGCCTTGGCTGTGACACTTCAAGCTCCAGTGTGGCCACCCAGCCGGGAAACAGGGAGAAACAGCTGTGCCAGTGGACTTAACAACCCCGAGACCGTCTTGAACCTAAGGGTCCCAGGACTCTCAGGAACACGTCACCTTTCCTGCAAAAGTCCCCCAGGAAAAGGGAAATGAAGGAAGACCTACTGTGTGTCGGGACCATGCAAGGAATTGACTTGCATTTTCCTTTAAGGTTCACAAATCCTGGGAGCAAAGAATCCACATCCTGGCAGGGTCTGAGCGAGCAGAAAGACACCCCCTCCCCCTTACCCCTCCCTCCTCCCTGGCAGCACCCAAGGGCACAGAGGATGATGAAGCTAGGTTCCTGAGAGGGCAATTCTAACCCTTCCACCAACACACACTTGACCCTGAACAAGGCATCTGTCTCCAAGGGCTCCGGTTTCCCCAGGTACCAAGGGAAGATCCTCTCTCCCGACTAGCAGGGCTGTCCTGAGGGTCACATGACATGCATTCCTGTAAACTCAGCTTCACAAAGGAAGGAATCACCCCTCACCCAGTCAAGCGCTTGCTCTGCTCCTTTCCAAACAGCAGCACAGGATCCCGGCCCAGCAGTTCTGGAGTCCCGCAGACTCGGCCGCATCACCCCACCCAGCAAGGACAGGACTAGGTCACCAAGGGCCTCATAACAACCGCCTCAAGGCTGCGTGTTTCATACCGTGTTCTCTCAAAAGTCACTTACTCTGCGACTGTTCACATCTCAGCAGTCTGTCTGAAGCATAATGATCATTCTGAGAAGAAAGGCTTCTAGAGAAATAAAGGACAAAAGCTGGGAGAGATGCACACCTTCAAAAATTGCAGACTGGTAAACTTCTTCCTTATCAGTAATTACCTGTAAAAAGATTAAACCCTCCAATCAAAAGGCAATGATGGGCAGAAAGGAGGGGAAAAAAACCCACATGATCCAACAATGTGCTAAGACTCAGTTTTAACCCAAAGACACAATCAGGTTGAAAATAAAATGATGGAAAAGACCATTTCATGCTAATATTAATAAAAAGAGACCTGGGACCCACTATACCTACATTAGCCAAAATATACTGTAAGTCAGAACTGTTATAGAAGACAGAGAAGGACATTGTATGTTGAGAGAAGGGCCTCAAAATATATGAAGTGAACACTGACACAGCTGAAGAAAACAGACCCGCAGCACTACTGGCTGGAGACGTTGACATCCCAGGCTCAGTAACGCGAGGAGCAACCAGACAGACGGTCAGTAAGGAAACAGAAGACCTCGCCGACTCTATAAACCAAACAGCACAGACACAGCAGAACACGCCCCCTCAGCCACAGGACAATATGCATTTTCCTTAAGTGTACATGGAACGTCCTCAAGGATAGAGCATATGCTCAGCCAGGGAGAAAGCTTTTCCAGTATGAAAACCTGTAGCCACCATTTTACTCAGTGGTGCAAGACTGAAAGTTTTCCTCAAAGATCAGGAAAAAGACAAGCATGTCCACAACACTTCAATTTAACACAGCAGAGCCAGAGCTACCAGGCAAGAAAAAGAAGCGAAAGAAAAGAAATGGCTCAGGTAAAGAACCCGCCTGCAAAGCAAAACACACAGGTTCGATCCCGTGGTTGGGAAGATCCCCTGGAGAAGGAAAATAGCAACCCACCCCAGTATTCTTGCCTGAGAAATTCCATGGACAGAGGAGTCTGGCAGCCTATAGTCCATGGGGTCACAAAAAAGTCAGGCACAACCTAGGTACTAAACAACAACAAACTGGAAAGAACTAAAATAATCTCTGCACATGTATCTTATATGTAGTACACCTTAAAAATCAGACATACGCAAGAAATTATGAGTTAATAAATGCATCAAAGGTACAAGATATAAAATCAAAATGAAAAAGCTACCTATGTTTCTATATATTAACAATGAACACTCTGAAAAGGAAATTAAGAAAACAATTTTATTTACAATAGCATCAGGAATAATAAAATAATTAAGAGTAAATTTAAACCAAGAGACAAAAGACCTGTACAATAGAAAGTACAAAGCATTTCTACATGAATATAAAGAACACATAAATAAAAAGAGTTATCTTGAGTTCATGGACTGGAAAACTTAGTATCAAATATCAAAACAATCTACAGATTCAATGCAATACCCATCAAAATCCCACTGGCATTTTTACAGAAAGAGAAAAATTCACCCCCAAATTCATATGAATTCCCAAGGGACTCTGAAGAGCCAAAACAATCTTGAAAAAGAACAAAGTTGGAAAATGCACATTTCCTGATTTCAAAACTTACTACAAAGTAATCAAGACAGTGTAATATTGGTATGAGAATAGGCACAGGCCAAGGGAACTGAACAGAAAGCCCAGAAACCCTTACATATATGGTGGGTAAATTTTCAACATGATGCCAAGACGATTAATGGGGAAAGGATAGTGCTTTCAATGACTGATTCTAGGGAAACTGGATATCCATATGCAAGAAAATGAAGTGACCCTTTACCTTATCACATGAACAAAAAATAGCTCAAAATGGATCAAAGACCTGAACACAAAAGCTAAAATTAGAACTCTTAGAATACATGGGGGGAACATCTTCATAACACTGGATTTAGAAATGACTTCATGGATACGATACCAAAAGTAAAGGAAACAAAAGAATAAAATACATAAATTGAACTTCATCAGAATTACAAACTTCTGTGTATTATTGAGACAAGAGAATGAAAACACAGCCTACAGAAAGGGACAAATAGTTACAGATCATATATCTGACAGGGGGTTAATATCCAGAACACATTAAAAGATGCTTACAACTCAAGAACAAAATGCAAATCAAGACCACAATGAGATATCACTTCATGCCTATTAGGAAGGAAGGAAGGAGGGAGAGATATTGGAAATTACCAATTATTAGTATGGATGTTGGAGAAGGAAATGGCAACCCACTCCAGTGTTCTTGCCTGGAGAATCCCAAGGATGGCAGAGGCTGGTGGGCTGCCGTCTATGGGGTGGCACAGAGTTGGACACGACTGAAGCGACTTAGCAGCAGCAGCAGCAGCAGTATGGATACAGGAGAAACAGAAACACTTCTGCAGGGCTGATGGGGATGCAAAATGGTGCAGCCCTTGCGGAAGAGTCTGGATGTCTGATCAAGAATAATCGCTCTTGTGATATGGATTAACCTTTGAGAAGCACTGAGCTGTGCAGCATCACCACGATACTTGATAAGAGATGACGAGCGAACAGAGTCCAAAGCCCCATGGGACCCGTTAATGCATATGCTGACCAACTAGGGTGCGAGAACACCAAAATTCCCCAGACCCATTACAGCAGGAAGGATATTGGTGATGGAATTTTTCAAAAGGCAGAATGAAGAAGTGACCATGTAGAGTGAAGACTGACACAGAAGGCAGGCTCACAGACGGAAATACAACCAGGGCTGCAACAAGGTCACTTTCTGTGATGGGAAACACCACCTGCCCCACGTGCCTGCACAGGGCAAAACTCATGCTGACGATTAACATAAACAGGGTCCAAGCCCAGCCAGGCAGCCTCCTGGGGACACAGGTCTTGTGTTTCTCCACGGATTGAGGTCACCTGGGGTTCTCACCTGATGTTAAGATGGGATGGTGCTAAGCAAAGCCTCAACCGTATTGTTATACAATAAGTAGGCAGGGCTTCCAGACCATTCAAGATCCAAAAGGCTGCAAACCTTTCTGAAAGTGCCAAACAAAAAAGAAACCACTGAAAACAAACTACAGGAACCCAACTAAATGTCAAAGCAGGACTCTGCACGTTTTTATAAAGGGAATAAAGTATAAACATATTTACGAATACAATGTGTGAAGGGAATACTACTCAGCCAAAAGAAGATGGAAATAATGTCATCTGCAGCAACATGGATGGGCTTGGGGACATTATGTTAAAGTGAAATAAGTCAGACAGAAAGACAAATACTGCACAATATCAACTATCTGTGGAATCTAAAAAGAAAGAAGATCAGAGAACAAACTAGTGGTTACCAGTGTGTGGGGGGCGGGGGGGTGGGCAGCAATATAGCGGTGGGGAGGTACAAACTGCTGGGTGTTAAGACAGGGTCAAGAATGTGTTATACAACATGGGGAATCTAGCCAGTGTTTTATAACAATGGTAAATTGGAAATAATCTTTAAAAAACTGTACAAAAATTTAATTTTTTTAAATGGTAGAAAATAAAACAGAATGCCACATATAACAATGTAGAGCTAATCACCTGTAATGTCAGGAAACTCCGTCCATAGTTCATCAGGCACTCTATCTATCAGATCTAGGCCCTTAAATCTATTTCTCACTTCCACTGTATAGTCATAAGGGATTGGATTTAGGTCATACCTGAAAAGTCCAGTGGTTTTCCCTACTTTCTTCAATTTACGCATGAATCTGGCAATAAGGAGTTCATGATCTGAGCCACAGTCAGCTCCTGGTCTTGTTTTTGCTGACTGTATAGAGCTTCTCCATCTTTGGCTGCAAAGAATAGAATCAATCTGATTTCGGTGTTGACCATCTGGTGATGTCCATGTGTAGAGTCTTCTCTTGTGTTGTTGGAAGAGGGTATTTGCTATGACCAGTGGATTCTCTTGGCAGAACTCTATTAGCCTTTGCCCTGCTTCATTCTGTACTCCAAGGCCAAATTTGCCTGTTACTCCAGGTGTGTCTTGACTTCCTACTTTTGCATTCCAGTCACCTATAATGAAAAGGACATCTTTTTTTCGGTGTTAGTTCTAAAAGGTCTTGTAAGTCTTCATAGAACCATTCAACTTCAGTTTCTTCAGTGTTACTGGTTGGGGCATAGACTTGGATTACCATGATATTGAATGGGTTGCCTTGGAAACAAACAGAGATCATTCTGTCGTTTTTGAAATCGCATCCAAGTACTGCATTTTGGACTCTTTTGTTGACTATGATGGGTACTCCATTTCTTCTAAGGGATTCCTGCCCACAGTAGTAGATATAATGGTCATCTGAGTTAAATTCACCCATTCCAGGCCATCTTAGTTTGCTGATTCCTAGAATGTTGATGTTCACTCTTGTCATCTCCTGTTCGACCACTTCCAATTTGCCTTGATTCATGAGAGTTGGTGATGGACAGGGAGGCCTGGTGTGCTGCAGTTCACGGGGTCGGAAAGAGTCGGACACAACTGAGCAATTGAACTGAACTGAATGGGACTGTATGCCATGATCCTAATTTTCTGATTGTTGAGTTTTAAGCCAACTTGTTCACTCTCCTCTTTCACCCTTATCAAGAGGCTCTTTAGTTACTGTTTGCTTTCTGCCATTAGAGTGGTAGCATCTGCATATCTGATGCTTTTGAACCGTGGTCAACACCGAATTGATGCTTTTGAACCATGGTGTTGGAGAAGACTCTTGAGAGTCCCTTGGACAGCAAGGAGATCAAACCAAATAATCCTAAAGGAAATCAGTCCTGAATATTCATTGGAAGGACTGATGCTGAAGCTGAAGCTCCAATACTTTGGCTACCTGAATGGACTCATCAGAAAAGACCCTGATGCTGGGAAAGACTGAAGGGAGGAGGAGAAGGGGACAGCAGAGGATGAGATGGTTGGATGGCATCACCAACTCGATGGGCATGAGTTCAGCAAGCTCTGGGAGTTGGTGATAGACAGGGAAGCCTGGCGTGCTGTAGTCTATGGGGTCACAAAGAGCTGGACACGACTGAGCGACTGAACTGAATCTGTGTATCTCAGGTTGTTGACATTTCTACCAGAAATCTGGATTCCAGCTTGTGATTCATCCAGCCTGGCACTTCACATAATATGCTTTGTACATAAGTTAAATAAGCAGGGTGCGAATATATAGCCTTGGAGGACTCCTTGTCCAATTTTGAATCAGTCTGTTATTCCAAGTTTGGTTGTAACTGTTGCTTCTTGACCTGCATCCTGGTTTCTTAGGAGGCAGCTACAGTGGTCTGGTATTCCCATCTCTTGAAGAATTTTCCACAGTTTCTTGTGATCCACACAGTCAAAGGCTTTAGCGTAGTCAATGAAGTAGAAGTAGATGTTTTTTCTGGAGCTCACTTGCTTTCTCCATCATTGAACAAATGTTGGCAATTTGTTTTCCAGTTCCCCTCCCTCTGTAAAATCCAGCTTGTTCATCTAGAAGTTCTTGGTTCTTGTACTATTAAAGCCTAGCTTGAAAGATTTTGAGCATTACCTTGCTAGCATGTGAAGTGAGCGCAACTGTCCAGTAGTTTAAACATTCTTTGGCATTGTTCTTCTTTGGGATTGGAATAAAAATTGACCTTTTCCATTCCTGTAGCCAGCCAATGCTGAATTTTCCAAATTTGTTGAAATACTGAGTGAACCACTTTAACAGCATCATCAACTCTTAGGATTTTTAAGCAGGTCAGCTGGAATTCTGGTATCTCCAGAATGCTTTGTTCATAGTGATGCTTCCTAAGGCCCACTTGACTCACACTAGGCTCTAGGTGAGTGATCACACCATAATGGTTATCCATGACATTAAGACCTTTTTGTATAGTTCTGTGTATTCTTGCCACCTCTTCTTAATCTCTTCTGCTTCCTTATTCTTTCTGTCCCTTATCGTGCTGATCCTTGCATGAAATGTTCCCTTGGTATCTCCAATTTTCTTGAAAAACTCTCTAGTCTTTCCCATTCGATTGTTTTCCCCTATTTCTTTGCACTGTTCATTTAAGAAGGCCTTTTATCTCTCCCTGCTATTCTCTGGAACTCTGCATTCAGTTGGGTATATCTTTCCCTTTCTCCACTGCCTTTGATTTTCTTCTTTCGTCAGCTATTTGTAAAGCCTCCTCAGAAAACCAATTTGCCTTCCTGCATTTCTTTTTCTTTGGGATAGTTTTGGTCACCACCTCCTATACAATATTACAAACCTCTGTCCACAGTTCTTCAGGCACTTGGTCTACCAGAACTAATCCCTTGAATCTATTCATCACCTCCACTGTACAACCATAAAGGGATTTGATTTAGGTCATACCTGGCCTAGTGGTTTTCCCTACTTTCTTCCATTTAAGCCTGAATTTTGCAATAAAGAGCTTGTGTTCCAAGCCACAGTCAGTTCCAGGTCTGAGGTATACTTGATTTACAATACTACATTATTTTCAGATGTAAAACACAGTGGTTCAAAATTTTTATAGATTATACTCCATGCATACTTAGTATAAGGGTTGTGACCTGCTCCCACGGCAGAAGGTCAGCTCCACAAATGCCACCAAAGGTCTAAGAGCAAAGACACGCACCACAGTCAAGGTGGTGTATGGTCCACAGGGCCACTCCTAACTGGACCTGAAGCTCAGCACTTTGCGGCATCATCAAAACCCCCGATGCGCTGGCCTTTCATCCTCACAGAGAACAAAGAGGGAAGGCGCCCACTTCCTGCTCACTCGGCTGGGAGGGAGACGTTTGGCAGTACAAGAGGCAGGACAATAGCTACCTGTGTGCAACGCCTCCAAGGAAACGTCTATCCACACCCTGGCCAGGACTCCTGCTGTCAACCAACAAAGAGCAACTGATCAAAGGGACAGTCCACATGTTAACAGGTGATCTGGCTGAGTCTCTGAAGACGGTGGGCAAGAAGCCCCATCTGTGTTTGGAGCCATCAGCTGGACCCCATCAAGAACCCGAGATCTCCCCAACGTCTACATCATTCGTGGTCCTGGAGGTACTGTCAACGAGGACAAAGGCTCCCGGAGGTAAGACACAGTGTGACCAGGTATGTTTGCCTGAGGCTCTGATGCCAGACTACACGCCACCGAGATTAATCAGATGTCCAGCCAGACCGTTTTCAGCAGAGAAAACTGCTAGAAGCCCCTATCTGCTCGCTTCCCCAGCTGGCTCCCACACCCACCGCCTGCACCGCCTGCCACTTGGCTGGGAGATAGTGGTTGGGTTTATCTGGGCGCAGTTACTACTTGTTACACATTAAACAATGAAGATTAGAAATGGTTACATAACGCCACCGCCTCACAGCTAACGTCCACAGAAGGCATGGGATCCCAACTCTGCGGATGGCCAGAGAGCGGTCCAGGATCCCAGTTCCAAGAGCTCGCACCCCTGGAGCCCCTCTGCTGCCAGGAGCCACAGCTAGGAGGCTGCGCTGCTGAGCACCAGGGCCTGGGCAGGTGACCTGGGCTGGCCCCTCCCGGCTAGGGAGTGGATCAGAGCAGAGACCACCATGGGCTGGCCCCCGGCACATCCTGGTGTCAGCCCACTACAGGCTGTGCCACCACGTGATTGCTGCATGCTGGCAGGCAGGGCGCAGGCACCACGGGGCAGGGCGCAACACAGGGTCCACGCAGGGCGCGTGCAACTCCACTGCTAATCAGGAGCCTTCTGAACAGAAAACCAGATCCTGGGGTCTTCGGCGCCCCTGTGCTGTGCTTTGTCACTCAGTCAGGTCCGACTCCTTGAGACCCCATGGACTGTAGTCAGCCAGGCTCCTCTGTCCACGGGGATTCTTCAGGCAAGAATACTGGAGTGGGTTGCCATGCCTATCGCCAGAGGATCTTCCCAACCAAGGGATCGAACCCAGGTCTCCCCCACTGCAGGCATTCTTTACCCCTAGATACCCCTAGATACAGCCAATCTGCTCTAACTCAGAGAAAGAAGCCTGGAAGGCATCCCAGCGAGAAGTGGGTACCACCCTGCCTCATAGACGGGCTGGACAGGACCCACTCCATCATTCCACATGTGCGCACAGAGCCCTACAGCAGACCCCGGCCTCTGTCCTAGGCACACTCCTCTGCTTCAGGGGGAGGGCACTTCTAAGGAAACTGCGGAGCACAGCCGGCCGGGGCGCACCGTGAGACCAAGGACGGCGCTCCATGCGAGAATGAATGCCCCACGACCTTGCAGCCCTGGATCCCGGGTTCTCAAGGCTCTTCCAAACAACCCCTTCCTCCCTCCGTTATCCCATCTGCTTCCCTCTAGGCTGCCTCCACCCCGATGGACAAGGACACACTGGCCACTGTCGGATGCCAAAGTCCTCCTTACCCACCCTCAAAGCCCTGCAGAGCCCCATGTGTGGGGAAGTCTGAGACGCACCATGAGTCAGACACATGACTGGGCACCTCGACTCTCCTCACACCTCTGGGGCCCATGTGACCACCAAGGCCAGACAGTTCCAGTTTTCCAGGGTCATACCCGCCCCCAAAATGTCAGAGCAAGAACAGCAAGGACGGGAGAGCCTATTTCTTGAAGTCACAAGTGTAAAGCTACTGGATGTCATGGAGAAAGCAGGGCTCTGTTTTAAAACGATCGAGGGACTTCCCTGGTGGTCCGGTGGCTAAGATTCCAAGTTCCCAATGCAGGGGGCCCAGGTTCACTCCCTGGTCAGGGAACTAAATCCCTCATACCACAACTAAGAGTTTGCAAGCTGCAACTGAATATCCTGAGTGCCACAACAAATGAAGATCCCACGGGCCATTAAGTAAGACCCGGCGCAGCCAAACAAAGGACAGTTTAAACAAAAAGGATACAAAGAAAATAACACACTAATAACACACTACATGTGTGCAGGTCCTGTGCGAATCACCTCATATACATTCCACACATATAACCACACACACACAAATGCAAACACAGCCCTGAAACAAAGGATGACGAAGGCCAAGAGGAAGCGACTTGCGGGAGGTGTCCAAGCAAGTAAGGATGCCAGTGCTCCCAGCAGAGCCCGTGGCAGGAAGGGCTGGGAGCTGTCCGTGGCCCTTAGAACGCTAAACTCGGATGTGGTGCCACGGTCACAGGTATGGGGAGCAGGGAGGCCCACTGGGGTGCCATGTGCAGATGTAGAGAAGCCGCCAGCATGCAGCTCCCAGCACAAGCAGTGAAGGAGAGGGTGAAGAAAGAGCAGAAATTCACCCCAGGAGGATGGGCTCCATGGTGATCAAGACTCTGTTCTTTCAGTATTTTAGAGTCAATCCAGTGAAAGCTGGGGAGGCTGGTTCTGAGAGCAGAACCAGCAGGGCGCCCAACCTCAAGTGCAGGACCACAAGCCCTCCTCCCAGCCTGGACCGATCACCACAGCTTGGAGGTAGGGACATTGGGGAGGGAACCAAGGCACAGGATCACACCCTGAGAATCCAGAAGAAATCAACGTGCACAGGGATGGCCTGGCCACGGTCCCAGAGACAGTCCCTTTCCTCTGGGGTCCAGACCTCAGGCCGGTCTGCCGCTCCTCGAGGTTGTGGCTCAGGTGTGCCGGCCCACCCGCCCCCTGCTCCCACCCTGGATGGGAGCTCCTGGACCTGATCACACACGCCCTGCAGCCTCGGGAGCAGAAACGGAGGGCCTCCAGAGGGGATCTTTTAAAAGGCGTAAAGCTGGGGGCGGGGGAGGGGGCTCACTCACAAATGTAAGAGCAGAACACCCAGCCAGGAGAGGAGATGGAGACCCAGGTGCCGCAAACCCCAAGCATCAGGAACAAGGAAGCCAGAGGGGGCCCAAGGGAAGTGCAGAGCTCAGTCTGATCCCTCGAGGCCCCACTCTCACTACAGGCACGTGGGTTCCTCTCCTGAACCAGTAACAGGGCTCCTGGTACCACTCCGAGCACAGCTGCTGATGCCGAACAGCTGATAGCCCCAGACTACCACTGCCCTCCTAGTCACGGTGGAGAAGAGGCTTCTTCAGACAGTCTGGCTGCCAAGGAGAAGAGACCCCATACAGGGGCCCCAGGGTCTCCCCACACAATGAGGGGAAGCAAACGGCCATACCCCGAGGCCCACCATCCACCTCCCAGTGACATCACTGAACACGGGTGGCACAGCAGGGCCCAGACATCGAAGCAAAGCCTTGAGCCCTAAAGACGAAAGTCATGCAGAATGGGTCGGACAGCACCCTTCAGCCTCACCTGCCTGGGCCCCTGTGTGGCCGCTGCTGAAGAGAACACTGTGGGTGCGGGCAAGACAAGCCCGAGGCCAAGGGCCACATGCCATGCGGCCTGCACCAAGCACCCACAGCTCCACGGAGGGAACGGGCAACAACCGACAGCTCTTCCCCTTCCCCACCACCCCAGGACTGTCTGGAGATCACAACAGCGGACCATCAGCTTCTCTCAGTGGCCCAGGTGGCCAGCTGGGGGCCAGCCTCACGGCCCACCCTCCCTCCCCTCACAATGCCTCCCTCAGTAAGGAAAGAAAGTGCAGTCACTCAGTCGTGTCCGACTCTTTGAGATCCCGTGGACTGCAGCCCACCAGGCTCCTCCGCTCACGGGATTCTCCAGGCAAGAGTACTGGAGTGGGTTGCCATTTCCTCCTCCAGGGGATCTTTCTGATCCAGGGATCAAACCTGGGTCTACTGCATTGCAGATTCTTTACCCTCTGAGCCACAGATAAGTTCTTGCTTGTTATAAACTCTGCTTTCTGGGTAAGCCAAAAGTGCAGAAAAAGAAATAATGTAAAAATCGGACAGAAGAGAAACTATGGAAGAAATCGCCTCCCCCCACCCTCCAAAAAAGGAAGTATATCCAAAAAGAGGTTTAAGAAAGTCGTGCATCCGTGATGCGAGACAGCACTGGTGCACCATGAAAGCGGGGCGGTGGTTCCGGGCAGTGATGCTCCATGGCAGGTCCACCGCCTGTAACACACTCCCCGGGGGCACAGCTAGTAAAGAACCCGCCTGCGGTGCAGGAGGCCTGGGTTCTGTCCCTGGGTCGGGAAGATCCCCTGGCAAAGGGAAAGGCTACCCAGTCCAGAATTCTGGCCTGCAGAATCCACATGGAGAGAGGACTTTTCGAGCTACAGTCCATGGGGTGGCACAGAGTCAGACACGATGGAGTGCTTTCATTTACTGGTGGGGGATGTTGACAGTGGGGAGACTTGGGGGCAGTGGAGACAAGCAGTGTAAATAGTAAACTTCCATATTTTCTGCTCAATTTTGCAGTAACTGTAAAACTGGTTCAAAAAGTAAAGTCTAAAAAAGTAAAAATAATAATAATCAAAAAAGAAATAAAGAGGTCCTTAGAAATTAACAATGAAAACAAAAATTTTAAATCCAGTTAAAAGCCAAGTTGATATACTCTACAACTTAGAAGAACTCAACAAAATAAAAGATAATTAGAGAACCAGTCCAGCAGCTAACCATCAAATAAAAGTGATTCTAGGAAGAAAGAAGAGAAGATTGGGAGAGGGGAAAGAAATTAAAGAACTAATTTAAAAAATGGTCCCCAAAGATCTGAGTCTCCAGCTTGAAGGAGCCTTGATGTGCTCTGCACAATACATGTAGATGCCCAACAAGGCATAGCTACAAGGAATTTCTGAATAAAGACACAAAGAGAAAATCCTACAAGTTTCCAGACATGGAAAAAATAAATGAATAAAAGATAAATAAAACACTGAAAAGGGAAGGGTACAATACGGACATTTTTGGACAAGCAAGGTCTCAAAAATTTGCATGCATTTCTTCTTTGGAAGCTATTATGAAATGCTCTCCATCAAACTGTGGGAAGAAACCACGAAACAGGAATCACGAGAGCCAAGAGAACAAAGGGCCCGCCCGGGACCATGGAGAAGGAGCTGGGAACAAGCTGAGCAGGGAGGCTGGAGGGCAGCCAGGGCCCTGGGGACAAAAGGCACATGAGAGGTTGTTTCCCAGAGATACAACTGGCTGGATACCTAAAGATGTCCAAGAGAATATTTGCACACCTGTGTCGGCTTGGAGTGGGGGTTGGGGTAGGGAGCGGTAAACTACCAAGCAAAGGCAAATACAACTCCAGGAGAAAACAAGACGTCCTGGAAGACAGAGAAAGTGATCTCAGCACACGTGGCTGGACCACGGGCAGCCTTTAGGGCTGTCCCCGCAGCAGCCGCAGGGCGTGCTGGTCCAGCCAGTCTCGCCAGAGACGACGGGAGACAGGACGTCCAGGTCAGGATGCGGATGAGACAGAGGTCCACTCCTCACCTTCCAAGAAGGGAAGTAAAAGAATCCTACACGAAGCTGAGCTTTGGGCGGGTGGGGGAGAAAGACAGGTGGTAAGAACTGCAATACATTATTAAACATCTGCTTAGAAATACAGAGATGAATACAGACAATGTTGATAAGCCTGGTTACTTCTGGGGAACTGACTCTTCAAACTATGTACATGTATTGCTCTGATTAAAAAATAAATAAACTTCAAAAGTCTGCCCGAGGTATTGAGGGATTAGAAAGTTACTGACCCTTTAAATGGACACAACTTGTGTGGGAAGGCCAGGCCAGGGCCCCAGCTGGGAAGAGAAGGACACAACACAGGCCAGGGGCGTCCACCACGGCCCTGCAGGCCCCGGCGTGGGGAAGGGCCAGGCCAGGTCTGCAGTTAGGTAATGACCAAACCAGGGAGCGAGAAGCCACCCTGACTTACCCCTCCTCCACTGGGAGATGTTGAGAGGTCTCATGCATTCCTTCATCTATAGAAACATCCTGGCAGGGCCCCATGAAACCTACACAGTTCTTCAGAGAACCCAAAAGCATTTTGGAACAAAAAACCTGGAGGCTTTGGGGTGACACACCCACAATCTGTGCTGGTCCATACAGGACATCACCCAGCTCAACCTCCCAGCCAACAGGAAGATTCCCCAAGTAGGGTCCCAGATGTCATGCAAGCATCACCCCCAGGCCTGACGAGACCTCCTATGCACACGATGTGCTCAGTTCCTTCAGTCATGCTCGACTCTTTGCGACCCCATGGACTGTAGCCCACCAGGCTCCTCCGTCCATGGGATTCTCCAGGCAAGAATACTGGAGAGGGTTACCATTTCCTCCTCCAAGGGATCTTCCCGACCCAGGGATGGAACCTGTCTCCTGTGCCTCCTGCATCGGCAGACAGGTTCTTTACCACTGAGCCCCCCAGGAAGCCTGTGTGCGTGATGCTACTGTACAAACCCCTGAATGGAAACGCTCCTCAGTTTGTAGCAGCTTTTTGGTCAAGATGAGTTTCTTGGAGCAGAAAATCCTAAGATTATTACTGATACGGGATATAATTAAAGTTTCATATTAAAGTGTGTTCACAACTCATAAAAGACGGGAAGAAAACACTCCCAGGGATGAAAGTTTCCCCCCAAAATAAACTAGAAGCCCAGCAGGTGGGAGAAGTGAGTAATCGCAGGGTCTCTCCCCTCCAACAAGCATCTCAAATTTGATCCAGGCGGCTGGGGGTCCCTGGCTGTTGGCAGCCACGAGACAGGGGGTCTCCAGGTACCTTCTGGGTTCTCTCCTGCAGAGTGAGACAACAGTAAGCTCGCAGCCAGGGCCAGACAGGCAGGCCGACGGGCAGTGCCAAGGGCAGCGCGAAGACAGCTGAAGATCCCAGCCACCCAACGCAGTTTCAGTTGCAGTGACGGTGAAGAGGGCAAAAACACAGCAAACTCTTTCCAGGCTACGTGCTTTCTGAGCCTGTGCTACCAGGCGAGATTGCAGCTGTTGGTACCTGGGCCCACTGACCTGGCTCCAAGACCCAGCCAGACTTCTGGAGGATGGAGGTTGCCAACAGTACCGCCCCAGACACGGTGCAGGAGGCACTCGGGGGCACAGGCAGCCCATCAGGATGTGCGGCTCATGTGCATTTCAGTCCCAGCTGGGAGAGGTGTCTCTGCAGACTCCAGACACTGAGCACCCTGGGGTCCTGAAGACAGAGGCCACCAGGCCCCGTGTACCTGCACCCAGCAGTCTCCATGCAGGCGTCCAGCATCACAGCGTGTCTGAGCCTGTGTATCTCAGCCACTGCGAATGTCTTGTTCCTGGTCACAAAGAACCAATTTTTGACGTCTGTCCTTCTCCATGGTCTGGTTCAAGCAGGCTGTGGCCAGGTGAGGTCTCCATCCCACCGTCTACCTCTGCTCATAGCATCCTGCCCATGGGCTGCTCTGAGGCCAGGAGAGGCTTCTCGCTCACAGTAACTGGTGCTAAAGGCAGAATTCAGTCAGTGACACAAGATTTTGTACAGCTAATGGGTCCAGAGACAAAAATACAAACAAAGTAGTCTTCTTTCTAATTAATAAAGAGAGACCTTGTAAATTAACAGAGAAAGCAGCATAACCCAGCACGAGCACGCAGGCTGTTCTAAGCCAGGCTTAGGGTCACAGACACAGCCTCTCTGAGCTCTCACCACGTACCAAGGTGCACACGACCCAGAGGCATCCCACCTTCCCTGCAGGTCGGCCCCCCTGTGACTCTCATTTTACCAATGAGCTAGTAAAAGCTAGCTCAATGAGCTCACCCAGCTGCTTAAAGAAGACCAGGAGTCCTGCTGAGGCAGAGTGCCCAGTGGAGTCATCAGTATCGTCCACCCACCTGGGCAAAAGCAGAAAAGAACAACATGGTGGCAAAGGAGATGCGAAAACACACAGTCCAAGCTGGCAGAGGAAGCCCAAATGAGAAACCCCTCACATCAGGGGTCTGAACAATCAAGGAAATCACGCCCCAGGCCAGATGCAAAGTCACTGGTGGAAACCAGGAGCAATATTCGAGTTTTCCCAGTCGCACCCAGTCATGACCCACTAGCTTCATCCTATGCGTCTGGGCAGGGATTCTAAAGCAAGACTATGACTTAAGTTATTTCTACCTCAACACCCACCCCTTTCCCAGATGAACAAAAGAACACTCAAGCAGGCCAGGCTCCGCTTATTCTCAAGCCCATCTCTCCTACTAGAGGAGCAAAAAGGGGTATCTCCTTGGAGTTGTTTTATCCCCAGAGCAGAAAGTCATGAGCCCTCATTTCTAACTCTGGGGTGATTTTTGATGGCTTTTTTTGGTCTCAAAAACAGTCGTCCCATTTTTCCTTATGTTATTACAGAAAAGCCAGCAGACTGGTGATTTTAAGCATTACCTGCTCTCATCCCCTTACAGTCAACAAGACGACACCGAACAGAGAAGGTGGGGGAACAGACAGCTCCCCAGAAACGTGTCATGAAGCATTAACACAATGTAAATGCCAGCCAGTGCCTGAACGGATGCGATCAGTTTTACACCCGTTGGTACAAAGACCTTGTTGACGATTCCCAGGTCCCCAAAGCACCCATTTGCCCACCAAGTCACTTGTCTGTTCTAACATCTTCCTTAATCTCCCAAACGCCCAGTTAAGCAAAAGATAAAGACAGGTGTAATAAAGTCTCAAGAAGCAGACAAAGTTTTAGTGAAATTATGAACATATGACTGACTACATACATGAAAAGCAAAACAAAAGTTTTCTCTTTATAGATCCACACGATTCCACATTGGTTTGACAGCATGAGAAACTGACAAAGGCATCACACCCCAAGCTGTAAACACACACACTTCCTCCCAGGAAGCAGGACAGAACGCACTGCAGTGTCAGAGTTCTGACAGGCAGACCAGCCAACCACCATGCATGGCTCTTTTCACCAGCGGTTAAGAGTTGGACCGAATTCCAAGGAAATAAGTTCCTTAAACTATGTCATCCTGAAAGTTTTATCAGCTATACCAACCTAGAATTTCTAAAGCTGTAAGAGCAAGGTAAAGGCACAGTGGATGTCTTTGTTCATGCAGGAGCTTGGTTTCTATACATTGTCAAGTCTTAAAACAGCCTCATCATCCAAATCAAAAGTTCAAGAGTCTGGCTTTGTTCCCCTCTCCCGTTTGAGGGTCAATGGCCACAGAGATGGTCACTGTGACTGGGCCAGGGCTGTCCAGGTTCCGATCCTGGCAGCTACCACGCTACAAGCCCTGGCATGAACCTGCCCAGCTCCAGGTTCCTAGTCCACAATGAAAGGCATTTTGCCCAGTCCAAAAGCTATACACACCACAGGCAATACCCAGTAGATGATTTTAGCGGGGCACAGCTTTTATTAAAACACAGTTCTTATTACAGTAAACATAACCACCATATCAGACTCATGACTTTGAGGTATCAAAATTTCCTTCCAAAACAAATGCGTATCTAAGCACAAAAAGTGAGCGGAGAAAAGAAAACATTGATAATAGCCTAGTGATAGGGCAGGTATCCAGGAGCCACGGGAATGGGAACAGAGTCTGCCGGTTCTCCGGGTGTCTGACCAGCCCAGGGACGCTCCGAGGGCCATTTCTCTTTCTGATGCACAGAAGCATGAACCACAGAGGACTGAAAAAAAAAAAAAGAACCCAAAGCTTAGGATCTGGTGACAGCTCTGGCATTTGCCAGCCATGTGACTGGACATGCATTTTTTAACCTCCTGAGCCTGGGTTTGTGCGTGTCTGATTCTTTGCCACCCCACGGACTATAGCCCACCTCCTTGGTCCATGGGATTCTCTAGGCAAGAATACTGGACTGGGCTGCCATTTCCTCCTCCAGGGGATCTTCCTGACCCAGGGGCCAAACCTGAGTCTCTTACATCCATCTCCTGCATTAGTTGGTGGGTTCTTTACCACCAGAGCCACCTGGAAGCCCAAGCCTCAATTTCCAATCCTGTAAAATGGGGAGCAGGAGGCTGCAGAGGATTAAAAGTAATCAGGCTTTGAACGTGTCCCATACACAGTGAAATGCCACACAAGTATCCCTCGCTGCACTTCTCAGTTACTTCTCAGTTGCTGGGTGTGTGACTGTCCTCAAATTCCCTCCCTGTGATCTGGGGATTGGCCTGTGTGGCCATCTCTTTCAAATGTTTCCAATAAAACTCAAATATTACATGCAATAATCCTAGAGTTCTGATTCTGAACCGGAAAACCTAGTCATCTAGAATCATTCCTGGAAACACTTTGGTTTCAGAGCTTTTTCCCTAACAAAATACTTAACCTAAAAGACACCACCATCGCCAGAAGTCAGAACTTCTTTTGCCACAGAAGCCTAGAACCTATCTATTTTCCCTCCTGGAAAGAACGAAGGAATCAGCGAGTCAACTCATGAAAAACGTCCGGCTTGGTGCTGTAAACCCTAGTCAACGCCTGTTGCTGTGTTAACATGTGTTCTTAGTAAAACTGAGCGAAACGTTAGAGAAAGCACCACTTTGGAAACTCGGGGGCTCCGAACCGCTGAATCAGCATTTTCAGAAACAAAGTGTTCTGGGTTAGGCCTTGTAAACAGCAGCAAAGAGCAAATTGTGCAACAACGCGTGTTTACTCACGAGCGCTACTTGTTTGGGTCTTTTCTCCGCATCTCTTGAATGAAGCTGGGGACAACGTTTGCAAGAAAGCTTTCTCTCCAACGAATGCATCAGAAAGATCCGGGCCCGGGCAAAGTCACCTGTGGCTCCCCTACGTGACCCACCGTCTCACCGAGGCAAATGACAGAAAGTTGGCGTTTCTTCCAACCCCAAGACAAGAAAAACACAATAAAAAGTAGAGAACGTCTCATTTCCATAACGCACATGCTCCAGGGCCGTCCTCAGGCAGGCGCGGGGAGAGGCGATCCGGAGGCCGAGAGTTGCATCAGAATCGCCTTCGGAGAACCGCACGGCTCTTATCACGTTTCCCCGGCTGGCGGGCTGCTAACCCGCGAACCCTCGACTTGGGGTTAGGCCCCGGGGGCGGGGAGACGGGTCGCCAGCAGAACCAAAGGGAAAGATCCCAGGATCTGGCTCGCTCCAGCTCCGGAGGGTCCGGCCCCACCGCCCGAGCACGGGCGCACCGGGGGCTGCAGGGGCGCGCGCGCCCACCCTCCAGGCGATCCGGGAGCGCGGCCTTGGCCCTGACCGCCCGGCGGCGCAGCCCCCACCCCGGCCCCGCCAGTGAGCCGCCGGCGTCGGACAGGAGGGATCCAGAGGGCGCCGCCCGGGCTCCCCGGCTCCCCGGGGTCGCCGACGCCGAGCGCCGCGCCCGGTCCCCGCCCTCGCGCGCCGCAGCCCCCGGCCCGAGGCGACGCCCTTCCGC